>NC_133664.1:200854967-201209870 GCF_037893015.1 Macrotis lagotis | reverse complement strand
TCCCTTCTCTCCCCCCTCCCACTGCCAGAAAGCAATCTAATATAGGGTATTCATCTATAAACATGCTAAACAGATTCTATTGCCTCTTATAAACACTATGACAAAATCTATAGTCTCTGAGGAAGGCTATGGCTGCTGATGAAATATTTATAAAGGTGGGGGGAGATAATCAATTTGAACATATCCCTCCCCCATACAATATGGGCATACAAATTGGTACCTTATTGAAAAGATATTTGTCAATTTCCAGTGTCCGAGGCTACCCACAAATTTGCTGACTGGTGGGACTCAAAGAAGGTTCAAAGGCATTGAACAAATTATCATTCAACAAATTATCAACCAATAAGCATTCATTAAATGCTAACTATGTGTGAAGTACTACTGTAATTGCTTGGGAAATAAAAACAAAAATGGAAGTTTCCACTCTCAAGGAGTTTACATTCTATCATAAGAAAAAAAAACATATATAAATATACATTTACAGGTAAATATAAAATAAATATATAAAGTAATTTTGGAAAGAAGACACCAGTAATAAGAAGTCAGGGAGTAAAGAATTCTACAAAGGCATTGCAGAATTGCAAAGGAAAAGAAAGAAGAGATGGAAGAACAAGATCAGTTTCACTGAACTAACAAGATGAAGGAAGAAGAATATATAACAAAGACAGAAAAGTAGGTTAGGAGTAGATTGTGATATACTTTAAGAAACAAAAGTAGAGTTTACCATCCAGTCCTTTTGTCTTATTACTTTCACCCTGTTCATAAGACAGGTCAGAACATAGCAGAAAGAGAAGGAAGAAATCTGTGAACCTGTGGTCTCTTCCTATCCCCACCTTCAAAATTGCTAACAGCTGCCTTAGAGCAGAAGCATGGGAGTTGCATGAGCTTTTCCTATTAACCAAGTGATCCTGAGAGTGGCTTTTCTGAGACCAAGAAATGGTAACATCTGGGAAACTTACAGATTTCCTACAAATGACATAAGTAGACATGCCTGTGCCCACTCAGATGGAGAATAGAGCTCATCTAGGAATGATTTTGATGCTAACTCAAAAATCATATACACACATATACATGTATGTTTTACACATTTTGGAGAACAAAGCAAGGAATGGATTGTGGTAGACTCAGAGATGAGATAGTTAGATAGTCTGGCACATACACAGACCCCATAACCTTGCTTGATTGATGCAACCTTTCCCCAGGGTTGAAGCCAGGGAACTTGCTTTCAAGAGAACTGTGATGATGTGTAAAGGAAGTGCCTTAAAGAGACTTTGAAGCATTTGTGGATGTTCTGTACCTGGTTATGGTTGGCTGATTATATGACTGAGAGAAACCCTTTTTGATCATCTGCATAGCCATCACTTTCAGTGTCTTGTAAAAGGCCTGACTCAGCTCTGGCCATCTCTTTGCTTTATTCAGATTGGAGGAGCTCAATTACTCTCTCTTAATGTTCAGTTAAGGCCATGCTATTGGGACTTTCTCTCACTCTAAGGCTCTGGCCTCAATCCTTGGAGGGAGGAAGACATGGAATCTCTTATTAAGCATAACTATGGGAAGTCACTTGCTAAGCATTTTTGTTATGAATATGATCACATGTGATTCTCAAAACAATCCTAGGAGTTACATGCTATTATTATGCCCATTTTCCATTGAGGAAACTGAAGCAGAGAACTTAACTCACTTGCCCAGTGTGACTTAATGTCTAAGAATAAGTATCTGAGGTCAAATTTGAACTCAAGATCTTTCTGACTCTATGCCCAGAATTCTATGTACTATGCCACTAAGCTACCAAGGTCTTTTCATTTGTTTTTTAATCTGACCCTTCCACCCAGAGTTAAGTGGGCTAACCTACCTTATCAGGGTTCTTGGTTGTCCAAAGGGACTGGGGTGTCATTCCAAATGGATATTTAATTCAAAAAATATATCAAGAACAAATATGCAAGCTTTCCCCCAATACATTTGAAGAATGTTCTTCCCTATACCACCGTGGTCTCTTAAAAAGTAAACTCAGGGGTGGCTAGGTGGTGCAGTGGATAGAGCACTTGCCTTGGAGTCAGGAGTACCTGGGTTCAAATCTGGTCTCAGACATTTAATAATTACCTAGCCGTGTGGCCTTGGGCAAGCCACTTAACCTTGCAAAAACTTAAAAAAAAAAAAAAGAAGTAAACTCAAAATTTAGTGATGTTACTACATTGTAGCGGTTCCATCACATTCAGCATCACTTGCTGAAGTTAGTCTTTCTGCTGGACTAGAGTATCAAATATCACTCCCAAAAATATATTCATACTCTTTAGGGCATCAGTGCTTCCTACACTGGCTCCAAAAGCTAGTCCTGATTCCAATTCCTGGATTCCTGTGGCCCCTTCTATTAACTTTTGAATTCTCAAGATCCATCAAGAATGGAAGGAAAAATGAAAAGGCTAAGGATTGAAGTCTCTCTCAGGACCTTATGATCTTTGATAGGGAGGACACACCAAAGTCAAACAGGTCACTATTTTCTGGGTTGTTTTCACCCTCACAAGTATATATTTTCAACCAATCTATTATGCAACCATTCATATACCAGTCTCTAAATGGGCCCAAGAAGGAATAATCATCTCTTTCTCTGTCTTTCCCTCTCTCTTTCTTTTTCTTCCTTCTTTCCTTCCTTTCTTTTGTAAATAGTATTATATTTTTTCAATTATTTATAATGATATTTTCAGACAAATTTTTAGGGTTTTGGTTTTGGTTTTTGGCTTTTTTGGCAAGGCAATGGGGTATAGTGGCTTGGCAAAGGCCACACGGCTAGGTAATTATTAAATGTCTGAGGTCAGATTTGAACTCAGGTCCTCCTGACTCCAGGGCCAGTGCTCTATCCACTGAACCACCTAGCCACCCCTCAGACATGTTTCTAATAAGATTTTTGAGTTCCAATTTTTCCCCCTCCTTCTTTATTCTTCTCCCTCTCTAAGATGAAAGCAATTGGATATAGATTATACTTGTGCTTTCATGTTAAATACATTTCCATATTAGTCATGTTATGAAAGAAGAAAAGAACAAAAAAGAAAAACCATGAAAGAGAAAAAAAGTGAAAATAGTATGTCTTGATTTGCCTTCATATTCCACAATTCTTTCCCTGAATGGGGGTAGCATTTTCTATCTTGAGTCTTTTAGAATTGTCTTGGATCATTGTGTTGCCCAGAAGAGCTAAGCTATTTGTAGCTGATCATTGCATAATGTTGCAGGGTGTATGTTTTCCTGGTTCTACTCACTTTATTCAGCCTCAGTTCATGTAAGCCTTTCCAGATTTTTCTGAAATCTGCCTGCTATTTCTTATAGCACAATAATTTTTAATTATATTCATATAACCAACTTGTTCAGTCATTCCCTCATTGATGTACAATCCCTCTATTTCCATTTCTTTGCCACCACAAAAAGAACTGCTATAAATATTTTTTGTAGGGCAGCTAGGTGGAGCAGATAGAGCATCGCCTCTGGAGTCAGGAGGACCAGAGTTCATATCCTACCTTAGACACTTGTAATTACCTAGCTATGTGACTTTGGGCAAGTCACTTAACCCCAATGCCTTGTAAAAACCAAAAAAGATGATAGATAGATAGATAGATAGATAGATAGATAGATAGATAGATAGATAGATAGATAGACAGATAGATAGATATTTTGTACAAATGACTCCTTTTCCCTTTTTATCATCTCTTTGGGTTATAAACCTAGTAGTGGTATTGCTGCATCAAAGGGTTTGCACAGTTTATAACCCTTTGAGCATAGTTCCAAATTGCTTTCCAGAGTAGTTCACAAGTCTACCAACAATGTATTAGTGTCTCAACTTTTCCACATTTTCAACATCTATAATTTTCCTTTTTTGTCATATTAGTGGATCTGAAAGGTGTGAGGTAATACCTCAGAGTTGTTTTAACCTCAGAGTTGTTCTAATTTTCATTTCTCTAATCAATAGTGATTTAGAGCATTTAATATGAATATAGATAACCTTGACCTCTACATCTGAAAACTACCTATTCAGATCTTATCAATGGAGGAATGGCTTGTATGGTTATAAATTTGACTCAGATTTCTATATATGTGAGATATGAGGTGTTTATCAGAAACACTTGCTTTTAAAAAAAATTGCTTCCCTACTTTCTGCCTTCTTTCTAATCTTGGTTGTATTGGTTTGGTTTGTGCAAAAATCTTTTTAATTCAATATAATCAAAAGTGTACATTTTGCATTTCATATTGTTCTTTCTCTCTTGTTTGGTCTTAAAATCTTCCCTTCTCCATAGAGATGATCCTTTTTTTTTTTATCCCCTCTCAGGGGCTCTGGACTTTAGGAGGATACTCCAATATCTGAAAGGTCATTAATTATAAATTTATATAGCATTTACTCTATGTCAGACACTGTGCTAAGCACTTAATATGATTTCATTTGAGCCTTATAACAACCCTGGGAGGAAGGTGCTATTGTTATCCCCATTTTATAGATGAGGAAACTGAGGCAAAGAGAGGTTAAGTGGCTTATGAAGGGTGACACAGATAGTAAGTATATGAGGCTGGATTTAAATTCAGGTCTTCTTGACTCCAAGCCCAGCTCTTATCCATTACTCTACTTAACTGCCTCTTCTTAACAAATAATCTTCCAGACACTCAAGTTGACAGTGTAAATTAGAGAACCATAAAAAGAAAGTATGCCCATGTGCCCACTCTAATATCTTTGCCAAGATAACCCTAAATAGGGCTGTGACCAAAAAAGCTGAACAACAACAAATGATCTAGGTACTGTGATAAACACTGGGGAATACAAAACAAGGCAAAAGACTCTCTCTGCCCTCAAGGAGTTTATAGTCTCAGAGGGGGAGAAAACATGCAAACAAATATATACAAAGCAAACTATAATCAGGATACATATGAAATAATTAACAGAGGGAGGTTTCCTTTAGAAGTTGGGGTCTTATTTGAGACTTAAAGGAAGTCAGGAAAGTCATAATTATAGGAGAGCATTGTAGTCATGGGAGACAGAGAAAATGCCTGGAGCTGAGATGTGAAGTTATTTTCCTTCAAGAAACAGTGAGGAGGTGTTGGGAGCTGTGGGCAGCTTGGATGCTGGGGTGTCAACGCTGAGAGGCTTCAGTCCTCAGGGAGACTCGAACCCCACATCGGTCGGGCTGGTGGAGGAGCAGGAATGCCCTTCTGATAGGCCAAAGCGAAGCAGGGGCCCAAAGGGAGCAGCTGTTGGGGGAGCTGCCCAGGAATAGACCCTGAAATCAATCCTTGAAGTTGCCTGTTTTCAAGTCACTTTAGCCACTTGAATTCCAGTAGGTGTTTGATTAAAAACTGAAAACAGTGTATTTATTTACTAAGGCAGCAGTAAGAAGATTAGGATGCCTGTTTTTACAAAGAGACTTAGGGATCCTGATGTAAATCCTTGTTTGTTGGAGTCAGATGCTTCTACCAGATGTATGGATGAAAATAATTATGACAGGGAAATGTGTACCACTTGCTTCTTGAAGTACAGAAATTGCAGGAAATTTTGGAATGCCATTATGGTAGAAAGATGATGAACTGGAGTTAAACCACATATGCCCACTGCTGCAGAAAGAGAAAAAATCTTGGGAACAATGGGAAAGATGCCCTATTAAAGATTATATGCAATTAAAAAAAAACCAGTGAGGAGATCAGTGTCATTGGATCAAAGAGTAAATGTTGGGGGACACAAAAGATGGATGAGCAATTGTGAGCACCCCATACAGCTGTCACCCACCTCTCATTTGTGGTTCCAAGAAGTTGTAGCCAGTGCAGAGACCACATCCCATTAGCCAAGCTAAATAAGGTTGAGAGAAGCTGACAGGATTGAAGACTGTGAGCTAGGGGGATGTTTACCCCAAGCACATGAACACTTCCCCTAGTAGAATAGATGGATGAGAACAATTTATTCCAATGGCCATGAAGGCAGTTGGAGCAGGCAATATGGACTGTTTACAGCTTGATGAGACATTGAAGATACCAAGGTCATCCACTTCATCCTGGACTACTGCCAGTCATCTTACCATTGGACTTTCATGACTCTGGAAGAAAGAGTAAGGCTGATAACTTTTTGCAATACTTAGATCAAATTCATTTGCAAGTCATCACCCTATGATGACATTGGTCCTTTTCAATAATGAAATCTGAACAACATGTGTCAGAGAGTAAGACATAAGAAGTCCTGTAGGAATCAGTTTTGGCCTTGACCATATTTCCTTTTGCTCTCTACCTACTCTTGTTTTGACTGAAGGACTTTGTCAACTTTCAAAGGTCCAGAAAAACTTGGACCTCCACATCAGATAAAGAGAAGTCATTTTCCATTTATTCTAGACAGCTTTTATGAAATAAACTTCTTTGTTGTATATATAGGAGAGGTAATGCTTCATTTCATAATCAAAAAATTATTATTATTATTATTATTATTATAGTGTTATCTCCCAGTACAGCAGAGGTTCTCAACATTCAATTTGTGTTTTAACTGAAGATCTGGATCAGCTGATGGCTGTCTCTAAATCAGGAACCAACAACAAATTATATTCAGGAATCTACAATAAGTGTAGCAAAGAAACTAAACTATGTCTATAGGTAACTTCCTGAGTGCTCCAAGAAAAGGAGAACAGCTATTTGGTTTTCTCTTTGCCACATGTACTCTCTAAATTTAAACCCAGTCTTCCCTGGGTTCTATATGTACATGTGAAGGAGTATCACAGACTTTTCAGGGATTTTGTATAACTCTGCTTACTGTACATCTTAGTAAATATCCTTTTCTAAAACGCTGCTCCAGATTTCATTAAACTGATTCTTGATTGGTAGTTGTGGGAGGAAGCATTAGTTAGGGCTTAGGACAATGGCATTAGAGAATCATCTGTGATCCTTAAGGGGTATCTTTTAGAATTCTGAGGGGGAACTGTACCTAGCTAATCTAATTTGAGGGAACCAATTTATCAATGGGAGTAGAAGTAGGGATAGGCTCAATTTCAGAGCTTAAATGGGCTACATAGGGAAAAAAGAGCAAAAGCATATTGAACATCTGAAAGGAAATGGAGGAATGAGGAAATGTAAGGGGGGAGGGGAAGATATAAAGAAAAGGCCAGCAGATCTATGTTGCCTACTATGTAAATTTATTCAGTTGGCTCTCACATGAGCTCAGTTTCTGGACATCAGAAGAAAAAGAAACAGATTAAAATTAGTTTAGAAGGGCCACACAGAGGAACAACAGAGAATCCCCATACTTAAACTCCCACTATTTTCAAAAAAGAGAAACCTGAAAAAAAAAAAGAGAAACCTGGTATTCATTGGTCAAATGCTAACATGCTCTTTTTGGTTCTCATCCCTCTGTTGATAATAACTCTCTTTCTTCAGACCTTACATGCTAAAAGAGAGCAATACTACACAATACTACCTCAATATAATATAATCAGTATAAGATAGGATGATGTTTTAAATGTTTAACCAAGTGCTTACTCCTGATCTTTTTATGAGCTGTGAAATTCTTTGATCAAGAAGGGTATAGCTAGGGACAGCTAGGTGGTGCAGTAGACAGAGCACCGGCCATGGAGTCAGGAGTATCTTAGTTCAAATGTGACCTCATACACTTAATTGCCTAGCTGTGTGACCTTGGACAAGTCACTTAAAAACCCCATTGCCTTATAAATTTTAAAAAAAGAAGGGTATAGCTAGCTGATTGGCTAACCTCAATTTAGAGCTTGATATAGAAGAGGAATTTCAGCAATGCCCCAGTCCTTCAAGATTACTTCTAGAACCATAAGAGGTTCTATAGCACTTCCTCTGGGTCACTGCCTCAACCTGCACTTGCATTCACAGGTTCGGTTCCCCAGAGGGTCAGTTACTAAGGGTAATCCCAAGGGACTAGGGTTTCTAATATTGTCATTCACAAGTATCCACAGGTTCTTGAAAGATTCCTATTTTAATCAGTTCATTAACTTTTTCAGCAGAATATTTACTAATGTTTTATGGTAAGAACAGTTGGCATGAAACATTCTTCCCCTCCCCCCCAAAAAATATCTGGAACATATCCTCTCACAAGTATGCACAGACATAAGGAATAGATTCTGAATTGTAAAGAATACATGGGTCCTAATGGTAAACTCACAATTCCTATTTTTTGGAAGTCCTTTTTTGAATCCATTCCTTTCCATCACAGGGATGACCCTTCCTGGAGCTGTTTCTCTGCTCATGGGCTATCTTGTAACCATTTGTATCTGTGTTTGTTCTTAATGTGTATATCTCCCTGATCATAGTTGAAGAAGTTGTCTCCTAGTTGTCCAGAATGTGGGTGCAAGTGCAAGGATTTGAGTTTGAAGTCCTCTACCCCTTGACTGCTTCATTGCTAGATTGCTCTCTGATGAAATTCTTTCAGCTACTTAAAAGTCTCCATGGTGTTAATAACCTATATGGTTAACCTATTGACCATATGGTTTGCTCTTCAATTCTTAAAGTGGTTCCCACTTCAAAAAGAGATCAAGGTTACAAACCATCTCATTCACACATTTGACCTCATCCTAGTCTTTATATTAGGGCAGCTAGGTGCTGCAGTGAATAGGGCACTGGCCTTGGAGTTAGGAGGATCTGAGTTCAAATGAGAACTCAGGCACTTGACACTGTGTGACGTTGGGCAAGTCACTTAATCCTGACCACCTCACCTCCAGGGCCATCTCCAATGGTCCTAAATCATATATATTCACTGAACCTGGATGGCCCTGGAAGAGAAAGTGAAGACTGGTGACTTAGCACAGCATCCTCTCACTCAAATCCAATTCACATGCTTGTCATGGCATGTTCCCTGATGTCATGATCATCTTCAAGAATAAAAGACAAAAACATTAGTCTTTATGTTAATAATATTACATTAATGGAGGGGAGGAACCCACTGCCTACCCCTTCAACTAGCTCTAAGTTACCCCAAGGGCTAGGACTGTCTTATGTAAACTAATCTCCACCCTTTCCCTGTCTATCAACATTGTTTCATATTTATTGAAGCAAGGAAGGAAAGTTAAGATTGAGGCCATAGGAAAGAGAAAATTTGAGGGCTGGTGGGCTCCTGCATCTGAAGAGTAAGCACAAAGACTTTGAAGTTTCTTCTTGTTTATTCTCAATAGTTTCCTTTTTTCTTCAAGTCTATGAGATTTACTGTTTCTTCTAGGCTCTCCTGCGTTCTCTATTTTTTTCCCCAGTATTAAGACAGACATCTTCAAAAAAAGTCATCACCAACGTTTTACCCCTGATTCAATAGTTTTCTCCTGCACTACCACCCCCCCCCCGAAAGAGGGGGAGGCATAATAGGAAGTATCCTTTTTTACCCCGGGTTTGGTTGTGCCAACCAGAGGAGTGAGCAGGGGTCAATAATCAGGGTCTCGTATGTTTTGTGTAAAGTTCAATCTAAACTGAGCAAATCCCTTGCGGGGATGGCATCCCTTGACCAGGGGAGCCAGACTGATTCAAGGACTCCGAATATCAAGGGGTTCGACCTGAGGACACCCGGCCCACCCGGGCCGGAGGATCCCGAAGTAGTTTCTGTCCTCTAGTCCAAGGCCGCTGCAGCCGCAACCTGAGAACCTCCATCCCGGACCGCCACTTGGGGGAGCCGCCTAGGCAAGGAAGGAGATGAACTGCGATCTGGAGGGCTGCGTGGTTGCAGATGGGGCCACCGAGGCACGCCACCCCCTCCAGGCCTGCGAGTCTTTCCGGTTTGGGGGGGATGGGGGCGTAGAGGGCCGGTGAGAGCATAGCGCCCTCTAGCGGCCACCCCTGAGCCGGAAGCGGCTTGGGCTCTCTGCAGCAAAAGGCCCGGTCACCTTCGCGTGCGCCTGCGCAGTGCCGGCCCCGGCCCGGCCCCGGCCCCTCCTCCTCCGCCCGCCCCCCGCCCCCGTGGGACGGCGGCCCTTCCCCCACAGGAAACCGGCTCTTCCTCTTTTACGGATCCCCCCATGGGGAGTCTGGCCCCTGCTCCTCCTCTCCCTCCCCGGGGGCTGGGGGCGCAGGGGACAGAGCCCCGGCCCTGGAGGCGGGAGGCCCCGGGCTCCATCCGCCTCAGAAGCTCCTTCCTCCCGCACAAGCCGCGCCTCTTCCTCCGGGGCAGCAGCTGCCCCTCCTGCCTCAGCTCCGCCCCTCTCTTCTCTAGTCTCCCCCTCCCTCCGCTCCCTCCGCCGCCCCTCCGGGGCCCCAGCCCCATTCACCCCGGGAGACCCCAGCCCCCTCCTAACGGTGCGGCCCGAGGGGGGCGGGGCGAGCCCGGGGGCGGGGCGAGGGCCCGGGCTGACGTCACTTCCGCCCGGGCCTGGCAGCGGCTGAGCCCGGCTGCGCTCCTGCCAGCGGCGGCGACAGCGGCGGCGGCGGCGGCGAGGAGGAGGAGGAGGGCGGCAGAGGAAGGCGGGGGGCCGGCCTCGGCGCCCCGGGCCCAGCGCAGCAGCCAGGCGGGGCATCGGCGCGGCCGGATGGGCGCCTGAGCCCGGGGCTCGGCAGCGCCCTGGATCGGGGCCGGGTGAGGGGCGCGTCGGCGCGGGGGCGGGCGCCGGCCCGGAGGAAGGACGGGGGGCGGCCCGGGCCCCCCGGAGCGCGCGGGGCGGGCGGGGCGGGAGGGGGAGGGGCGCAGGCCGGCCGGGCCCTGCGAGGGGGGCGGGGAGGCAGGCCCGGGGGAGGGAGCACCAGGGCCCGCGCAGTTTCTGGGGAGGGGGCCGGGGGGGGGACAAAAGGCGGGCCAGGGCAGGGCCCGGGGGGCAGCGGGGAGCAGTGACCGGGCCGGGGGCGGCGAACAAAGCCCGGCCACTGACAGCGCTCCCAGCCCCCGGCCCGCCCCGGACCCCGGGGCCGGCTGCAGGAAGGCCGCCTCCGGTTTGCAAGCCGGGGCATCCCGAGAAGGGAGGCCTGTCTGGTGCATGCGGGCCGGGCTGGGGCAGCTGGACTGTGGGAGTCACTGCAGCACAGGGTCCTCCTCCAGGAGGAAGGAGGGGTCTGGCATCTTAACCTTGCTCTCCATCTCCTCTCCTCGCCCCTAGTTCAGAACTCCCGGAAGCTGTGAGCAGGATGTTCCGGTTCATGAGGGACGGAGAGCCTGAGGATCCCATGTTCCTCATGTAAGTTGTCTCCCCCTCACACACCAGGCCCGATCCCACCCCACACCGAGCCATCAGAAGCTGAGATAGACACTCCCTGCGTTCTCTGATTGAGTCAAGAAACTAGGAGAATATCTGCTTTTTGTTTTTAATTCTGGACCACAGGGCTTCTATCTTTGCCTTGATTTCTTTGCGTTAAAATTTGAAAAGGAAGGAACCTAGTTATGGGGCCTGTGATCTTTCCTGACATTCTGCCTTCTTTCATACTTTCCACAGGGACCCATTCGCTATTCATCGACAGCATATGAGCCGGATGTTGTCAGGGGGCTTTGGCTACAGCCCTTTTCTTAGCATCACAGATGGGAGCATTCCAGGAGCTCGACCTGCTAGTCGAAGGATGCAGGTAATGGGGCAGCGTATTTACAACTCAGTCAGACATTGGGGATTGAAAAGAAACCCATGGAGAAAAGTCCCTGCTTCCCCTCATGGAGGAGGGGAAGCCAAATTCCTACTGCTTAAAAGTAGACATGGATAAACTTGAGGAGGTGGGCCTATCCTAGGTTTATGAGGGGGGAGGCTTAAGACTGGGGAAGCATATAGTTTAATTCTGTTTCTTCTCCATGGACCTATAGGCTGGAGCTGTCTCACCCTTTGGGATGCTGGGAATGGTAAGTCCTCATTCCTCTAGTTTCACCCTCCCCCATCCTATGTTCTTTATTCCCTTTCAGTATTATTTTGAGATCTATCCCTTTAAGCAGGTTTTTGGAATCACTTCAGTGTTAACTCTCCCCACCCCCTTCCTTTCATATTGAGTGTTCACAAAGCTTTAAGCAGATACAGTGTTACAGATTTGTTAACTGTGTTCCACAACTGGAATCTTTAGTAAGAGGACTCTTTCTTTCCCTTTTTTGTTATTGTGTATATGAGGGATGGGGGTGGGGCAGAGTTGGAACAGTTAGTACTGATTCTTGATGATTGAAAAATCCTTTGATTTTATGGTTTTTTTCTAAGAGGAAGAAGAAAACAGGAAAGAAGTAGAGAAGGATAAAGCCAGAGAGTGAGAAGAGGTCAATGTTATTTTGGTCAGTTTGAATAGGGAGATTTAGGGTATGGATTAAAAGGTTTTTGAGCTGGCAGAGACTCAGATTTCATCTAACTTCTTCATTCTATAAAAACCTCAAAGTCAAACAGGTTTTCATTGACAAGTCTCTTCTGACTCCCAGTCTAATGCTTTTGTGCTTTTTCCATTAACTCACAATGCCTCTCATAAGATCCTAGAATAGGTTATCCAGATGTGACAGGGGAAAAGGAGATAGCATTATAGTGATGCTCAGCCATTCTTGAGGTTGGTAAAGAAATTTCAATTTCATTGGTTTTGTTTTCCTGAGCCTTTTCTTCTGACTCCTTCCCTAGACAGGTGGCTTCATGGACATGTTTGGGATGATGAATGATATGATCGGGAATGTGGTAAGCTTCTTGCCTTTAACCTTCTTAACATTTTTGGCCCTAAGTGATAGCCTAAACCCAAGGATTCTTCATGTTCTATAAAGGAACTCACTAAAATGTTAGATCTTGGATTGTAAATCAGAAACTGGTATGCCCATAGAGATATGAGATCAGGTTCCAGCTCAAGAAACTTGGGCAAGATTAGGCATCCACCTCAGGGCAGAATCTCTTTGATGACATCAAGGTCAATTGTGAATTATCACAGTATTTCGATAAAGTCAAAGTAAAACATAAACTGGAATTCTGACTGATGAGAGTGGGATCCCCTCTTTCCCCAACCAGTTCAGCTCCAACCTCCCTCTTTTACAGGAGCACATGACAACTGGAGCCAACTGTCAGACCTTTTCATCCTCCACTGTCATCTCTTACTCCAACCTGGGTGATGGCCCTCCTAAAGTCTACCAAGAAACATCTGAGATGCGCTCAGCACCAGGTGGGGTAAGTGCTATGGGGATTTGGTGCAGTGACTCTGGATCCATAATGCTGGACTGGGTCCCTATGGATCCCACCTCTTTCAAAGCAGGTGGTGCCAGATGTCATTTAGAAAAACACTGGGGGTGTTTCTCAGAATTGTGCTGAAGGAAATTTTTGCCACAGATGCTGTCAGTAGGAATCAGAATACAAGGTAGATATATTTGACAAGCTACTTTTCTTCTCCCCCCCCCCCCCCCCCCCCAGATCCGGGAAACAAGAAGAACAGTGAGGGATTCCGATAGTGGGCTAGAGCAAATGTCCATTGGGCATCACATCCGAGACAGAGCACACATCCTCCAACGTTCCCGAAATCATCGAACTGGGGACCAGGAAGAAAGACAGGACTACATCAATTTAGATGAAAGTGAGCCTCCTTAAGTCTGACCTTTCCATGTACCATTCTCTTCATTCTTGCCCAATACTTTCCATCTTCTACTAATATACTTCAAAACTTCAGACCAAAGAAAGTGACTCCTTGAAAGCTAAGGAATTGTCTCTATTCTTTTTCTTTCATTATTCAACCTCATTTTCTCCTGACTTTTTCAAATCAACAAATACTTGACCTTTTATATGCAAGATACTATGATTGTTACTAAGGAGATAAAAAGAATTCCTTTTTTGCTTTCTTTTTTCTTCTCTGGAGACACTAGGGCTCCGCCATGCCTCCCACTCACTAGTTGCTGATCCTTACCCTAGACTAATATGCTTTTAGAAGCATATTAACCATGCTTGCTTTTTATATCTGCCTCTTGAAATTCATTTGCACCAAGAATAAAACTCCATTCTATGTATTCTCTTCTCAGGTGATGCTGAAGCATTTGACAATGAGTGGAGGAGAGAGACATCCCGCTACCGGCCACAGCGCCCCCTGGAATTTCGTCGGCATGAGGCTACTGGGGCGGGTGGGGGTAGAAGGGCTGAGGGACCCCCTCGGCTGGCTATCCAGGGCCCTGAGGATTCCCCCTCCCGACAGTCAAGACGCTATGACTGGTGAGGGCCCCCTAGGTCCTCTCACAAGTGTTGGTGTGGAGGAAGGGTTCACAGGTGAGGGATGAAGTCCCTCAGTCATTCCTCTGGCATTTGGAGGAAACCCACTTTTTCCTAATATTTTAGAGTGTGGGAATGGGGTAAAGATCCTCTTGGAGCCTATTTTGGTGTTATAGGTCTCACTGATCTAGGAAAGGAAAGAAATTCTCCTAAACTGGAGAGTTGACCACAACCACCAAGACCCTCATCATCCAGCTTCTGTTTTTCCCCCTTCCTTCCTATATGACAAGCTTTCTCTCCCTCTACCCTCTAGGTAGGTACAGGCTATAAGGGGCAGAGGAATCACCCCTTGGAATAACTCCTTTCCCCCGAATTTAATATTAAATAGAGGTGAGCTGGCCTTTTCAAGCTTAGGAAGCCTTTAGGGGGAGCTTTTCACTGCCCCTTTTACTGCTTTTCCTCCCCTTTCCCTTCCACCCCACCTCCTTAATCTCACCTTCCCATAGTGAATTTACTGACTTTTTTTTCCTGTTGCTCCCTCATTTCTTGATTTTTTTTTCCCTCTCCTCTAACCCCAATAAGTACAATGTCCCCTTAGTATAAGTTCTGGGGGTAGGAGCCCCATTTTCCCCCCAAAAGTCTGTCTGTGGCCATTGGATCCTTTCTCACCTCTACCTAGAAGTCCTATATTTGGGGCTGTGCCCCCTCCCTACTCTCTGGGTAAGGGGGTGGGTATTGGGTCTTCTTTCCTCTTGTCCTTTAATCCTCTGCTCCCATGCGCCCATGCACATATGTGTGCACACACAAACACACACACACACACTGTCTGTCTTTGCGTTCCTCTGCCCTTTGTGTGTGTGTGTATGTAACTTGTAACTTTATGGAATAAAGGGGAATGGAAAAGAGAGTTTTTAGGAATGTGGTTCTGTTTTGTTTCCAGTACCACGCGAGCTATGATTTTCCTTTTCTTGATCCTAACTTACTGTTATCTGATTCTCTCGTTTATGGTGACTCTTCTTTTCCTACCTCCCATGTCTTCTGGCACCTTTCTTTACAATTTTGATACAGTACCTGGTTGCTGGTTTAATTGTCAGTGTTTCACACTCATGTAGAAGAGAGTGGAGCATGAACTAAAGGAAGTAGTTGCATTCTTCCCTGTCAGTCTACGCAGCCTCAGTCCTGTTCTGATGTACAGAAAGAGGAAGATTTAATACTGTGACAGGCCATTGTAGACTCCAACCCTTTCCCACTCCCCTACAGGCAGATGGGGGTGAGAACACCAGGGGAAAGAATAGGGACCCAGAGGAGAAAGACAATCTAGAAACTGATAGGTATTGAAAGTTAAGATGGACCTCTCAAATTTCTCTCCCAGGTCCTTAGAAGTTTTCTTTCTCTTCTGATCTTTAACTCTAGCCCAGCCAATGAGTCACTGTTTCTCTTAGCTAATTTTAAGAATTTATTTAATGATTTCTAAATCAAAGTTGGATAATGGTTTCATCTCCATTATATAGAACTCTCCTATTGCAACCCAATTAATTATAGAGAGCACTTTTGTTATCCTCCTTTACAGATATCTTAACCTAAGTCCTAGTTCTAGAAAAAAGTAATTTTCTTCCATGTTCTCGATGGTAAAATAGATCCAATATAGGTAGGAGAATTAAAATTATACCCTGGTGGGGAAAAAAGAAGAGGCATCCTGCCTCTCAAAGATATAAAATAGAGATGAGCATCCAGCTCAGTGGTTTTTAGGTAATATTTTTAGACAAGAATGACAACACAGTAGCTAAACCCTTGAGTCCCCTTCTCCCAAAGTCAACTCATTTTGTGTTGTCAAAAAGGATGTAGGATCACAATGTCAAGCTTGGAAGGGGCTTTGAATATTATCTCTCACAACATATAAGCAATGCTAGACAGTAGGGTTACCAATAAATAGCAGAATTAAGACTAGCACTTAAATATAGCACTTAAAATGCTTTTAGATAATGATGCACCCACCACCAAAAGAAGACCTGGAAAGGAGTTTTCTCCAGAGGTAGCATGGTGTGGTAGAAAGAGAGGCCTAAGAGAAAGCCTGCATTTTGGGACTGGCTTGTTAACTACATATATGACGAGCAAAGAAAACCCTTGACTTTGCCTATCTGTGAAATGAGGGGTTTGGACAGAATGATCCCTTAAAGAAACTTCCAGCTCTTTAATATTCTGTGATCTAAATTTATCTCATCTGATCTGATGTATTTATCCTGAAGTCTGAGGAGTCCACTAAAAATGATTTTGTAACCCCAGTTACAACCTAAATTCTCATCTTGCTATGATTTCTCTCATTAGACCCCAGCTCTGTGTAGTGTTAAAACTTGAGGGTGCTTGCTGTAAAGGTGAAGTTGAAGGAAGAAATTTTAAGTCATTTTATAAACCCTTTCTCATTTATGAAACTTTAACGGGATAATACTTTCTACTCTGATTTGCAGGTTAAGAGGATCATTTCTCTATCCAATCTTCATTCCTAGGTCTGCTACCACTGTTGTCACAGTTTTCTGACAGGAATCAGGGTGCTAAATCAGGGCAGGTTCCCCAGACATTTTTATTCTTTCTATTTTGGCACTCCTTATTCAATAGCTCCTCTGGATACTCTTTAGATCTAATAAACCACTTCTAGGCTTTTTATGCTTTGTACCTCCTTCCTATTTCTATTCTTAATTTATTTTCCTGGCCTCCTACAACCCCAGAAAAAGAGTGGAACTCTTGCTACAGTTTTATTAACACCAGAATTTAGAGAGTGTCCTCAGTATATACCATCACCCTAGGGTCACTGAACAGTTACAGCTAGACTCTATTCTCCCCCTTTTAAAATGAGAAAAATAGGCCCCAGAGAGATAATGACATTTTTGTTGTTCCCTTACTTGCTTCAAACATAAACTACAATTAGCCAGGCAGTAGATAAAAGTTTCAGATTTGAAGTTAAGCCTCAGTTTAATTCTATTTTACTAATCTCTGGTCTCAGTCTTCTTAAAAAAAAAAATCAGACCATTATTTCCTAGGGTACAGGGTTGTAAGGATAAAGCTAGCTGTATGTAAAACATTTTTCAAACTTTAAAAGTACAATGTCAGTTGTTTCTATTATACAGGTGGACAAGGTCCCATCCCAAGTTTTCATGTTATTCCCCTTATCTTGACATTCCTGAAATTGGCTGAGTTATAGTTTCTGAGAGCTACCTGGAGCATAAAGTCATGCCCTTCCAATTTCTTTTTGGCCACTACCAGAATGAATGAGAAGAAATAGCCCCTAGGTCTTCACAATGGGAAGACTAAAAGGTAGGGGGCCTGCTAGATGATGGAACCTATGGGCTGGAGGGCAAAGGGACTGATGGACAGGATGGAAAAATGAGAGGAAAGAAGTATCCCCGAGAAATTTCTCTCTTGAACAAGGGTCTTTCATGGGTCTCAGGCTGTCACAGCTTATGAATTGACTAGAGAAGTAGAAGAAAATGAGTCCATGTAAGGAATGGGCCCAGGCTCTTCATCCAGAAAAGGTTCCAAGAGGTTCCAAGAAAATAATTGTTCCCAGATTGAGTTACAGCTTTAAAGTTTGTGCCTTTTCTCGTTGGCTCTGAAGGGAAGAGAACAAATAGTAAGCTAGTATGTGAGGAAGAAAAGAATTTATTCTCTTTCCTCCAGTAACTCCAGCAAAATATCCAAGCAGCCACATCTACTAACCTACAGTGTTCCCTCAAAAGTTGGTCCTTTTAGCTATTCTTTTCCCTGTTCTAGCTCAATCCATCATGAAAATTAAGATCTTTCCTACCTTTTCCCTCTGGTTATGGGTACCCACTTCCTGAAATATCTAAAGGTTCTGGAGAAGCATTTACAGAATGTCAGCTTTCTCCAACCAGGAGGCTACCCTAATCATCTGTGAGGAAGGGACAAGAGGCCTTGGGAGATTGGTGTGGGTATAAATCAGCATAGATTCAAGAGTAGGTGAGAAAATTGGGGGGAAAAGCAATTAACAATGGGGAGTGAAGGATTTAAGCAGGAATTTGGGTAAATTTTATATAGGAATAAATTGCCTGGAAAGGTATTTCTTAGTTAAGTCCAGATTTATACAAAAAAGTGGGGATGTTCTTTTACAAAATGTTAACCATGTGAGTCCACTTAAATGAATAGAATGAGTACATAAAAATCATAATATCTAAAATCAAAAGAGATCTTCAGAGAATCCAGTCCATCATTTTTCCGATCAGGAAAGGGGCCCAGAGTGGTAAGGTGATTACAGGCAGTTAATAATCTTCAAAATGAGGAAGTCTTATCTTAGATTGTAACCCAAATCCCTTCAATTTAAGGCCTGTTAAATCAGGCAAGTTGCACAATGTAACACAGACAATGAAAGAATGCCAGAAGTCCTCCACCTCATTTAAAGTAGTCTCTTCCAAAAGCCAGTTTATACACAGTATGCAAACACACATATATATTACATAAAGTGGTCCCAGCAGTCACCCTTTCATCCTGGGTCCCAGTTTTCCAAGGACAAATAGAGCATCTTTTAACAGCCCCCCAGAAAAGGATGCTTAATGTCCTCATCCATTAGCAACTAGCTCCTTTCTCAACAATGAAAACATGATTTTCACCTGCTACATAACATTTTTCTTCTTATACAAGACATCCTATAGTCTAAAAAATTAGGTTTCCAGATTATTCATTTGAATCAATCAAAACCCACCTTTCTCCTTTCCTTCTTCCCTTCCTACATTTGCTGGGCTGTGTGGTACTTCTCAATCTCTTTCCAAAGAGTTATTTGTGCCCCTGTGGAACATGAGAAGCAGGGAAGCATGAGACATTTTACTGGAACCTATATTAGCAGCAGGATCAGCTGGTTCTGGATACCTTTGATCTCAGCTATGTGAGGGTTCCCAGTACAAGTTTTCAGTCGTGGAAGAGGGTAGACACTGAGGCAACACCTTTTCTCCCCCCTCTTTTTTTCCTCTCCAACCATTCCTTTTTTTTTTTTTTAAGGTTTTTGCAAGGCAATGAGGGTTAAGTGGCTTGCCCAAGGTCACACAACTAGGTAATTATTAAGTGTCTGAGACTGGATTTGAACCCAGGTACTCCTGACTCCAGGGCCGGTGCTTTATCCACTACACCACCTAGCTGCCCCCCAATTTATTTTTTTAAGGCTTTTCCCAGTCATCCACTCTCACTCCACTGCCCCTTCCCATAGGAATGTGTGTCTTCACATTCCCCAGTCAGTCATGCACAGAAAGGAAAAGTAGTGAGGAAAGCAGGAGTAAAGAAATTCTTTCCAGTCTACCATTTCCTCTGCCTCACTTTCCCTTCTGGTGCCTTCCTCTTTCCCTCAGCTCCCCACCATAACCCCACCTTACCCCCCCCCCAGTAGTTTCAGATGATTTACTACATTTATCCATTTTTTCTAATTCACTTGAGGGATACACAGTACTGGAGCTCTTCCTAAACTATAATTATAATAAATGCTCATCAGTGCCTGTTGTATGATGGTAAATACTCATATATAACCCCTTATGTTTAAAAAGAAATTCCTCAGTGAACCAATATAATAAATATGGTTCTCCAACAGCAGAGACTGCAACTGATTCCTGCTATCTCTGAGTAATTCTAGTCCACTAAGGACCCATCCTCTGAATACCATTGCAGCACTCTGGCTATTCATTTATTCTCACTCATTCTTCATGACTAACCTACCTCTATTTCCTCAACAATATCTCTCACCACTTCTTTGTGTAACTCATTTTTCAAAACAAATTACAAATAAAGTTGAGAAAATATTTATTGATGCTCAACAATTTTTTAGATGAATACTCTAATTATTTTTTCCTCTGTTCTTTTGCTGTTTTCCTATCCCTGAGTTATCTTATAAAACAATCCCTTGGTGTTTACAAGATTATGTCACCCTCAGCATGGATTTACTCAGTGTTTACTTGGTCTGGGCCCAACTGCTCTTTCTTATGTGCTGTTTCCACTTGTTCATGTAGTACTCTAGAGACTCAGAATTTAGAATCCAAATACAATGGATCCACTATCATTAAATATACAAACATCATTATAGAAACACTAATAAACTTTTGTTTGTGGTCATTTTTAAAAACTCCTATCAGTTACATTAATGAATGATTTGGGGAGGATATGACTCAGTTGGATCTCATGTCAAGCTTACTTTTTCAGGCTTGTCACTTCATTTGCCTATTTTATGAGCTGTAGCTGCTCTTAATCTTCAGCTGCTTCTCTAAGAGTGTTTTACAAATTAGTTTGCATTCCAGTCTGATCTGTCAATAAACACAATGACCTCAGCTATAGAGGCTAAGGACTCAATATTTGCCAAAAACTGCTGGGAGCATTTTATATCAGAATGGAAGAAATTGTTTAAACCAATACCTAACCTTTCACTTCTAAATACCCCCCAAATGGACACATGACCTAGATATAGAAAGGTCATATTACAAACAGAAACAAGAAAATACTTATCTAACTTTCATGGGGGGGGGGGGGAACCACAGCAGGACAGAGACTTAAATGGATAATTTTATTTACATAAAATTAAAAAAGATTTTATGCCAATATGATAAAACTAAGATGAGATAAAAATATCTGAGGGGAAAAAAATCTTTACAGAAAGTTTGATAAGGGTCTCATTTCCAAAATATGTAAGGAACTAATTCAAATTCATATTAATAAGTATCATTTCCCAAATGATAAACAGTCTAAGGATATGGGCAGGGGAAAAAGTTGGGTTATCTATAGTGTGTGTGTGTGTGTGTGTGTGTGTGTGTGTGTGTGTGTGTGTGTGTGTGTGTGTGTGTGTGTTTGTAAAATGCTCCACATCACAGAGAAAGGCAAAGCTGACATAAAAATACATATGTTGGAGGGGCTACAGGAAAACAGATACATTGATGCACTATTGGTAGAACTGTGAATGGATCCAACCATTTTGCAAAGTCATTTGAAATTATGGACAAAAACATACCCATTGTGCCAGTAATACCACTACTGGATCTATATACTGAGATCATGAAAAAGGGTAAAAATCCCACATGTACAAAAATATTCATAGCAGCTTTTTGGAGTGGCAAAGAATTGGAAATTGAGGGGATACCCATTAATTGGGGAATGATTGAATAAATTGTGAGATATATATATATATATATATATATATATATATACATATATATATATGTATATATATATATATATATATATATATATACACATGTATGTATGTGATGGAATACTATTGTTCAATAAGAAATCATGAAGGCTAGGATTTCAGAAAAGCCTGGAAAGACTTGGATGAATTGATGAGTGAAATGAAATGAGCAGAACCAGAAGAACATTGTACACATTAACAGCAGTGGGGTGATAATCAACTCTGCTAGACTTGTTCCTTTCAGAAGTACAATAATCAAAGACAATTTGAAAAAAATCTATGGAAAGTACTATTCATATCCAGAGGAAGAGCTGTAAAGTTTAAATGAAGACCAAAAGCTTATCTTCAATTTTTTAAAAGTCGTTATATCAGTTTTTTTTCGGTTTTCTTTCATTTGAATTTGATTCTTCTCTCTCAACATTATCAACATGGAACTATTGTTTAGCATGCTTATAAATGTAGAGCCAATATCAAATTTCTTTTTTTCAGGAAGGGGGAGAGAATGGAAAGAGGGAGAAAATATAAAACTCAAAATATTACAAAAAATGATTTGTAAAAACTACTATTGCATGTAGTTGGAAAAAACAAAGAAATAAAATATTTTTAAATTTTTTTTAGGGGTTTTTTTTTTTTTTGCAAGGCAAGTGGGGTTAAGTGGCTTACCCAAGGCCACACAGCTAGGTGATATTAAGTGTCTTGAGGCCGGATTTGATCTCAGGTACTCCTGACTCCAGGGCAGGTGCTCTATCCACTGCGCCACCTAGCCACCCATAAAATATGTTTTAAAATTATGCACAAAAATTTTCTAAATAGTGTTTATCTTTTGACTCAGCTATACCACTGTTTGGGAGGTGGCAAAAATTTTTTTAAGAGGAGGATTTGTGCAAAAATCCATCCATTGCAAAAAAAGGTTTTTTTCAACAAATGAAAACATGATTTTCATGCTACATAACATTTTTGCTATCATACAAGGCATCCTATAGTCTAAAAAATTAGGTTTCCAGATTCTTCATTTGAATCAGTCATAACCCACCAAAACCTAGTTGGGTTTGGGCTTGAGTAAAATTCTGCAGCATTAGAGAGAAGAGAGAATAGAAAGCCAGGGAGGAGTCCAGATAAGAGGCTGCTGTAATATTCTAGAGATATGAAAGAGGTTATGGAAGTAAAAGTGACAAAAGTCTAGTGACTGAATATGGTAGGTGAAGGGAGAAGACTCTGCTGACTGGATTGGATGCTGGTTGTCATTTAAAGCCTTCACCACCAAGCTCCACCTAACCTCAATCTGTATTACTCCCTCTGAACTCTACAATCCCCCTAATATGGTGTGTTCAGGTAATATTCCCTGCCCAGACTACTTCCTTCCCTGCCACTCTCAAAGAATTCCCTTAAGGTTCAGTTCATGTGTTCCTAGATTCTACTAGAAGTCTCAGTCCTGCTAGGGCCACATCTACAAAAACAAATTACCTTGTGTCTATTTTGTACATACTTATTGTATATTTTTTGTGTACTCAAATCATTTTATCTTCCCCTAAAAGAATTTAAGCTTCTTAGAGGCACAGACTGTTTTATTTCTGTATTCACATCCCAGCACCTAGAACAATAGATACAAAATAAATGTTTGCTGATTAAAATGGGGATGAAGCAGAAAGAAGAGTCAAGAATGACATCTAGAAGGTTAGTGATATCCTCAGCAGAAAGAGGAAGTCTGGCTTTGAAACTGATTCTGTCAACCTCTTTGCCTCTCTGTGAAAAACTTGTGAACCATCCTCCAATTTAGCAGCAACTTCCTTTTGTGTGTTTCTTTCATTTTCTTTATTATGAGAATAGGAACACTGATACAGTAACCTGATTTTTTGGTCATGTTTAGAGTCTACAAACTGTCATTTTTAGTACCCTTTGCCCCCTTTTCCATCCCTTTAATAATAGAGAGGGGTTGATTAAGACCACCATTTTTAATTTTCCTTTGTTTTATGGATACGTGACCAAAGTATTATCATTTTTCCTCCTTTCTCTTTGTCTTCCTACATTTAGGAGGTGAAGATAATATACTTTTCAGGACATTCTTTTTTTGTTTGTTTTTTTGCAAGGCAAATGGGGTTGTGGCTTGCCCAAGGCCACACAGCTAGATAATTATTAAGTGTCTGAGGCCGGATTTGGACTCAGGTCCTCCTGACTCCAGGGCAGGTGCTCTATCCACTGCGCCACTTAGCCGCCCCATATATGATAATATACTTCTAGTTGTAGGTTTCCAACAGAGAACCCAGATGTACTCAGACATAACTGAGTTTCTGACTATTTTTTAGAGTACCCAATCCAGAAATACCATAACCCAGGCACTTTCCAGACTAGTCATGTCCTTTCCCTTAAAGCCTCCAAATACTTTGCAAACAAGGTCAAATCATGTATCCTAAGCTCCTCAAAGATAAATCAGTCTCAATTTCTATAGAATGTAAAGATTACTCCCAGAGAAAAGTAGAGAACCCAAATCTGGCCCCAAAGTTATCACCCCCCAATACAGTCATATACTATAGAAATTTGATGTTAGGAAATTAAGAGACCATTACAAGTCAGTAGCTGATGTATAAAAAGTAAACTTGGCCTGGGAAAAGAGATAAGAAAATGCATCTCTCCCTTCTTTGCATAACTTGGAGCCTATGGATATGAAATATTGACAGATGGTTAATATGGTGGCTTTATGCTGAACTTCCTTTTTTCTTCTTTTTTAATTTTTTGCTACCAGGGTTGGCCTCTTGCATCATGCAGGGAATAGAAATACATTCAAAGATAGAAGTAAAGCAAAATAAAAGATATCAAAAAACAAGTCATTAGCTCCAGGCAGAGTTTAAAAGGAGATGAAGCAGGGCAGCTAGGTGGCACAGTGGATAGAGCACCAGGCCTGGAGTCAGGAGTACCTGAGTTCAAATCCGGCCTCAGACACTTAATAATTACCTAGCTGTGTGGCCTTGGGCAAGCCACTTAACACCACTGCCTTGCAAAAACCTAAAAGAGAGATGAGTCAAGTGCCATGGGGTCAAAGAAAAATTTGGAGGACAGGTGGAGGGAGACTACGTGGTTCAAATCTGCTGATAGAGTTCCTTCTTTGTCCTTAGGGAATGAAGTTACAAGAAGGAGAAAAAGGACAGAGCCAAAGGTAGAGCTCCCAGAATTAGTTCGGAACTCTCACTGACACTTAATGCTCTCCTTCTGCCTGGGTTGGGGCAGATGGCAGGAAGATTGTGAGCCCCCTTTTCCTTCCAATTTTGTCACCAAGATAATCAAACTATCTTTCCGCTTAGATTGTCCTAGATATCAAGATACTAGCCTATTTGTCGTTCCCCTAAGGCTATGCTGGATTCCAACTTATTGTCCCTCAGTGTCCAGTCTGGAGGCTCTCCATAGGCTCTTTAGCCTTTTTAGAACTAAGTTTTGGGGAGAATTAATGTTGAGAGTTAATGATTCTCCTCCTAAAAAAGTTATATAATTAGAGAAGACTCAAATCTGAGGAAATTCATAGATAGATCCTTTTAGATTTATTTATGTCATTTGTGTCTGTGTACACACACACATACACACGCACACACAGACTTTTTTTTTAATACAATCCATACCCCACCCTGCCAAGGAAAAACAAATAATCCTTTGAGGGGCTCTGTTGGTCTTTTCCAGGATGCCCAATGGTAGGCAGGAAACTTCTTCCAACATTACCTCGAGCAGCAGCAGTCTCTATGGGTTCTGGGGCTGAGTCAGGCAGCAGTGCTCCTGAAGGGGAAGTAGGGACAGTAGGAAACAATCCCAGTATGTTCGAAATTACAGGGGATAGATTTACCAGGAGAACACTGGGATAAAGTACTAGCTCCCAGAATTCCCAAGGAAAAGAGAAAGGGCAGGGGAATCTAAGGCTCTTTGGATACCCCCAAGAGAATCAAGGGGCAAGAGGAAAACACTCATGCAAGGGAGAGAGATACTGGAGGAAGAACACACAAATGACATGCACAATTCCAGCACCCCGGCAGGTAAAGAGACAGACAAGGATACCCCGAAAAAGGCCTTGGAGAAGAAGGATGTGCACAAAAAATAGCGTCATAGACAACATAGACAGTGAGGTGGCCTCTACTGGCCTCCTCTCAAGAAGGCATAAATTAGCCATGGGGTTGGGGCAGGGAGGGAGGCTGGGGCTCGGACCTAAGGAAATGGGAAGTGGGGCATGATTCCCAAGGGACTGGCAGTCAGTCCCCAGATTCCCAAGGTGAAATGACCATCCTTTCAGTTTGATTTGGACCAGATCTTGGCACTGCTGCGTAGCCTAGGTTAAGAAGGAGAAGAGAAAGATTGATCATGAATGGAAACCTCCAATGTCTCTGACATCTCCCCCAAATGACTGATAGGAGGAATCCTAGGCTTTAAAATCTTTGGCAACATGGAATCTCCATCAGGTAGGCTCACCCTTTCCCCTTAGAAGCCTTCTTGCTGGGCTGGCGCTGGTTGGTGCCTGGGGCAGGCTCCCTCAGCTCTGTCAGATGCTGCTCTGGATCCTGGGATGTGGCTGCAGCAGCAGCAGCTGTCGTTACCTTGATGGTTTTCTTCAAGTTGGCCACCTGCCAAGGTAGGAAGGATGGCATCATCCTACTTTGAACTTTTCTCTCTGCTCACATTTTCCACAGCTAAATTCACTCTCCCAATATTCTTGTGTGGAGCACAAAAGTTAGAGCCCTGCTTCATCCTCACCTCACTCTCAATCTGCTGCTTCAGACCCAGCTGTTGTTCTTTATGCTGGTTGGCACGGCTCACCTGCTCCTCAATACCTGACAACACTACTTCGCAGCCAATACACCTGCAGGAAAAAAGGGGGGAATAAGTATTCCAGGGGTAATGCTGTCAGAGAAAAATGGTAGATTTCCCTAACTCCCAGAATCTTTAGCTCCACTAGTGCATATTGCTTGTCTACTCCAGTTTAGCCTATTCTGAAATCCTCCCTTCTGCTCTATCTTGGGGGAATAAAACCTTTTAAAAATTCCATCACAGAGATAGTCCCTACTGTTGCTGGATAAAGTCTCACCATTCCTGGAGGGTTTGAGCAATGGAACTGAGATCCTGGCGCTGAATGTCACGCCCAATGCTATAGTCTACTTCAAGTCTCTGGTTCCGCTGGTCCAAGGAGCCTCGAAGTACATCTGCATACACAGCTTCAATCACGAGGTCCTCTAGCTGCCGCACATTTCGTAGAGCTAGTGCTTCTAGAAGCACTGCATATGGGATACACTGAAATCATAAGAATGGGAAGCAAGGAACCTATTTGATCTGCTTTGTCATCCCCAATTCAGAATCTGAAAAGGGATTCCCCCCCCCACCCCACTGCTGCCATAAGATATACCCTGTTCCTGTCTGTCTATTTGTCTGCCTGTCTATTTGTCTGTCCTGTCTGCCTAGAACATCAGTCCCACAAAGACTGAGTTCTAATGTTGTCTACAGAAGTGGTAAGTTAAAGGGTCTTCAGTCTATCCTTCTGCATGGATGTATAAGATGAAAAATGTCATCAGGAAAATGAGAATCACAGTTGACTCAGAGACTCCCCTACTGCAATATATTCTCTATAAGAGCAAACACAGAAAACAACTCACCAGAACTATTGGTGAAGGGGAAAAAAGGCGTGGGGTTGTACCAACAACTTACCTTGACCTTGGCAGCCAGTGTCACAACTGATAGATGTCGAAGCTTGTTCTTTTGAGCCTCTGTGAGGGGGGGCAGGTTCCGTGCTTCAGCTAGAAGAGCAAAAGAATAAATGGTTTTAAAGAACATTCTATAAGGAGCTACTAAGATGACAGAGAAGCTTAAGACGTAAAGACAAAAAATGATTGCTTGAAGAAATCTACAAGAAAAGGTTCAAAGAAAAATGTGAATTGGACACAAGCCCTCTGGAGCAGTTAAGGAAGGAGTTAAAAATGATTCTAAAAACCAAGTGCTATAATATGAAAAGGAAATTAACAGATTGATAAAAAGAGATACAAAAATCTCACTGTTATCTGAGGCTAGTATGGGCCAAGATGGTAAAGGTAGGGAATTGACTAAGTTCTCTCAAATTCCCTTCAAACAACTTTAAAATAACACCTCAAAACAAATTCTGGAGCAACAGAACCAACAGAAGGATAGAGTGAAACATTTTTCCAGTCCAAGACAACTTACAAGGTTGACAGGAAAGGTCTGTTTCATGGGCATGAGAGTGGAGCACAGTCTGACATAAGCAGTATCTGGCAAGCCAGAAACAGGCTGGGCCCAAAAAGACAGTGCAGGCCATGGGGATGTAAATCAGAGTCAGTGACTTCCAGATTTCTCAGTCCACAGACAGTAAGGGGGCAGAACAACAGGTCAGAAAGAGATTACAGGAAACTCTTTGATGGTGCTGGGTACAGGACTCTGTTGTATTGCCCATACAGGGATTTGAGTTGCAGGCCTGGGCTGCAGTCCTAGGACAAAGGAGGAGCGTTAATATACAAGAGCTTGAAGCCACAGTAGAATAGGAACTCTAGTCACAGTTCCAGGGTGGAAAAGAATGTGACTGACTGCTCACAGACCAGAGCACAGGCCAGAAGAACAGAGACTATACCTCTAAAATCAGGTATGTCAACATAAGGCCTATGAGTCACATAATGCCCACAAAGTTTATTCATGTGACATTATTATTTTTTATTATTATAGTCATAAATAAATATTAAATTCTATATGCAACTCTTGACAAGCCTGGATGATGAGGTCCAGAACACCTAAAAGGTTGGACACCTAGGTCTTATACTACTATAGAAGAACTGAAAACTTATAAGTCATCAGAATTAGTTCTGAAACCAGCAGCATGAAGAATATGAAACAAGACAGTTCCCCCTCCACCCTAGGAACACAGCCTTAATTTTAATATAAAGTTAAGTCGAGAAATAGGCTGGGAAAATGAGCAAACAACAAAAAACCTGATAATAAGAAGTTACTGTGGGGGCAGCTTAGGTGGTGCAGTGGATAGAACACCAGTCCTGGAGTCAGGAGTACCTAAGTTCAAATCCAGCCTCAGACACTTAATAATTACCTAGCTGTGTGGCCTTGGGCAAGCCACTTAACCCCATTGCCTTTTAAAACAAAACAAAACAAAACAAAAAACCCTAAATGAATGAATGAATGAAGAATGAATGAATGAATAAATGAATAAATAAATAAATAAATAAGGGAAGAAGCTACTGTGGTAACCAGGAAGCTCAAAACACAAGTTCTAAAAAGTATAACACTGTCAAAATGTTTACATGAAACACCTTAAAGAAAAATCAATAGGTATTAGACCCAAAAAGGATTTATAAAGGAAGACCTCAAAAAGGATTTT
Source organism: Macrotis lagotis (assembly GCF_037893015.1). Classification (NCBI taxonomy): domain Eukaryota; kingdom Metazoa; phylum Chordata; class Mammalia; order Peramelemorphia; family Peramelidae; genus Macrotis; species Macrotis lagotis. The sequence goes on along the minus strand of NC_133664.1, from coordinate 201,181,288 downwards.
TAAAATGAAATAAGAAAAACTGGGAGAAGAAATGAGAGAAATGCAAGACAATCATGAATAAAGAGTCAATAATTTGGTAAAGGTAGCACAAAAAATGGAAAAATATATAAAAAATTCACTAAAAAGAACTTCTAAAACTGGACAAATGCAAAAGGAAATACAGAAGCTCAATAAAGAAAAAATTTATTAAAATTTAGAATTAGACAAGTGAATCCATGTGATATCAAGAAACAATACAATTAAATTAAAATTTAAAAAATAGAAGAAAACTGAAAATATCTTATTGGAAAAACAACTGACCTGGAAGGAGAGAGAGAATTTATTGGGTTATCTGAAAGATATGATCAAAAAATGAACCATGATATCAAATTTCAAAATATTATTAAGGAAAACTACCCTGATAAGCTAGATAACAGAGGATAAAATAGAAATTGAAATAATCTACCAATCACCTCCTGAAAGAGATCCCCAAATGAAAACTTCCAGGAATATTACAACCAAATTTCAGAGTTCCCAGGTAGAAAATACTGTAATAGTCAGAAAGAAACATTTCATATATCATGAAGTCATAATTAATTTAACACAGAATTTAGCATTCTACATTAAAGGATTAGAGGGCAATATGATATTTTGGACAGCAAAGGAGCTTACAACAAAGAATCACATATCCAACAAAACTAAGTATAGCTTTTCAAGGGGAAAATACCCTGATATTTAATGAAATGGAAGACTTTTAAGCATCCCTGATGAAAAGACCAGAACTAAAAAGAAAATCTGATTTTCAAATATAAAACTAGAGACATGTATAAAAAGGTAACAAGAAAAAGAAATTATAAAGCATTCAATAAGGTTAAAATTATGATATTCCTACATAAAACATGATCCATGTAACTCCTAAGAACTTTATTATTAGGGGTGGCTAGGTGGCATAGTGGATTAAAGCACCGGCCCTAGAGTCAGGAGTACCTGAGTTCAAATCCGATCTCAGACAATAATTACCTAGCTATGTGGCCTTGGGCAATCCACTTAACCCCATTTGCCTTGAAAAAACCTTAAAAAAAACCCAAACAACTTTATTTTTATTAAAACTGTTAGAGGGACTATACATATACAGAGGATGCAAGTATGATTTGATGAGGAGGGGACCTCCATGAGTTTGACCTCAATAATAATTAAATTAAACATATATTAATTTTCAGAGTTTGTCCTAATAAGGGACAAATGTTAAACTCCAAGAGTTTGGTCACAAAGAAAGAACAAAACAGAATAAAGTTACCATACACATTTATTTGTCTGCTGATTATGCAGGTATGAGGGGCAGGTCTGGCTAGACCACTTCCATACTCCCCAGGAATCTTGTAATTGAGATTTTTATACCATTTGACTATCAGAAGGTAATATCTGAAAAATCACCTGAGGCTTGTTCAATCAAATAAGGAAGCAAGTCCTAACTCTGGATACAGAAGAGGAGGTGGATATCAGACATCCCATTAAAAGGAATAGCTTAAATATAATCAGAAAGGATAATGATAAATGTTGGAGGGAATGTGGGAAATCTGGGACACCAATGGATTGTTGGTGGAGTTGTGAACTGACCCAACCTTTCTGGGGAGTAATTTGGAATTATGCTCAAAGGGCAATAAAAATGTGCATATCTTTTGATCCAGCAATACTACAACTGGATCTGTATCCTGGAGAGATCATGAAAAAGGGTAAAAATCCGACATGTACAAAAATAATCATAGCAGCTCTGCTTGTAGTGGCAAAGAAATGGAAATTGAGATGATGTCCATCAACTGGGGGAATGGCTGAACAGATTGTGGTATATGTATATAATAGAACGCTTGTTCTATAAGAAATCATAAGGGATGGGATTACAGAAAGTCCTGGAAAGACTTGCATGAATTGACGTTAAGTGAGAAGAGCAGAACCAGAAGAACATTGTATATATGACCAACAACATGGGGTGATAATCAACATGATGGACTTGCTCATTCCATCAGTACAGTAATCGGGGACAATTTTAGGGGATTTGTGATGGAGAATACCATCTGTATCCAGTAAAGAACCTGTGGACAAAGACCAAAGCTTATTATCTTCAATTTTTAAAAGTTGTCTTATGTAATATGTAATTTTGCTATCTCTAATATTTTATTTTTTCATTTTGGAGATGATTCTCTCACAACAAGTTCAGTTTCGATCTATGTTTATCATGGATGCAAATGTAAAGCTTACATCAGATTGCCTTCTGTTCTGAGGGGAGGGAAGGAGAAAAATTGTAGAGCTCAAAAAAAAAACTGCTAAGAAAACTGGATAGCAGTTTGGGAGAAACTAGGTACAGAGCAACATTTCATATCATATACCAAGATAAGGTCAAAATGGAAATATGATTTAAAAATAAAGGACAATACCATAAACAAATTAGGGAAGCATAGGACAGTTTACTTGTCAGATCTATGGATAAGTGAAGAATTTATGATCAAAGACTAGACAGAGAGCATTACAGAATGTAAAATGGAGAATTTTGATTAAGATAAAAAAAGTTTTGTACAAATAAAACCAATGAAGTTAAGATTAAAAAGAAAGCAAAAGATTGGGGGTAGGGGAGGATTTTCAGCAAGTTTCTCTGATAAAGGCTTTATTCTCAAACATGGAGAACTGAGGAAAATTTATAAGAATAGAAGTCATTCCCAATTGATAAATGGTCAAAGGATATGAAAAGGCAGTGAAGAAATTAAAGCTACCTATACTCGTGTGAAAAAAATGTGCCCAATCACTATTGATTAGAGAAATATACATTAAAACAAATCTGAGGTACTACCTCACACCTATCAGATTGGCTAATATAACCAAAAAGGACAATGACAAATGTTGAAGAAATGTGGGAGAATAGGGACACTATTGCACTCCCTTAATCTATACTTTTTTTATTCTCCATCCCCATCTCTTAATCCTTTTCACTCCTATTTCCCTATTGAGTCTAATGAATTTCTGTACCCAGCTACATGTGTATCTGCAGTCTTCCCTCCATGAATCAGTTAGGTTACTTCCCTGCTCAATAGCCCCTGTCATTGTATAAACTCTTCCTTGTGAAATATATTTATTTAGATTATCTCTCCCATTGTTCTTCTCCCCCTTTTTTTCTTCCAGTTCATTGTGAATTAATCCAACCACCTGGAAAATAATTTGGAACTATGTTTAATAGGTTATAAAATTGTGCATATCCTTTGACCCAGCAATTCCAATACCAGGTCTCCAAAGAGATCAAAGGAAAAGGAAAAGGACCTGTTTGTGATGGTAAAAAACTGGAAATTGAGGGGATAGAATGCCTAAACAAGTTATATTATGTGATTATGATGGAAGACTATTGTGCTATTAAAAATGACAAACAGGATGCTTTCAGAAAAGCCTGGACTTACCTGAACTGATACAAAGTGAGCAGAACCAAAAGAACATTGCTGCCAGCACGAATATTGTACAATGATCAATTGTGAATGACTTAGCTATTCTCAGCAATTAATGATCCAAGATATTCCAAAGGATTTATGAAGAAATATACTATCTACCTCTAGAGAAAAAACTGATGGGGTTTGAATACAGATTAAAGCATAGTAGTTTTTACTTTGTTTTACTCATGGGGTTTTTTTGGGGGGGATTAGGGGGTAGTCTGTGTTTACTTTCACAACATGACTAATAAAAATATATATTTTGCTTAACTACATATGTATAACCTAAATCAAACTGCTACTGTTTCAGGAAAAAGGGTAAGGAGAGAGGGAAGGGGGAATTTGGAACTCAAAATTTAAAAGAAAATTGAATGTTAAAAAATGTTGTTACTGTAATTGGAAAAAATATTAAATGACTGAAAAAGTCACTGAAGAAAATAACTCCTTGAAAATTTGAAACAAGAAAATATAGTTAATAATTGCATGAGAAATATTTTTAAAATAATTAAAAAGATTGAAAAAACAAAGAAAATATAAAATTTCTCACATGCAAAAAACTAACCTGGAATATGGAATGGGGGAGATATTTTTTTTAGATATTGAGCTTAATTATCACTATTTCTTTTTTTTAATTTATTTTGAATTTTTTACAATTTTTCCCCTAATCTTCCTCCCCCCCCCCCGAAGGCAGTCTGTTAGTCTTTACATTGTTTCCATGGTATGCATTGATCTAAGTTCAATGTGATGAGAGATAAATTGTATCCCTAAGGAAGAAAAATAAAATATTGTGCCTGATTGTTGCACTAACGGAATGAGCAAGTCCATCAAGTTTGGTCATCACCCTCACATTGCTGCTACAGTGCACAATGTTCCTCTGGTTCTGCTCATCTCGCTCAGCATCAGTCCATGCAAATCTTTCCAGGCTTCTCTGAATTCCCATCCCTCCTGACTTCTAATAGAACAATAGTGTTCCATCACATACATATACCAGTTTGCTAAGCCATTCCCCAATTGAAGGAGATTTATGTTAATTTCAAATTCTTTGCTACCACAAACAAAGCTGCTATGAATATTTTTTGTACAGGTGATTTTTTTAATACATTACTAAAATACTCTTGTGTAAGAGTAAACATAATACCTTCTCCCCCCCCAAAAAAAAGTATAGACCCTCATGAGAAATAAAGGAAAGAGGAAAAAAAAACGTGTTTCAGTCTGTGTTCTGATACCATCAACTCTGTCTTGGGTGGATCATATTCGTTATGATAAGTATATTATAAAAGTTACTCTCATATTTTTGTGCTGTTGCTGTTTGTAAATCCCTCCATCCATTCCTCCCCACTACTATATATTTTCTCTCTCCTTTCACTTTGTCCCTCTTCTAAAATGTGCTGTAGGGTGCTGAGTAGTACAGTGGACTAATCACCAGCCCTGAGTCCAAGAGGCCCTAAGCCCACATACCACCCCTGAGACCCAGCAACCACCTGGCCCTGTGGTCCTGGATAGGCCACCCAATCCCAGCCCCTTGCAAGAAGTAAAAAAGAAAATGTGTTATATTTGACTATTCTCTTCTATGATCTACCCTTTCCTCTCTCACCCACATTCCCCACCTACCCCCATTTCCCCTTCTCTCCTTTATATTCTAGATGTCTATACCCAATTGAGTGTGTATGCTATTTCCTCTCTGAGCCATTTCTGATGAGAGTGAAGGTTCCCTCATTCCCCATTGCCTTTCCCCCTCCCATATCACTGTTAAAAGAGAAAAAAAATCTTTCATATGAAATATCTTAGTTTATTCCATCTCTCCCTTCTTTTACTCCCAGTGCATTTCCCTTTTAGCCAATGAGTCCATTTTTACAATATATTATATCTTGAGATTCAGCTCTCTCCTGTGCTTCATCTATAAAAGCTCCTTCTACCTGCTATACCAGATGAGGAGGCTCATATGAGTATTATCATCATCATTTTTCTATGCAGGAATACATGTAGTTCATCAACATTAAGTCCCTCATAATTTACCCTTATCCTCTGCTTTCTATACTCCACCTGAGTCCTGCATTTGAAGGTCAAACTTTTTGTTCAGCTCTGGTCATTTCAACAGGAACATCTGAAATTCCCCTGGTTCATTGAAAGTCCATCTTTTCCCCTGGAAGAGGATGTTCAGTTTTTCTGGGTAGTTGATTCTTGGTTGCATTCCAAGCTCTTTTGCTTCCAGAATATTATATTCCAAGCCCTGTGAGCCCTTAATGTAGTTGCTGCTAAGTCATGTGTGATCCTGACTGCAGCTCTACAATATCTGAATTGTGTCCCTCTGGCTGCTTGTAATATTTTCTCTTTGACTTGGGAAGTTCTGGAACTTGGCTATAATATTCTTAGAGACTGTTTTTTTTGTTTTTGGATCCCTTTCTGGGGGAGATCAGTGGATTCTCTCAATTTGCCCTCTGCTTCTAGGATATCAGGGCAATTTTCCTATAGGAATTCTTTAAAAATGAAGTCAAGGTTCTTTACCTGATCATGACTTTCAGGTATCCCAATAATTTTTAAATTATCTTTCCTGAATCTGTTTTCCAGATCAGTTGTTTTTCAGTGAGATGTTTCACATTTTCTTCTAACTTTTCATTCGCTTGGTGTTGAAGTATTGTGTCTTGACTTCTCATAAAGTCATCAGCTTCCTTTAGCTCCATTCTACATGTGAAGGATATGTTTTCCTTATCTCTTTTTCCATCTGGCCAATTGTGCTTTTTAAAGCATTCTTCTCCTCAAAAACTTTATGAACTGTTTTATCCATTTGACCTAAGCTGGTTTTTAACATGTTATTTTCTTCAGCATTTTTTTTGGATCTCCTTGACTAAGTTGCTGGCTTTTTTTTTCATGGTTTTCCTGCATCTCTCTCATTTCTTTTCCCAATTTTTCTTCTATCTTCCTTACTTGATTTTCAAAATCTTTTTTGAGCTCTGTTATAACTTGAGGCCAATTTCCATTTTTCATGGAGTCTTCAGATGCAGGAGCTTGTACTTCCTCATCTTCAGATTGAAGAGGATTCTTGGCATCATAGACAATGGTGTTCCTTTTTTTCTCTCTTTACTCATTTCTCTAGCCTGTGCCTGGTTTTGGGGTGCTTCCTGAGTTTTGAGTATTACTGAGACATCCACTTTGGGAGTTTTTTGGTATACCTCACTGGGACCTTTATTCCTCCAAAGGCATATGCTCTCTTCTGGGGGAGATATTTTAAGAATTACTGAACTACCATGAATAAAGTAGCCTATAATTTCAAGAAATTATAAAACTACCCAGTTGTTAGAAAATGAAGGCAAAGTAGAAATGGAAAGAATCAACTAATTATCTCCTGTAAAAACAAACAAACCAAAAAAAACCTCCCAGAAATATGACAACAAAAATTCAGATCTCCCAAGTCAAGGAGAAAATACAGGAAACAGTAAGAAAGAAAGAATTCAAGTACTACAGAGCCAAAGTCAGGATCACACAAGATTTAGCAGACATCCTATTAATGAAAGGAGGGGTTGGAATATGATATTCCAGATGGCAAAGAATCTAGGATCATATCCAAAAATAAACTACTCAGCAAAACAATATCATTCTTTTGGGATAGGGGTGGGGATAGAAATGGATAGGGCTGAATAGAAAATCTGATATTCAAATATAGAACCTAAGAAAAAATAAATATAAGTGAGAAATCATAAGAGATTATCGAGGTTAACTGTTTACATTTTTATATGGGGAGATAAAACATGTAATGCTCTATTGTTTGTTCTTTGTTCTTGAAAACCATGACAGGTGATGCCATGATACCCAAGTGAGTTGGATTTAAATGAGGGGATGCTATGCAAAGTCACTAGCTTCACTTTCTCCTCCAGAGCCACCTGGGTCCAGTTACCAGATAGGAATCAGGACAACTAGGGATGGCCCTGGATACAGTAGGAGATCTTGATCTTTTAAAGCAAGGTAATGCTCTCAGAACTTTATCATCACCAGAAGTCTGAAAAAGAGAGTCTAATTAGAAGACCTAGTTATGACTCTATCATGTTTGAATAATCTCAAAAGAAGAATGAAAAAGTGGGGGGAAAGGATGAACTGGAAGAAAGAGAAAAGGGGAGAAGAACAATGGAAGAAATAATCTAAATAAATATTATGCACAAGGAAGCAGGGGCTATTGAGCAGGGAGTTAACCTAACTGATTCACGGAGGGAAGACTACAGATACATATGAACCTGGGTACTGAAATTCATCTGACTCAATAGGGAAACAGGAGTAAAAAGGAGTAAGAGATGGGGATGGAGAATAAAAAAGAGTATAGATTAAGGGAGGCAGTAGTCAGAAGAAAAAACGACTCAGAGAGAAGCAAAGATAAAAAAAAGAGAAGGATAAGAAAAAAGTATAGAATGAAGGGAAATAGTTAGCAATAATAGCTGTAAATGGGACTAACTCACCCATAAAATAGAAGAGGACTACCAGAATAGATTAGAAACAAGAATTTAATATGATAATTACATGAAATACTCAAAATAGAAAAATACGTATAGGGTTAAAACTAATATGCTGGAGGGGCGGCTAGGTGGCGTAGTGGATAAAGCACCGGCCCTGGAGTCAGGAGTACCTGGGTTCAAATCAGGTCTCAGACACTTAATAATAACCTAGCTGTGTGGCCTTGGGCAAGCCACTTAACCCCATTTGCCTTGCAAAACCCTAAAAAAAAAAAATAATATGCTGGAGTAGAATCTATTATGCTTCAGCTTCTGCTGAAGTGTCAATCATGGTTTCATAAAACAAAAGCAAAAATAGATCTAATAAAAAGAGATAGAGAAATTAATTTTGTTAAAAAGGAACCACAAACAATGAGTTAATAGAAATAGTTCATATTCATGTACAAAATATTACAGCATCTAAATTATTAAAGGAAAAATTAAGTTACAAGAGGCAATAAACAGTAAAACTATAATACTAAGGACCTCAATTTTTCCCTCTCAGACCTAGATAAATCAACCATAAAATAAACAAGAAAGAAGATAAGGAGATGAAAAGAATTTTAGAAAAATTAGATATTATTCTGCTCTGGAGAAAATTGAATGGTAACAGAAAGGAGTGAGTATAACCTATTCTCTATTGTGCACAGAACCTTAGAAAAACTTAGCCATTTATTAGGGTATTAAAAACCTCACAAAGACAGGAAAGCAGAAATATTAAATATTAAATACACATTTTACTATATTTACTATATTTTTTCATTAATATGTTTAACTAGCCAGATTTTTGCTCCTTTCCCTGCATTAGGTAGAGGATGAAGAGGCCTGCAAGTCCTGACTGACTTCCCCCAAGTCTATTGCAAATCAATTCCTGAAGTCCCCTTTGTCCTCCCACAATCTGTTTTTTTGGAGGGCTGAAGTTATCCCTTTGTGACAGCCAAGGAACATGAACATTTGGATTCTATCCAAGTCCCTGAGCTGCAAGTTTACTATTGTCAGTCTTGAGACTTCAAACTTGTGAGGTACCAATTAAAGATCTCACTGGCCTTGTTCAACAAACTGACTTTTTGGTTGTTAAAGTGTTTGATCTGTTTCTGATACTTTTTGTTTGCATCAGCTCTACCCATCTACTGTATCGTGTATTAAATACCAATAACTTCCCAAAAAAAACCATAGATTAAAAATGAATTGGAAACTATATAACTTAATCCTAAAGAATGAATGGATAAAAGAATAAATCATAGAAACAATAAATAATTTCACTAAAGATGACAACAATGAGACAATAAACCAAAATCTGTAGGACACAGCTAAAAGCATTATTTATGGGGCATTTTATGTCTTTAAACACATCAGTAAAAGAGAAAAAGAGCAGATCAACATATTGGGCATTCAACTAAAAAAACTGAAAAACAACAAATTTATAATGCTCAATGTAATACTAAAATAGAAATCCAGAAAATCAAAGGAGAGCTTAACAAAATTGAAAGTTAGTTAAATCACTGAATTAATAATTAAAACTGCAGGCTTTTTTTTTGTGGGGGGAGCTAAGTGGCAGAGTGAATAGAGCACCAGTCCTGTACTCAGGAGGACATGAGTTCAAATCCAGCCTCAGACATTTAATAATTACCTAGCTGTGTGACATTGGGCAAGTCATTTAACCCTGCCTTGCAAAAAAAAAAACTGCAGGCTTTAAAAAAAATTAATTAAATAGATAAAGCATCAGCTAATTTGATTTTTTTTGAAGAAGAAAATCAAATTATCAGTTTCGAAAATGAAAAAAAGTAAATTCGCAATCATTGAAGATGAAATGAAAACAACCATCAGAAGCTATTTTACCCAACTACATGCCAATAAAACCGATGATATAAATGAAATGGATAAATATTTATGAAAATATAACTTGTCCAGATTAACTGAACAGTAAAGAGAATACCTTATCTCAGAAAAAATAAAATGAAAAAGTCACAAGTTAACCCTAAGGAAAAAAAACAAGATCAGATATATTTACAAGTGAATTCTAAGAAACATTTAGAGAACAATTTCCTTAATTAATATTAATTGAAAAATTTTAAGAGATTGCAGCAACTGGGGCGGCTAGGTGGTGCAGTGTATAGAGCATCGGCCCTGGAGTCAGGAGTACCTGAGTTCAAATCTGGCCTCAGACACTTAATAATTACCTAGCTGTGTGGCCTTGGGCAAGCCACTTAACCCCATTGCCTTGCAAAAACTAAAAAAAGAGAGAGAGAGAGAGAGAGAGAGAGAGAGAGAGAGAGAGAGAGATTGCAGCAACATAACACTTACAATCTTAAAATCACACTCTATAATAAGGCTAGATTTATACCAGGAATACAAGGCTGGTTCAGTATTAAGAAAACTATAAGCATAAATGATCATATTAAGAATAAAACAAAATCATTATAGAACACTGGCCTTGGAGTCAGGAGGAACTAAGTTCAAATTTGACCTCAGACAATTAATAATTACCTAACTGTGTGACCTTGGGTAAGTCACTTAACCCCATTGTTTTATATATATATATATATATATATATATATATATATATATATAAAACACCCATTCCTGTCAAAGCATAGGAATAAATGATACTTTCCTTAAAAAAGACAACATAAAACAGGCAGTATAAATACTTGGGAATCTACCTACAAAGAAACATAGAAACTATATGGGCAAATTATAAAACACTTTTCACAAATAAAGACAGAGCTAAACAATTTAAAAAATATTAATTGGTCAGAGGAAGGGCCAAGTCAATAAAATAAAAATGACAATACTACTTAAATTAATTTACTTATTCAGTACTGTACCAATCAAATTACAAAATAATTATTTTATAGAACTAGAAAAAATAATAAAATTCATCTGGAGAAAAAAAGGTCAAGAATATCAAGAAAATTAATGAAAAAATGCATAAGAAAGTGGTCTAGCCATATCAGATTTAAAATTACATTAAAAAGTTCATACTGGATAAGAAAGAGAAGTAGATCAGTGGAATAGATTAGGTACAAAAGAAAACCATGGTAAGCAACTATAGTGATTTACTGTTTGAGAAATCCAAAGCTTCTGGGACAATAACTCACTATTTGACAAAAACTTCTGGGAAAACTGGAAAATAAAATAGCAAAAACAAAGCATAAGCCAACATTTAATACCTTATAACTAAGATAACTCAAAATTTGTACAGGATTTAGACATAAAGGATGATACCATAAGCCAATTAGAAGAACAATGAATTGTACATCTTCAGGTCTATAGAAAGGGAGGAATTTATGACCAAATAAGAAATAGAGAACATTTCAAATTGCAAAATGGCTAACTTCAGCTATATTCAAGGAAAAAAACTTTTCATCAAATTTCTCTGGTAATAGTTTCATTTTAAAAAATATATTGAGTATGATTATATGTTAAACATGATTGTACATGTATAACCTGAATCAGATTAATTGCTGTCATAGGGAGTGGAGAAGGAAGGGAGCAAGGTAGAAAAATGTGGAACTCAAAAGCTTACAAAAGATGAATTTTGAAAACTATCTTTGCATATAATTGAAAAAGTAAAATAAAATGATACAATATTCCAAAAAACTGAGTAAAATTTATAAGAATAACAGCTATTACCCAACTGATAAATGGTTAAAATATATGAATAGGCAATTTTCAGAGGAAGGAATCAAAACTATCAGTAGTCATATGAAAATATGCTCTAAATCTTTAATAATTAGAGAAATGCAAATTAAAACAACTTTGAAGTACAACTTCACACCCATCAAATTGGCAAAAGTGCAAAAAAGGAAAAAGGAAACTGCTGGGTACATGTGGGAAATAGGTACTGTTGGTGGTACTGCGAACTAATCCAGCTATTATGGAAAACAATTTGCTACTATGTCCAAAAGATAAACTTTACACTCCCTTTGACTCAGAGATACCACTACTAGGTCTATATGCCAAAGAGATCAAAGAAAAGAGGAAAAGAACCCATATGTACAAGAATATTAATAGCAACTCTTTGTGGTGGCAACTGGAAACTGAGGGGATTTCCATCAATTAGGGAATGGCTGAACAAATTATGATACATAAATGTGATGAAATGCTATTACACTGTAAGAAATGATGAAAGGGATGGTTTGAAAAAACCTGGAAAGACTTGTATGAAGTGAGAAAAAGTGAAGGGAGCAGAACCAGAAGAATAATTTATATAGTAAGAACAATATGTTAAGATAATCATTTTGAAAAATCTGGTAATTCTTATCAACACAGTGACTACAAGTCCACAAGAATCAGGATGAAAGATATTATCAACCTTCAGAGAGAAAACTGATAGATTAAAAACTGTAGGATCAAAACATATTGTCTTCAATTTTTTTCCTTGCTTGTTATGGCTAAAGAGGAAATTTGTTCTACATGCCTATATATATACATATACACACACACACACACACACACATACATATAAATGACTTTGTTTCTCTTGTCTTCTCAGTGGGTTGGGGAAGAGGGGGAGAATTTGAAACTGAAAATAAAATTAAATTGAATTTTAAAAAATAAAGCATATGCTCTTATTTGATTCTCACAATTACTAGTTGTGAAGAATAGAAATATCATATTTTATAGATAAAGTAATTAATGATCAAAAAACTGACATGCCTATAGTCACAAAATTAGGGAAAATACTATTAAGCAGTATTAGGAAGTGATGGGACTTAGACTCAGGTCTTATGAATGAGAATTTCACATGTCAAAACTGAGGCAAGACCCCTAATTCCCAACCCCCATTGCCCAAGTCCTGAGTTTCTCATGCCAGTCTAGATTTTGACCCCAATGCACTTAGTCAACAAATTCAAATGAATTCCCCAAACTTTTATTAAATACCTACTTTATGTAGAAAATTGTGCTAAGCACTGGGTGAGATGCAGGTTAGGTAAGACAACATTTGTACCACCAAGGAGCTTAAAGTCTAGTAACGGATAACACATAGATAAAAATCTAAAAATACAAAAATAATATATAAATCTTTAGGAGTTTAACACTGTGGAGTGACTTAGGAATGTATTTCCATCAGAATTTGCCAAGAAATACTATGCTTCTCTGTCCCCCCTCTCCCTCCATAACCCCATCCTATCACCCCAGACCCTCTGCTTACCTAGATAGTCTGCATATGTCCCATAAGCAAACACTGTGAGCAGTCGGAATGTGGGAGCGAAGTCACTCTCTGCCAGCTAGAGGAGATAGGGTCACAGGAAAACAGTCACCCCACAATTGCCAATGTTTATATTGCTTTGAATTCATATCTTCTTCCACCCTATTTATCTAACCCTTCACTCCTAATCAATACTCCACTAAAACAGTCCAGCCTCATCAATGTTCTCAAAGTTCTCTATCCTCATTCCTGCTACCCTCTTTTTATGTTGCTCCCCCCGATTTGGAATGTCTCCCTTCTATCAAGATCCTACTTATCCTTCAAAGCCAATTTCAATTCCCTTCCTCTATTTGGAGTCTTTCTACAGCTCAAACTGCAGCCCTTCTGATTACCTACTAATTTTCTATATCACTTATTCTACAACTGAAATTCACTGCCATTTATTTTTACTTAACTACTACTCTTTGTGTTCGAAGTTCTTTCACTTCTCTAAATATATACTCTCTATTTGTTTGTTTGTTTTTGAAAGGCAATGAGATTCCAACCTTTCTGGAGAGCAATTTGGAATTAAGCCCAAAGGGCAACAAAAATATGCATACCCTTTGATCCAACAATATCACTACTGGGTCTATGCCCTAAAGAGATGATGAAAAAGGGTAAAAACATCACTTGTACAAAAGTATTCATAGCAGCCCTATTTGGGGTGGCAAAGAATTGGAAATCAAGTAAATGTCCATCAACCGGGGAATGGCTTAACAAACTGTGATATATATGTATGTCATGGAACACTATTGTTCTATTAGAAACCAGGAGGGATGGGAACTCAGGGAAGCCTGGAGAGATTTGCATGAACTGATGCTGAGTGAGATGAGCAGAACCAGAAAAACATTGTACATCCTGATAGCAACAAAGGTGTGATAATCAACCTTGATGGACTTGATCATTCCATCAGTGCAACAATCAGGGACAATTTTGGGCTATCTGCTATGGAGAATACCATCTGTATCCAGAGAAAGAACTGTGGAGTTTGAACAAAGACCAAAGACTTTAATTTAGGGGAAAAAAACCCCGTCATCTTATTATGTAATTTTGCTATCTCTTATACTTTATTTTTCTTCCTTAAGGATATGATTTCTCTCTCATCACATTCAATTTGGATCAATGTATACCATGGAAGCAATGTATAGACTGGCAAATTGCCTTCTGTGGGGGCGGGGAGGGAAGCAAGATTAGGGGGAAAACTATAAAACTCAAAATAAATAAAATCTTTGGGAAAAAAGCAATGAGATTAAATGATTTGTCCAAGATCACACAGCTAGGTAATTATTAAGAATCTGAGACTGGATTTGAATTCAGGTCCTCCTGACTCCAAGGCCAATGCTCTATCCACTGCACCACCTAGCCACCCCTAAATATATATACTTTAAAGGACAGACATTTTATCTCATATTTTATCTCAAGTGAACTGGCATAGTACCAAAAAATTTAGTAGAAGTTTAATCAAAATTGACTGAAAGAACTACTTTCTAGTTATTTCATATGCTTACCTCTTTTCTTTCAATGAGCCTAAAAATTCCATGAAATAGGAATCATGTCCTACATTTCACACACACACACACACACACACACACACACACACACACACACACACACACACACACATCAGAGGGCCTAAAACTGTCCAAAACTCCCCAAAATGTAGAATGCACAGCCTCTTATTCCTAGAGTTCTTTTGGCACTTAGATAATTATTTAATGATTCATGCTCAATAGCATTAAAAAGATGATTTCTAAGGTCCTTCACAAATCTGAAATTTTGTGATTTGATGTGGGGACAAGTCCAACTCAATAAATGCTTGTTGCTATTGCTGTAGAATGAAACTTCATAGTTTCATCCTGCAGAAAACAAGGGGCAAAGGATAACAGCATTCTTTCCACCAAAAATTAGCCTGAAAAGGCAGAATGACCAACTCATAAAGTCATTAAAAGTTTGTGATTTTTTTCATGTTCTATATCTAAAAAACCTAGAAAGATGTCAGTATGAGTTCAACCAGCCCTGGTAGAAGATAATCCCTCTGGCTTTTACAAAACTGTATTTCCCTAATGAGACTTTGGGGCAGATGCATATGTCATTTTGACTCATAGCCATACCTTAGACTTAAGCCTTACCTAGACATACCTAAGAGGGAAGGGGTGTATGTAAAAACTAGAATATTTGTCATATGGAATATATACTTGATCACAAAAGAAAGGCAAAATTATGTGATGAGGGCAGTAGATCCAAATCACCAAAAATTAGCTAATTTCCCTTCCAAAAAATTTTATTCTCCATCTCAATATTCTTCCTCCTTTAAAAGTTGGCCAGAAGGTCTATGGATATGGGGAAGAACAGGTTGAAATACATTAACTAAATATTTTTGTGTTTCTAGGGGTGGCTAGGTGGCGCAGTGGATAAAGCACTGGCCCTGGAGTCAGGAGTACCTGGGTTCAAATCCGGTCTCAGACACTTAATAATTACCTAGTTGTGTGGCCTTGGGCAAGCCACTTAACCTCATTTGCCTTGCAAAAACCTAAAAAAAAAAAAAATAGTGAAAGTTACTTCTATTTTTTTTTTTGCAAGGCAGTGCTATTGACTTGGGCAAGGTCACATAGCTAAGTAAGTACTAAGTGTCTGAGGTGTATTTGAACTCAGATTCTCTTCCTCCTGAATCCACTGCCCTGCCTAACCACCCCAAAAGTTAGTTCTAAGATGGGTGAAATGCTGATTAAGAATTCTAGGGAAAACCAAAGGATTCTGGATAATGGGTGAATCAGAGCAAAGGAACCTTCTATTTTCTGGTCAAAGGTTGACTTACTAATTACAACAAGAACAAAGTCAATAGGTCAAGATATACATAACCTTGGCTTATAAAACAACAAAGTACCATGCGGTCAAGGACTGATTAAGGAAGGAATCTCCACAAAGTATTTAGAATTGTTACAGAGCTACTAAGCCTATTGTACTTATCCTCTTACTACCCTGGTTAAAGGCTTAATTAGAGATGGTTAAAAATGGAATGGACTGCCTATGGAGGTAGTGAGTCACTGTTATGTATTCAAACAATGCTTAGATGAACACTTGATTGGCAAAGGAATTGAACTTGGTAGCCTTTTCCTAATTCTGGGATTTTATTATTCTAATGAGTCAAAGAATCTCAGTGAAAGTCTTGCTTCCATTTGGCCCTTGTCCCTCTTTATTCACCATCACCAGGTCTTTCTGGAACTTCCTTCTATCTACAAACCCCTATTTCTATGGAGGACATTATCCTCCATTCAGTTATCTAGATTTAAAACATTTATATCTTTGACTTGTCATTCTGACTCCTTACTTACACTGACCTCACATATCCAAACAGTTGCCAAATTCTGTCATTTCTATCCACATGCTATCTCTAGAATCCTTTCCCTTTTGTTCATTCACAATAAAACCTAGTTCAGACATCTTATCATTTTTATCTGAACTACTGCAATGATCTCATAATTGGTCTCCTTGCCTAAAGTCTCTTCCTAATCCAAAGAATCAAGGTCTTTGATTCCATTTAGACCTAAGCAAGATTGTATATTTTTCATTTGTTATCTCATCAGTTCCAATAGTTTCAATTTTACTATCTATGCTGGTGATTCTCATATCTACTCTTCCAGCCTTAACCTCTCCTCTAATCTCCAGACTTCTTCTTCCAACTGTATATTAAATATCCCAAACTGGATGTCCTGTAGATATCATAAATTCAACATTGGCAAAACTCAACTCATCTTTCCTACCCTAATCATTCTCTACTTCCAAAGTTCACTACTACTGTTGAGAATATTGCAATGTCACTTCTACCACCTTGAATAGGACCTCATCACCTCCTGCTTGGACTACACAGCAGCCTGCTGCTGTTTCATCTCCCTGTCTGAGCTCTCTCTCCACACTCCCAACCACCTTGCACTCCACTTTCAAAGTGTTCTTCCTAAAGTAAAGACCTGACCTTGTCTTACTGCCTTCCCATTTTATCCAATCCCTCCCCAGTCAATAAACTCTAAGTTTCCTACCACCTCCAGGACCAAACTTGAAATTCTTGGTTTATTATTTAAAGTCCTCCACAAATTGCCATCTTCTTGTTTTCTCAATCTTCATATACCTTACTCCTCACCATGAACTCTTCAATCCCATGACATTGGACTCCTTGTTGCTCCTCATTGTTCCACTCCATCTTCTAAGTCTAGGAATATTCACTGGCTATTCCCCATGCCTGGAATATTCCCTTTTATCAGCTCTATCTACTGGCTGCCCTGACTTTTTTTTAAGTCCTAACCAAAACATTTTCTTTAAGAAACCTTTCCTAAGATCCTTTAATGCTAGTGTCTTTAATTAATATTCCTAATTTATCTTGAACCTAATTGTCTGTGTTGTCTCCCCCATCAGACCGTAAGCTCCTGGAGCAAACAAATTGCTTTTTGCCTCTCTTTCCCAGTACATAGCACTAGACTTAAGTATCTCACAAATGCTTACAGACTGACTGACATATTGTAATACTTTTTGTTGGACACAATCAAAACATCTCAATATTAGATAGAATTCAAACCCCTATCTGAAACCCCTCTCTCTCTCTGACCAGTGATCATCTCCTCCACCTCTTACAGTTTCAATGGTTATAAACAATCTAACTAAGCCACTTTGCAGCTTGTACCCACTGCTCCTACTTCTCCTTCTGGGACCAAGAAAAACAAGGCAAATCTCTTTTAAATTCTTGAAGAGAATCCCAGTCTTCTCTTCTTCAGATTAAACATCTTTAGCTCCTTCAACCAATTGCAACTAGGTTGACTGATCTACTACAAATTTTTTTTTTGTTTTTGTTTTTCCCAACTGGAGCAAAGCAATCTTTTTACTACTCTTGAATTAATTCTTTATCCCACACTCACTCTACAAAGGTTTTTCCAAACTTTTCTTCAAACTTCGAAGAGCACATCCTCAACTACATTGCCTGAGGCCCTTGCTTCATAGTTATTTAACAAAGCTTTCTTTTCTACCATCAGACTAGCCTCCTTATCTTTTAAACCCTTGTAATCATTCCTCCCCCACATTTTTCCTTTTCTCAGAATTCTGAAAATAAGGAAGCCTTCCTCACCAAAGTCAAATTCTCTATGTTTACTCCCCCAATCCAGTTCCCTCCTGCCTTTTCCAGTAGACTAAACCCACTATCATCACCTTTTTTATAAACTTTAATTTATTCATATCCACTGGTTTGTTTTTGCTATTTCCATACATGCCCAAATCTCACTCAATCCTTGAAAATTTTTACTGGAACTAATTATCCACAGTAATTATCATCCAATACCTTTTCTCCTTTTCCTAACTAAATTCCTAGAAAAAGTTCAGTGCCTTTACTTCCTTTCCTTACATTCTCTTTTTAATCATCTGTAATCTGGCTTCCAACATCTTCACTCAATTGGAAGTTCTCTTTCTACTTTTAACTGCCAAAACTAATAGTCTCACTCTTCTCAATCCTTCTTGTTTGCAATATTTGATACTAGTGACCATTATCTCCTCCATACTTTGCCCTCTCTGAATTTTCATGGCACTGGTCTCTATTTTTCTCCTAACTGTTCAACTGTTCCTTCTACATCACTTTTGTCAATTCAACATCGGGGTCTCTTTCATCTCTATAGTCTTTCATCAACTTTCATGGGTTCAATTACTATTTTCATGCAGAGAACTCCCAGAACTATATATATACATAATATGCTATACATATATATAATATGTTATATATACATATATATATTACACACACACACACACACACACACACACACACACACACAACCCTTTCTCTATCCAATAGGCAGTACCAAATGTATGTCCAACAGACATCTCAAACATTTCTAAAAACAAAACTCATTATTATCTTTCTGTTCAGATTTACCCCTCTTGCAAAAGTCTGTTTCTGTGAAAGGTATCACTGGGGTTTGTAACCTCGTTATCATCTTTGACTCTTTTACTTACCATACATAGCCAAACCTGCCAAATTCTGTCATTTTTATAGAACATTTCTACACCTTCTCTGAAATCTATCTACTCATACAACACCCTAGTTCAGACCCTTCATCTAAATCCTCTTCATCTCAGTCTCACAGGCTTAATGCAATAGCTTCCTAAATGGTCTCCTCACCTTTGTCTCTTCCCATTCCAACCTTTTCTCCGTGAGACCTGATGGTGATTTCCCCAGATGCAGATTTGACCTCTGTCACCTTCCTAGTTAATAAATACTGCCTCCATAATCAAATATAAACTACTTTCTTTGGCATTTAAAGTTCTTCAGAATTTGGCCCTAATTCACTTTTCCAGACTTATTACACATTACTTCCTGGTTTTTTTGTACTCTCTACAATTCAGTCAAACTGGTCTACTTACTATTCCCCACACCATACAAAAAACAACTAAAAATATTCAAACATGAATAGAAAATTAATAAATCACCTGTTAAGCAAAACCATAGAAAGAGAAACATATTTACACTGATAATTCATTTTTGCATGTTTTTGAATTCTATATATGGTAAATATTTATACAAAGAAATGTGACTAAAAGAAAAACTCTTATGCTCACTATTTATTTATTTAAAAAGAAATTCACTTGTTTGGCTAATGAACTACAATGATCCTATCATAAATTACTAACAAAATTATTATTTACAGGTTCACATGGGACATACACAGGGAACTTTTTGAAAATCAGTATATTGAAGTAGGATGCTCTCATTTTATTGTAAGAGTAAACACAAAAAGTTTTTTTGGTACTGTAAAAAATTTTTTAATTTCAAAACATTTCATCCTTATCTCATCCTTTTCAAATTCCTACTTTTGCAAATGATTTTTCATGCATGTATTTATATAGTAAGTCATATAATTTTAAAATACATACATTTTGGAGTACTTGTTCAAAATGGTACTGGGCACAGGAACAAAAACATATTTTACTGATGGGACTGGGCACAAGATGAGAACTCTCATGCCCTTGGTTATTTGTTGATTGTTAAGTCCTGTCCAACTTTGTGGTCACCTCATTTGTAGTCTTATAAGCAAAGATATTTAATGGTTTGCCATTTCCTTCTCTGGATAATTTTACAGATGAGGAAACTGAGATAAACAGAGTTAAGTAACTTATCCAGGGTCACACTATGTGTATGAGGACAGATTTGAACTCAGAGAGATAAGTCTTCCTGATTCCATGTCTGACATTCTATCCACTTTGCCACTGCCACTTACGTCTTACTTTTTCACAGGAACCAAAACCTTTCCCTACTCATCTTTTGTTATTTATTTGCCTAGTAAAGAATCTGCAAACAATAATGGAAGTGATTCTCATAGACATAGATAGATAGATGGATAGATAGATTTATCTATCTATATATAAAACTTCTCACCTCTTAACCCTAACCTATTTAACTTCTCAACAGAAGCCTTTGTGGTTGAAAGGCTTCTTAACTCTAACCTCCCTGGACCCTATTTGTTTTTTAGTCAGGTATTTGGGCTAACAGTACTAGTTATTGACTACCACTATCTATTCTAATCTAAAATGGGGAGGGAAGGATCACTGAGGGAGCTTCCATAAGAAGATCTGTGGGATTCGTCAAACCAGGTACCTACCTCTCGGACATTGGGCATGTCCAACAGCTCCCCAAAAACATAGACACCTGGAGCCTCCAGCACCTGGTGGATGAGAGTTGCCAAGGCAGCACCTTTGGCTGACTTGGCCAGAAGCAGGAACTGCTCTTGGTTCTGCCCTGTCACCTTCACTTCTGAGCTCATGGCTAGCCTGGGCAGGGGGGCCACTGGGCTCAGGAGGTGTAGAGCTGCAAGGAAGAAGGAGGGGTTGAAAGCAGGCAAGAAGAGCAAAGTGTGTATAGGGGTAGGGGGTCGTTGCAGGGGAGTATGTGGGGGTTGGGAGTAATCGCAGAGTCAACCAGATCTAGGAAAGGCTCCGTCTGGGGGGGGGGGGAGGCTCAATCAACACAGTTCAGATTGAGCCCAGAACTGGGGAGAGGCCGAGGTTTCCCAAAAATTGGGGATCCGGGCCTTGCGGAGTTTACAAATGTCGGTTCCTTAGGGGGAGCAAGGTGGGACTAGTGTTTGGGGAGCCCCAGGCCACCCTCGTCCCCCCACCGAGCTGCACTCCCTAGGCGCACCGCTGCAGGGGAATGGCTGGACCCTCCTGCTCCGCCCACTGCCCCCCTCGAGGCGAGGGGCTTCCGCGTGCGAGGCACGTGCGCCTGCTTGCCTCCGGGCCGCGTGACCCCCGCCCCCTTCTCTCCTTCCGCCGGGCTCCGCCCCCGCCCTGCGGCCTCCCCCCTGCCCTTAAGGGGGCCGACCCAGGGGCTGCGGGCTCTCGCCCAGGGGCCCCAAGGCAGGCTTTGCAGGGCGGCGGCTACCTGTCAGCTTCGCCTTCCGCGCGCACTTGGAAGGGTGGCCCCTCCCTCAGCTCCGCCAGCTGCTAGAAACCGTTACCACGGCCTTCCTCCCGGCCGCTCTGGCCACAAAACTCTATGGCGGCTCTCGAGGCCCCCACTTCCGCTCCTTTCCGTCACAGGCCTCGGGGCCTCCCAGGGGCGGGACGAAGAGGAAGCGCCGGCCCTCTCTATGTTCTGATTGGCCGTTGTCGGGAGAATGGAGGGTGACTTTTTTTTTTCTTCTTGACATTCAAAAAAACTTTATTGTTCAGAAGTGCTATTTTTTCATTGCAGACGGCTCTTCTTTCTGGCTAACTTGGGCGTCCCGAACTTGATTAGGGAAAGCCTTCCTGAGGCGTGGGACCCGGCAGGAGGGATGGCGGGGTCCGGGGTCACAGCGACAGACCCCGCAAGAACAAAGGGGAATAGAGGAAGAAGAGAGCAGAGACACACATTACAAGACTTCTAGTCCAACCCATTCTCCCCCCACCCCTTTTAAAAAAGATTTATATTTAGAGAGATTTCTTTAGGAATTTTTTTTTTTTTAGTTTTTGCAAGGCAGATGGGGTTAAGTGACTTGCCCAAAACCACACAACTAAGGTAATTATTAAGTGTTTGAGGTCGAATTTGAACTCAGGTCCTCCTGACTCCAGGGCTGGTGCTCTATCCACAGCACCACCTAGCCGCCCCTAAATATAAATATGTGTTTGTGTGTGTGTGTGTGTGTGTGTGTGTGTGTGTGTGTGTGTGTGTATTATATAGATAGATAGATATTGTTAGTGCCCTTTGTCATTCATTACCTGTCCCACCTCCTCTAGATCGCACAATGCCTCATGAAAAAAGATAAAGTAATTAAGCAAAAACATCCACATCTTGGCTTTATCTGACAATGTCTAAACTATTCTGTTTCAGTCCTCTCTGTATTGAGGAATCTCTTCTCCTGCACCTTTATTATTGGTATTTTTTTTATTCTTTTAGGTTTTTTGCAAGGCAATGGGGTTAAGTGGCTTGCCCAAGGCCACACAGCTAAGTAACTATTAAGTGTCTGAGGCTGGATTTGAACTCAGGTACTCCTGCCTCCAAGGCTGGTGCTCTATCCACTGTGCCACCTAGCCACCCCTATATTGGGATTTTAAAAAATTTTAATGGTTATATTTTTAGCATCAGTAATCCTTTATTAAAGATATTATTTATTTTGAGTTTTACAATTTTTTCCCCAATCTTACTTCCCTCCCCTCCTCCCCCCCCACAGAAAGCAGTTTGTCAGTCTTTACATTGTTTCTATGGTATACATTGATCCAAACTGAGTGTGATAGCATCAGTATCCTAAAGGTTCTTCTGTACCCTCCCCAGCATCTTCCTTTATAACAAAGAAGTTTAGTCAATCAAAATAGTAATCATGCCTGCAAATGTATTTCTCATTTTGAGGTTATAGTCTACCATCTCTTTTCTTAGATTCTGAAGTCAAAATCTATTACTATATCGATCAGAGTTGTGAACTTTCAGTTTTATTTTTCTTTAATGTGGTCATCACACAAATTGTTTTGATTCTGAATCAGTTCATCTAAAGCTTGTCTGAATTTTCCCTTTTTCTATTTCACTTGACACAATAATACAATAATATTCCATTACATTCGTATAACCAATTGTTCTGTTTTCCAATAAATATCTACTTATTTACAGATCATTGCTACTACAAAAAGGCTTCAGCTCTCTTCTTTTTATTTTTAAAGGTTTTTATTTATGCTTTTGTCTTTGTGTTATAGTCATTTTCCACCCCCTTCCAGAATTGTACCAAAAAAAATTAAGCAAAAATTTGACAATATCTAACATTGTATACAATATGCTGTCCTAGATTCATCCCTCTGACATCAGAGAGGAGATATGTTTTATTATCTCTTCTCAGAAATCTTCATTAGCTTTTCCATTATTCCTTTTATTAAAACTATCACAATGTTAATCCTACTTTATTACATTAAGTCAATATAAAATCTTCCCACATTTATCCAACCTCTTCGTATTAAGCAATTCTTAAAACTTTATCAATATTCTATTACATTAACAACTCATTCTTTTTTAGTTTTTTATTTGTTTTTCCAATAACATGCAACAATAGTTTTCACCAGTCTTTTTTTACTAGGTTTTGAGTTTTACATTTTCCCTTCCCTCACCCTTCCCCCTTACAGAATGCAATCTAATATAGAGAAATATAGAGGAAAAAAACAATAATACATAAAACAACTTTTAAAAATTGAAGATAGTAAGCTTTGATCTGCATTCCAACTCCACAGTTTCTTCTCTGGATATGGTTGATATTTTTCATCACTAGTCTTTTAGAATTGTCTTTGATTATTATGCTGCTGAAATAAACAAGTGAATCATAGCTGATTATCACCTAATGTTTTTATTAGTGTGTATAATATTCTTCTGGTTCTTCTCATTTCACTCTATCAGTTTATGTAAGTACTTCCAGGCTTTTCTGAAGTCCCATCCATCATGACTACTTATAGAATAATAGTGTTCCATCACATTCATATACAACAATTTGTTCAACAATTCCCCAACTGATAGGCATACCCTCAATTTCTAATTCTTTGCCACCACAAATAGAGCTGCTATTAATATTTTTGTACATGTGGATTTTTTATCCTTTTTCATGACCTCTTTGGGACAGACCTAGTAGTGGGATTGCTGGATCAAAGGGTATACATAGCTTTATTGTCCCTTGGTCATAATTTCAAATTTCAAACAACTCATTCTTTAAAGCCAGTCTGTTTTGTTTTGCTTGTTTCCTTCTACAGAGTACTTTGGGATTTTGTTATATTTTTTTTTTTGAGGCAGTGGGGTTAAGTGGCTTGCCCAAGACCACACGGCTAGGTAATTATTGTCTGAGGCTGGATTTGAACTCAGGTATTCCTGACTCCAAGGCCAGTACTCTATCCACTGCGCCACCTAGCTGCCCCGATTTTGTTATATTTTGGACCTTTATTCTCTGTCTTTTAATTCCATGAAATATATATATATATGTATATATATATATAATATATATATATATTATATATATATATATATATATATATATACCCAGCAGTGAGATTGTTGGGCAAAAAGTATGTCCAGTTTAGTTACTTTTCTTACAAAATTCCAAATAGAAATCCAGAATAGTGGTAATTTTTAACTCTACCAGTAGTAGATCAGTATACCTAACCATTCATAGCCTCTTCAACATTGACTGTTCCTACCTTTTTTCATCTCTGCCAATCTACATAGTGTGACTTTTCTTTGTTTGCATTTCTCTTATTATTGTGATTTAAATCATTTTTTCATATGATAATGTTTGCAATTCTCCTCTTGAAAATTGTTTGTTCATATCTTTTGACCACATCTATTTGAGAATGGCTCTTGATACAACAAATTTGTGTCAGTTCCCTGTTCAAACTCCTTATTCAACAAGAATATAGGCCTTAAGTGATCGAATTGCTAAAGGTCATACAGTAAGTAGCATAGACAAGATCTGAACCCAGCTCCATTGTTCCACACTCTATACCACTCATTAAATGTGTACCCATGGGGAAATTATTTCATTTGAGTGTTTCTTCACCTATAAAATGATGAAGTTGGATTAAATCTTAAATTCCCTTCGGGCTCTTAAGAGAGTATAAATTTATTTAGGAACCCACAGAGAGGAGAAGAGAGGATAAAGAGTGACATTTAAAAAAATAGAATACAATGGATAATAGATAAGAGAGAGGGGTAGATGAGAGGAAACAGACAAAAGGAGAAAAAGGTAAATTAAAGAGGTGATTAAAAAGTGAGGATAAAGCAAGAGATCAGGAATGGAAAAGAGAAATGGAGAAACAGTAGAAGATAAGAATTGAGTCTGTTTAATTTTGTACAATTCCCCAAACAAGTCATTCATTCAACAGTAACACTGTTCAGGACATTCTGCTAAGGCTGAGGGAGAGATTGGGAGACACAGTTAATCAGAGAAACAGACCTGGAAAGGAAAGTTTTGAGAAATAAAACATATTCTAGGTCATCTATTGAAAATAGTTATATTAAATTGTTAAACATTTAGCTTTATCAGGCATATAGCTTGATTTTATGTAAAAAATCATCATGGAACAAATGCAGCGATTAAAAAATACCAATAACAAAAGTGATCTAGGAAATGTCTCTGAAAAAACACACCAAAATCAGCAGATGAAACTAAATTAATAACCCAAGGTCCTATACACCTCTCCCCCCCCAACACATATACACAATATAAATACACACAGATTGTGAGTTCCATTGCACATATGCATATCCTGGGCAGAACCTTCGCACATACATATGTCCAGAGTACACATAAGCACACACATCTGACAAAAGAACTGTACATTCAGCCTGGCTCAACAACAAAAAGAACACATAAGAGTTCTTCTATTTTCAGATGTATCTATGAAGTAACGGCTCGTTTTCACTGAGTTGTGTGGAAAAACACCCTCTGGATTCCTGTCTTCATAATAATAATCTCTTTTCTGGAGGGGCAGATAGAAGGTGAAATAGATAGAGCACCAGCCTTGAAGTCAGGAGGACTGGTCAAATCCAGCCTCTGGCACTTAACTCTTTTTTTTTTAAGGTTTTTGCAAGGCAAATGGGGTTAAGTGGCTTGCCCAAGGCCACACAGCTAGATAATTATTAAGTGTCTGAGACCGCATTTGAACCCAGGTACTCCTGTGCTTTATCCAGTGCACCACCTAGTCGCCCCGGCACTTGACTCTTACTAGCTGTGTGTGACCTTGGGCAAGTCACTTCTCCCTGGTTGCCTCACATCCAAGCCAGTTTCCAGTTGTCTTATTCATATCTGGCCACTGAACCCAGATGGCCTTGGAGGAGAAGTTGAGGTCAGTGATTTAGCACAATGACCCCTCACTCAAATCCAATTCACATGCTTGTCATGGCTTCATCTCCCTGATGTCTGAAGAAGGAAGGAAAGATAAACAACAATAACAACAATCACTCTTTTAATTCTGGTTAATAACCAAATTGAGGGGAAGTAAAAAATGGGGGGGGGGGAAAGCTTGGCATATGAAGTTAGATCCTGAACATAGAGATATTAAAATAAAAGTGAAGTAAGAAACAGGAGAAAGGAGATAGGCAACAAAGAGAGAGTTGTACAATCAGAGAGAGAAATCAGAAACCAACCAACCAAGAAACATTTAAGTGTTTATAAAGTCAGACATTATGCTGATTCAAAGAGAAAAAGAAAACAGTTCTCAAGTAGTTTACATTCTATGTGGGTGTGGGAGTGTGCAGGAAAGAGAAGTAGATGGAGAGGCAAATGGAAAATGAAAGACTAATCCAAGCATGGAAGGAGAGAGAGAGATAAGAAAGGAACAGGCGAGTTTCCTAAGAACCATGCCCTAGCCCACCCACCTTGTATCAGTAATTCCTAGGTTATACATTCATATATCAGGAAACGGGATAGGAATGAGATTTGTATGGCTATTTTTCTGGGCCTTGCCTCAAGGAGAATAAAGAAGGGGTTGGGGGGAGCAGGAGGCATAAGTTGAGATGACATAGAATTGATGATTCAGATTTGGGGTGCGAGGGTTCAGATGACTCTGATTTGGGGGCATGAATGACATAGAATTGAGGTGATGGAGTTGGAACATGAGAATGATATTCAAATGAGGTGATACACTTCTTAGGGGAATGACACTGAAAGTCATGTAGGTTCAACCTGGAATCTCAGGATGGCCAACAACCTACGTTATCTCCTCCACCATCCCAAACCATCCGGGGATCCCCGTATCCCAGCGGCATGGTAACAGGAGGGTTAAATAGTGCGTGGCAGGCGGAGACGGAAGGTCTGAGCTGACGCCTAGCCAAGACAAGACAAGACGAGCCGAGCCGAGCGGAGCTGAACTGAGCCTCTGCCGCCGCCCCACACTTGGGGCGCCTCCTCCCGCGCCCCGCCCGCCAGTCCCCTGACCATGCGCCTGGCCTGGCGCCCCCCGCAGCCCCCTAACCCCGCACAGCCTCTAGCCCCCCTAGCCATCCCGCAGCATCAGCCAAGGAGCAGGTGAGTGTGACACCCCGTAACCTCCATCCCTCCTCCCAGGTGCCCAGGCTCTGTCCTTCCTTGGCTCCTGCGTCCTTTCCTAGCCTCCTCCTTTTCCAACCCCAAATTTCCATCTGTCCTGTCCCTATTTCTTATGCCTCCATCCCTCCTTGCCCGTTTCTGTTTCCACCACCACCGTCACCATCCATCTAGATCTGCATCTTTCATTCATCCATCTAGATCTGCATCTTTCATTCCGCATCTCTATCTTCATCCTTTATTTTTCGACTCCGCTCTCTCTTCCCAGCTGTCGCCATCCCTCTCTGCTTGCATTTTCCGTCTCACCATTCCTCCTCCCTCTTCCCATCCCTTCTCCTTCGCTCTCTTCCTTCTTGTTTTCCTCCTTTTCCTTTTATTGGCCTCTTCCCACCCACTCTTCCTCCTCGGTGTCTCCCCCACCCCCTTCCTATCCATCTCTGGGAGATGCTCTGTCTAGTTTGTAGTGAGAGGATGGTTTGGGGATGGGGGATAGACTCCTTGAGAAGGGCCCCCTGCCCCACCCCCTAGATTATCTCTTGCGCACAGACCTGTTGTGCGGATCTTGGACAGGTGGGTGGGGGATGTGTAAGATGCTGAATCCGAGGGACTGCGGGGTTCCCGAAGGGCTTGGGAGGATACAAGGTGCTGGAGTTACGTTTGGGAGGATGAATAAGGAGACAGAAAGGGATAGATCCTGAGGTTTCGGTTGCCCCTCAGCCCTTCTCTGCTTCACTGATTTGCAATCACATTCTCCCCTCCTTTCTCGGAAAAATTTGGAGGGACAATTCCTGATGCCCCTCTCTTCCATTTTTTTATATTCTGTTTTGTGTCTTCTATTCTATTCCTCCTACTCTTCCATTTTCTTCTCTATCTTGATGATTCCAGTACTTTTTTATCCTTTTTTTCTTCCCTCTATTATCTGTTACCTTCCCTCTTTTCTTCCTCCCCATCCCCTATCATTCTTTCTCTTTTTCTTCTCTATACTCTCTTGATTCATTTTTTGCCTTTTCTCCTTTCCCTATATCTTTTACCCCCACCAATGTTCCTTCTACCTCCAATCTTCACTCCCTCATCTTCCTCTCCCCTCTCTCTCTATTACATCCTTCTCTGCTTACCTTGTTCTGACCCTCTCCTGTCTTTCTTCTGTTCTCTTAAATCCATATTTTTTCCCCTCTGGTTGTCTCCTCTTATTTTTTTTCTCTTCCTTCCTTCCCCCCACTACTTAACCACCTCTCTTTGCATCTCCCCCCCATGCCCATTACCTTTTTAAATTTGTACCTATTGAACTCCTCTCTCTCTCTCTCTCTCTCTGTTTCCATCAACTACCTTTCTCCTCACCGAATTTCTTCACCTTTTTCCTTGTCCATTACCTAGCTGGTGATATTCAGGGTTTGGATTCAAACCCAGAATCAAAATTACACCATTCAGATAAGAAATATTTACTCCTTTTGGAACCACGGTGGGATCATGCTCACTGAGATCCCCTAGGATTCATAGCCTGAGAGATGCCCCATTTTAGGCTTACTCTCTCTCAGCTCCACCTCCCTTCAGAAAGCACCTTTGCACTTAACTGATTAAACACTAACAAAAATTAAAGCCTATGATTTTCCCTTCCCCCATGAAGGGAATGGTCTCCTAGATTGTGAGAGAATGTGGACACCTTCCCATGTGGCTCATACTCAAATGCTCACATAGTTCTGGGTCCTAAATAAAATTAGAGGTTGGGTAGCATGACACAGTTGAAAAGAATATTGGTTTAGATCAAAGGATCTGGGTTCAAGTACAGGCTCTATCATATACTACATGGCAAATCTCTTGGCCTTTCTTACCTCAGTTTTCTCTTCTGTGAATGAAGGAGTTCAGATTGGATGGACTCTGAATTACCTTCCCACTCTAAACCTATGAAACTATGAGATAAGATGAGATTTGGGAGCAAAGGAAGTGAGAAGAAAGGAATCAAAGAGATTCAGGGATGTGAGGGAAATCTGGAGGACTGTTTGATCCAGGGGCAGGAGAGGAGACTATAAAGTGCAATGACTATACAGTGCAATATAGTGGATGAGATGCAGTTGACTCTAGGGAGTAGCAACAAAAGCAAAAAGGCCACGACTTAGGACAAGAAGGTAATTTGGGGGATATGGACAGGCTTCAGAAGGGAGGAGTGGAAACTGCAGAGATGTGGTTGATCAAGGGGTGGATGCCCAAATCAAGAAGTTGTACTGAGAAAGGGAATTATAGACTCTAACTCTGTATCTCTTATCTCCCTCAGTGAAGACTGAGAATCAGGATCATAGCTGAGGGAGACCTCAGATATGGAGTCCAGGATGTGGTAGGTATTGGACACCAAAGGGGAATCCAGAAACCCTATTCCCTGGGGTGTTGACCTTTTTCTCATTGACCCAACCCTGGGAAGCTCCTCCCTAGAGAAAAAGAATATGTTGGGGAGTAGAAACTATGATTAAAATCTGGCAAGAGGTCCCAACTGCTTCTCCATTACCCAGGTGGTGGCAATGGAGAAATCTTATAGAGGTTACCCTATACTGAGAGGAAAATGGGGAAACAACAACTATCTATCCCTATGCTAAGGAATGATCTTAGTCACATCCTAGCCCTGTGAATATATCCCTTTACAAATGGGTTCTGGTGGGGAACAGGCATTAATGTCACTTTACTCTTCCTATTCCAGGTCTACACTGTTGATGTCCCATCTCTTCCCACTCTGGTCACTGCTCCTGCTTCCTTTCCCACTTCCAGCCCAGGGCTCCTCTACCTCTTCACCTCGTACCCCTTCAGCTCCTGCCCGTCCCCCATGTGCCCGGGGGGGACCCTCAGCTCCACGACATGTTTGTGTGTGGGAACGAGCACCTCCCCCAAGCAGGTCCCCCCGTGTCTCACGTTCAAGGCGACAAGTACCACCAGATACTGCACCCCCTGCCACTCCATCTGGCTTTGAGGAAGGGCCACCTTCATCTCAGTATCCCTGGGCTATTGTATGGGGCCCCACAGTGTCCCGAGAGGATGGGGGGGATCCAAATTCTGCTAATCCAGGCTTTCTGCCACTGGACTATGGCTTCGCAGTTCCTCATGGGCTGGCTACCCCACATCCCAACTCAGACTCCTTGAGACGTGGCGATGGGGATGGGATCATCCTTGGGGGAGCTCCTGCCACTCTTCGTCCATTTCTCTTTGGTGGCCGTGGGGAAGGTAAGGTTGGTGGATGAAAGGGCCTTCTGAGGGGTGAGGTAAGACTGGTTAGAGAATTCTAAATTTTGGAAGATGAAATTCATCTGTGGGAAAGTAAAAAAAGTGTAGAGTTAAACGTAGATGCAGTTGGAGTGAATTGAAGTTGGGATTACTGAGACTGATGAAGCTCAAGAGAACACAGCTTTATCCCAGCTACTTCTGGTAAACATGATGTCTATGATCAGAGTTATAGGTAGACTATAATAATAGAGCAATAAATGGAAATGAAAAGATAAGTCTGGTCATTTCTGAACAGAGAGGTTTGAGGGATCTGTACCCTAAAGTCTTCCCATTTTGGGATTGTGCAGATATATTGGAGATCTTGGGAAATGGGCCTGAGAGATGAGAGAGAGATAATTTTAGGGGAAAAAGGTGCTAGGAGTTTGGAGATAGGGAAGAGTTTTTGGTGAAAGAAGATTCAAAGAGGGATTTCCCCTTTCAAACACATACATAAACAGTTAGAAACTAAATTACCATTCTTCCAAAGTTTTTCTAATGCTTGATGCTTTCTTAAACAGGTGTCGACCCCCAGCTCTATGTGACCATCACTATTTCTATCATCATCGTCCTGGTAGCCACTGGCATAATCTTCAAATTCTGGTAAGCTAGAGTTTGAAGAATAAGTTATTGGTGGGTGAGAGGCAAAAAATATTAGAGGAACATAGGAGGTTAGGTTAGATGGATGGGCAGGGTAAGAGGGAAGGAATGGGGCAGATGAAGAGTAAGACCCCAGAATAGAATGGGATGGGGGAGTAGGGCAGTATATCCTACCATGGGGCCAGTGCAAGACTGAACAGATTCCTCTTTCCAAAGAAACAGATGAAGGAGGAAAAAAGAATTTTTTTTAAATCAAGTTATTTTAAAGAAATGAGCAATTGTCTATGCCTTAGTCCCTTCCCTGCTCCTACTGCACACCCTTCATGTGATACTTTTTAGTTGGACTATATATAGTCTGGGAATTTCTTTAGACTTTTTTCCCCCCACCAAAAGACTAGACCCTTAGAGCACCCTATCTTGGAAGAAAACTAATAATTAAAGTGTGGAGTTAAGCTTTTATTGCACCACTACAGTTCATGGATGAGTTTTTCACACTCTATTGAGACTCCTAGGACTTCAGGGTATTAATACTGTATGAAATAGAACGAAATTACGGGACACCTGCCCAAGGGAGGAAAAGGCTTCTGACATCAATTTGGGGCTGAGACCATGTTGGGGAGGGTAGTTCTAGGGATTGTATCCTGAGTGTGGGTTCCTAATAAATGATGGGGTGGGGGAGGTGGCCCTAAGTGCACTCCTCCTAGGGAAGCCTCCAAAGGATTTGGGGGTAAGTGTCTCAGGGCTATGTGTCAAAAGAGATTTCAAGGGTGGTTGAATGGTCTTTTAGAGTCAGTGCCACTACTAGAGAGGTTTTCAAGAGAAGTTTTATTTCAAGAAGGTACTGATTGGGGAAGGGTGGGGGGTGGTGACTGATGTCCTCTTCTCTTTGCTCTCTACAGCTGGGACCGTAGCCAGAAACGACGAAGGCCTTCAGGGCAGCAGGGAGCCCTTCGGCAAGAAGAGAGTCAACAGCCCCTCACTGACCTATCTCCTGCTGGAGTCACTGTGCTGGGGTCCTTCGGGGACTCACTCACACCTACCCCTGATCGGGAGGAGCCCCACGGGGGACTCCGGCCTGGGCCTCCCCAGCCCAAGGGGGCCCCTGCTTTCCAGTTGAACCGGTGAGGGAGAGAGGGCTTAAAGGAGGGAGGGCGATGGGGAAGAAGTTTGGAGGAGAGGGAAGTGTGAGGGACAGAGGGCGGGGAATGAGGAGACTTCTCAGGAGCTGTGAGTCTTTTTCTGGGGAAGGGGGGAGTGGGTGGGTAGATTGTGGAATATGTCCCAGGTTCTTTCATCTTTTCTCTTACCCCACCTCTAGATCTCTTTCCCACCTGAAGGGGTGAAACCACATTATCTTTAGGTCCCTCCTAGCTCTACCATTCTATGTCTGAGACTATGACGCTATTGCCCAATCCAATCCAACAAGCATCAATTATGCTCCTTTAGCAAAGACATCATCCCATTAGTGCTGGCCCCACCCCCTTGGTTCTGACTTTCCCCTCTTTATTTTTGACTGTACCCCTTCTCCATAACCCCATTCCCTGACACTGACTCCACCTGTCTTTGGCCAAGGCCTCCAGTCCCTCATTCAACCCCATCCCTGTGTCCCTGACTTTGCCCTTTCCCTCTTCCCCTTAGGATTCCCCTGGTGAATCTGTGACGCCCCTCAGTGGTGGGGTCCAGCCAAGCAGAAGCCCATGGGGCCTACACAGCCACCATTCCGCTGGGGGTGGGGCAGCTGTGGTGAGCTGGGGCCCCAGATGCTGCTGGTAGAGGACCCCTGCTCCTGTTCTTGCACACCCATTTTCTTGCACACTCACTTGGCCCCAAAGGCAATCACCCCTGTTCACATGCCATAGATAGGGCTACTCTCCCACAAAGCCCTTGCACACTCACCCAAAAGCCTCATACTCACCTTCTCATCAGAACAGTATTGCGCACTCTTGTACAGATAGGTTTTGCACTCACCCTCTTCTACATGTTACTAATCTCTTACATTCTATTTCCCTCTTGTTCCTCCCAGTCTTTATTCATTACTTCTTTTAAACATTCTCATCTCCACCTGACCACCTAATTGGCCATACTCTCATGAACATTTAACCTTTCACATATATTAACTTTCTTACACATCCACTCTGATGTCACATTGAGTGGTTTGCACATGCTCTCTTGCACACTCACTTAGGTTTTGTGGCCCCTGCATGCTGCCCTACAGGTGGGGAGGGGGTGAGCTTTGGGGGCTTCCCGTGCCCTTAGTTTTCACTGCCCCAATCCACTCAATGTCTTGTGTTTCCTGTCTCTCCCTCCCTAGTTGTCCTAGCCCATCCCCACCCAGGCACTCTTACCAGTCTGTGGACTTCTTGATGGGAGTGGGGGAGGGCATTGAAGCCCCAAGCCTTGCCCTTTAGTATCTGAAAGGGTTATGGGGTAGTCAACGCCTGAGCCCCTGAAGAAAGCTCCCAAGTCACCTCCGTCCTTCGTCCTGCTAATAATGCCAGCTGTCTCTGTCTATGTGTCAATCCCTCTGAATATCAGAGTCCCCCTAAGCCAGCTCTTTATTAAGGGAGTGGCCTCACTAACTGAGTCCAGGCTTTGTAGGAAGCAAAGCCAGTAGGCTTAAGGCCATTGGGCACTCTGCCCCCCCCAACCCATGACTATGCCCTTCTTACCCATTCCCATTCCTTGTCTCACTCTGGCTCTTTTTTTTCCTGTTTTCTTTCTATCCTTGCCTTTCCTCCCCTTTCCTTTGCTTCCTCTCTGATACCACTCTATTTTTCTTTCCAATTTTCTTTTCTCTTCCTTCTCCTTTCCTTGCCCTACTTGGCCCCCTATGCTGTGATATATATTTTTGTATTATCTCTCTTTCTTCTTGTGGTGATAATCTTTGATTCTTGTGGGATGTAAGTTTCAGAATTTTCAAATAAAACCTTTGCAAAATATTCAAGGCCCCTCCTTCTGCCTTGTGACCCGTTGAGAGGAATGGGTATTGGGAGAAGGGAAGAGAAAGACAGGGTGGAGGAATCCCTTGCACCTATATCTGACCAGAAGGTAAGTCTACTTGGGGTCTCAAGCATTAACTCCTGAAGGGAAGGGAGGAAGAGGACAGGATAAGCAGTTATGAATGAGAAAAACCCGCCCAGCTTCCAATAAATACACCAAGAGACAAAAATGAGGAGGGGTGATGTGGTGTAATGTTTAGAGGGCTGGTTTTAGAGTCAGAAAGATTTGAGTGCAAGGTGTGGAGGTTTGTCACCAACACAAATTAGCAGTGTAACCTGAGGGCAATTCACTGGCCCTCTCAATGCCCCAGGCCATTCTCTAAACTGCAGAGCAGGTGCTAACTTTCATTCATTACTAGAGGAAGTTTCCTCACTAGAAACGAGTGGTATAATAATACCACTGAAATCACAGATCTGTGCCCACTCTTAACCCTACCCCACCCCACCCCCTCAAAAAAAAAAGAAAAAAAGAGTAATATAGCCAAGGAAGAATTAAAAGTGGAGAAAAGGAAATTATAAAATAAGATTAGAAACCTGGGGAGATAGGAGAAAGGGGAGAAATGAAAAGAAGATGGAGTTAAGGGGGAAGGTGGGGGGAGGAAGGATGCCTTGCTCTTCAGCCTTGACACCACCTCCTCAGAGTTGCCCAAGTTGCATTAGTGTGCCTGTGATTAGGTCTCCCCGTTGGCTCCCCAACTCCAGCATTTCTGATAGGAAGACCTCTAAGTAGCAGATCTAAGATGGGGTGGGGTGGGGAGTAAGGGGTAGAAAGGTGGAGGTTAACTGATTTGAACGAAAACAGGGAAATTCAAGACTCCAAAGACTGTATTTGGCTATTACAATAGCACCTAACGCCCTACCCCCACCCCGCCCCCGTCCCAGTTCAGACATTAGTCTATCGCTGTTGCTAGGTTCTGTTGCCATGGTAACTGTACAATATTGTTTCTCCCCTTATTTCCTACCCTCAGCCTCCACCCTGAAATGGGATAGCCTTGGGGTGTGTGAAAATAGCAGCAGGGAAGGGTATCTGAGTCCCCCTGAGAGGCTATATGTATATCTATGTGATAGTATATAAAAATAGAATTAAGACATGTATTTCTAGCAAGATTGTATGGTGATACATTCATGGGTCATGTCTAGGGAAAGAGGTACAAATAATATAGGTACAGATTCATATAAATGTGAAACTAGATTATCTACAAGTGATAAAAAAAAATATGATGTGGGGTGGGATAGTGAAGCAGTGGACCAAAACACACAGAAATGTAGAGAAAACAAATCTCTAGAGAAAAGACTCAACGAAGTGGAAACAGGAGAGATCAAATGAAGTATCAGTGACTGTGCTGGCTGACAGAAAACTAGAAACTACTAGAGAGATCATGAAGTGATGGGGTGATGAGACAGGGATAGAGAAGACAGAATGGGAGAACAGGGCAAGAAAATGGAAACTCAGAACAAATCTAATCTCTTTTGGAAAGCCCTAATTGTTAAAAAGTTTTTTCTTATGCTGAGCTCACATTTCCTTTCCTCTAACTTCCTCCTATTTATTGATCCTAGTTATACAATCATGGCCCAAGCAGAATTTGTGTTATCCCTCTTCTTAGTTAACCCTTCAAATACCAGAAGTGATTATGCCCTTTTCTTTAACCAGTCTGAGAATGGGCTCCAAAGAGACTCCAAATAAAGGGTTAGGGCTGAGAAATGTGGGAAGAGGCATTGATTGGAAACAAAGTCTTCTCCTGTGAATATGATAGAGACACAAAAAAGTTTGGAGACCAATGCCCTCTACAATTGTAATAACTTCCTAATTGGTCTCCAGTCCATACTCTTTCCAATCAATTTTCCATACTGTTGCCCGAGTAAACTTTCTATCATAATCTTTGGATTCTGTTATTCCTTTACTTAAAAAGTTTTGTGGCTTCCATTGCCAGCCAAATAAACCTCTGATTCCCACATTTGAGGTTTGTTATAATCTGGATCTAATTCATCTGTTCAGCTTTATCTTAGAGAATACCCTTTTATCTAAACTGATTGTTTGTCTCCTGTTTTCCTCTATCACCATGTCTTTGCTTCTAACATTCCCTGTGCCTAGAAGAGATTTCCCCACTTCCATATTTTTTGAAGGTCTTCCCTTCTTTCTAGGTCCAATTTAGATGCTACCTCTTCCAAGAAGCATTCCCAGAAGACTTTCCTTTTCATTCTTCTTCCCTAACCCTCAAAGTGAAAATGGTCACTCTTTGCTTAAATTTTTTTCCTAATTTTTTTAGGGGGGAGGCGGGGGGGGGGTTGGAAGGCAATGGGGTTAAGTGACTTGCCTGAGATCACACAGCTAGGTAAATTAGAATCTGAGGTCATATTTGAACTCAGGTCCTCCTAATCCCAGGACCAGTACTCTATCCACTGTGCCACCTAGCTGCCCCTTTTTCTAATCTTTTCCACAGGTTTGCCTCTCCTGTGACCTTCTCTTTAAAGTTTCTTGAGAGTAAAGCTTATATTATCATTCATATCTGCAGAGCCTAGTACCCCACCCCCCACACACCCCTATTTTCCTTAAAGCAACCTAAGTTCTCCCAAGTTTTCTTGGCTTTCATATCACACTGCTGACTCACATGGAGCCTAAATTCTGTTAAAACACCCAGATCTTTTTCAGATGGATTGCTGTCTAGTCATATTCCCCACATCTTGTACTTGTGAAGGTGATTTTTTTTTAACTCAAGTGTAGCATTTTACACCTAGCCTTATTAAATTTCATCTTGTTAGACTCAGCCCAACATTCTAAGCTGTTCTAATTTCTTTGGATCCTATTGTCCAGTGTGCTAGCTTCCCTCCCAATTTGGGGTCATCTGAAGATGTGATGAACCTGCCATCTACTCCTTTGATAAAAATGGTAAATAGCACAGGGTCAAGTTCAGATTCCTGATGCTTTCCATGAAACTTACTCCCAAGATGATGCTGACCCATTAATGACCACTCTTTGAGTCTGGCCATTCAGTATAGTTAGAATCCACATACTCTATTATAATGGACCCTATATCTCTTCCATCTTTTCCATAAGAATAGTGACAGATTTTTGTCAAAAGGTTTGTGAAAATCAGGATAACTCAATCTACAGCATTCTTCAGATCTACCAATCTAATAACATGATCTGTGTTGGATTTTGTTTTTCTCTTTAAAGGGAAATTGTTGGCTTAAATATTTTATTTATTCATTTCTCAATTCACTTACTGCTGTTGCCTTTTTGTTGTTTAAATATACACTGTAATTTAAGAACTTCTGGCTCTACTAAAATAAGTTCTGTTCTGTAGTAAAAAAAATGAAATGAAAATAATAAAGGGATCACTATGTGTGCATCATTCAGCACTCATAGTCCCCACTTTCACTCTACAAAAGAGAGAAGATGCTTACTCTTCTTTTGATTCAAATTCCGTCATTATTATTTTATGGTTTAGCTTACTTTAAGTGTACTTTTTATTGATGTTATTCTAGACATTGTATATATTGGTTTCTGGTTCCACATACTTCATTGTGAAGTTTTCTTGTCTCAAAATTCTTCATATTCACCATTTCTTACATTATAATAATTATTCATTACATGTATGTACCACAATTTACACAACTATTCTCCAAGGGATAGTTATTTACTTGGTTGCCAGTTTTTTCTTCCTAATCACAAAAAAAGTGCTTCTATGAACATTTTGATATATATAGAACCTTTCTTTTTTCTCTTTTTACTTCCTAAGATATATGCCGAGGAGTGGGATCTCTAGGTCAAAAAGTATGAAGAGTTCTATTCATTTTTCTCGTGTAATTCTAAGCTGTTGTTTCAGAATAGATGGAGCAATTCACAGCTTCACCAGCAGTATATTGTAGTGTGCATGCCTTTCTATAGTCCTTCCAAACTGATTATTTCTGTCTTCTATCATCTTGGCCAATTTGCTGGGTATTGAAAGCTTAGAGTTGATTTAATTTGAACTTCTCTTATTAGTAAATTGGAGCAATCTTACGTAGTTCTTGGTCATTTCCAGTTCTCCTTTGGACAACTGTTGGTTCATAGACTTTGATCCTCTACTGAAGAATCTATGATCTGTTTTGATAAGGTAATGCTGGCTTTTTGTGATCCCAACTTACTTATCTAGATTCCATTTCTTTGGTATTATATTCTATAATTTTTCCAGGACTCAGTCAGGTTAATTGACTTGTAGTTTTCAGAATATTTTTCATGAAAATTGGGATCTTTAACCTTTTCCAATCTTGTCATGCAACTTTCATTTTTCCAAAATCTTTCAAAGATCAATGATAGAGCTTCAGCAATCACTTTTCTCTCTCTTTTTAACACCAGGGGATGTAATTTGTCTAACTTTAGTTCTTTGAATTCACTAAGGGCAATTAGGTTGTTTATTTTTATTATTTTCTAAATATTCCTTTATCCTTTACAATCAACACCCTATAGTAACTACATACTCTATGCACAGCCTAGTGGAGTGTCAGAGAAAAAGGAAGCTAAGAAGGCTGAGCAGGGGAAAAACACTTTAAAATAATTTTAGAAATTTTTAAAGTTTATTTAGTATTTTATTTTTCCCCAGTTACATGTAAAAACAATTTTCAACATTCCTTTTTAAAAATTTGAGTTCCAAATTTTCTCCCTTCCTAAGTCCCCCACCTACTTCTTCCCCAAGCCCCCACCCAATTGAGAAGACAAGCAATTGGATATAGGCTATACATATGTAGCCATGTAAAACTTTTCCATAATAGTTATGTTGTGAAAGAGAATATATACCAAAAAAACCATTCAAGAAAAACAAAGTTTAAAAATGTGTATCAAACACTACCAGTTCTTTCTCTGGGGGTCAATAGCATGAAATACTTTTTTAAAAATGAAGACCTAAAAAACAATAAGGATAGTTTAATTATATATGATAATGAATCTTATCTATTTATTATTAGTTTCAATGTTTATTCAACAATTCAACAAACATTTATTAAGTACCTTTTTATGTGCACAAAGCCCTTTTAGTTCAGTCATATACAACTCTTCATGACCCCATTTGGGTTTTCTTGACAAAGACACTGTAGTGATCTGCTATTTCCTTTTCTAGCTCATTTTACAGATAAGAAAACTGAGGCAGACAAATTAAGTGACTTGCCTAGGGTCACACAATAAGTGTCTGAGGTTGGATTTGAAGTCAGGTCTTCCTGACTCTAGGCCAGGTGCTCTATCCACTTCACCATCCAGCACTATTAGGCATTAAATGAGTTACAAAGACTAGAAAAGATATAGCCTCTGCTTTCTTGAAATTTAGTTTAATGGGGAGTATGAATCATGTATAGATGATTGTAATACACAATTGATATAAATGGAAAATAGGTGATCATGAAAAATTTAAGAAATAGAGGATGGAAGATAAAGTATCTGCCAACAGATGATCTTTTCAGTGAAATAGGAGTTGTTAATATTATTTGTCTGTATTTTCTTTGTCCCCGTCAGTATTCTTAAAATTCTAAGCACCTTTATTTACATGTAAGCAAAATGTAAACATATCATATCCACTCTCACTCTATCATAAAGAATGTAGGCTCTTTGAGAGTTTTTTTGGGGGGGGTTCTTCTATCCAATAGTATGTAGAAAGGTGCCCTGCATGCAGCTGTTGCTTAATAAACATTTTTCTTTTAGTTTGTAAAAAAGAGACTCTTAAACCCTCTCAATATAGTACAGTCATATATAAAGAGAAGTGGTAAAAGCATAGTTATAAACCAGAGAAAGTAGGATCTGGATAGCATCATTAACTCTTAGGTTCTTTGAATTATTAGTTCAGTGACTTGGCAGGGGTCATTCATTCTTTTATTCCTTCAGACAAGAAATAGTTATTACATTCCTCCCTCCTTTAGTATTGCAGTGGATACAAGAGACAAGTTCCTCCACTGAAGAAACTTACAATCTGGTTATGGAGA
This sequence comes from Macrotis lagotis, assembly GCF_037893015.1. NCBI lineage: Eukaryota > Metazoa > Chordata > Mammalia > Peramelemorphia > Peramelidae > Macrotis > Macrotis lagotis. Next base: position 201,140,863 of record NC_133664.1, on the reverse strand, counting down.
CATGATTATATATACATATATGAAAATAATAGTTCACATTTACATAGCTTTATTTTTTTATTTTATTTATGGCAATGGGGTTAAATGACTTGCCCAAGGTCGCACAGCTAGGCAATTATTAAGTGTCTAAGGCTGGATTTGAACTTGTGTCTTCCTGACTCCAGGACAGTGCTCTATCCACTGCACCACCTAGCTGCTCCTACAGAGCTTTAACATTTACAAAAGGCTTTCTACACAATTCTGTATTGAAAGTGTTATATCCTTTTTACAGATGAAGAAACTGAGTCTCAGAATGACTCAAGGCTACATAAATAGTGGAGCAGGATTCAAACCCAGGTTTTGTGACTCTATATTCAGTATTCTTTGTTATCTGCTAATTATGAAAAAGACATCTAATATCCAGAAGTAGAAGATGTATTCTATGAGCAATAGAGACTTCAAGAGCTGTAGCAAATCAGAACAGGAAGAGAGCGCTATAGGTTGTAGTGGAAAGCTTTTATGGAAGAGATGGTGCATGAGCTAGCTTCGAGCTCTAACTCGAGTGAAGAGATTTCTGAAAATTCCCTCTGTGGGTTGCAGTTCTCTCTTTAAGCACTATCAGTATTTCAAACTTAATATGACCAAAACAAAATTTATTATATTACTTCCTTATGCCACATCTATCCTTCCCCCATCTTATTCCTTCTCACTACTAATGTTGAAGGCATCACCAATCTTCCAGTCACCAAGACCACTCTTGATTTTTTAAACTTCTTCTCTATCTTCCTTCCCAGCTAATTAGTTGCTAAGTCTGTCATCTCTCTTCTTCACACACTTGCTATAGTAGTTCAGAGGCTTACAGCCATTCACCTGGGCTAATGCAATAGCCTCTTAATTGGTCTCCCTATCTCCATCCTCTACAAAGCTACTAAATTGATTTTCTTGAAATAAAGATTGGTTTATCTCACTGTGATTCATATCTTGACTTCCTGACTACAGACTTGATACTCTCTGTAATCTACTGGTCACACAAAAATACCTACTACCAGGCAGTGAGTTGATATTTTCCCAACAAGAGGGACTCGGGGCAGGAAAAGATCCCTGGTGTAGTGTGCAAAGTATGGGTTGAATCCTGCCTTGGACCCTAAACCTACTAGGGCCCAGAACAAACCAGGCTCTGTTTCCTCAGCTATAAAATTAAGAGAATAGCATTTGTCTCACCCAAGACAGTGTTAACATCTGTTAACATCAAATTAAGTAAAGTTTGTAAAGTGCTTATAAATCTTAAAATGCTATGTAAATGAGCTATTCTTTTTAATTTTTTTAATTAACAAAAAGTGACCAATCCCTCCTGTCTATTCCCCCCCTCTTTTAGAAAAGGAAGAAAAACAGAACTCTTGTAACAGACATGTATGATCAGGCAAAACAAACTGACCATGAGACATTGGCTGTATTTTAAAAAAAGGATTCAATCTGCATGGAGGCTGTATAAATTGTTCTCCTGTTCTGCTCATTTCATTTTGTATTAGTTCATTATTACTCAAAAATCATGAATGGCTCCTCAGTGTGGCATCCTAAAGGCCACCACCATAGAGTTCCTACTTACCTTTTCAGGCTCCTTCCGTGTCATTCCTCTCCATTCTGGTAGAACTGTCCCATTTGCTGTTCTTCTTGCATTCCATTTAAGACCTTCCTGCCTTCCAAGTATGGAATTTGATCCCTCTTCAATTCAGCCTCATAGAACTTTGGCTTCCTTTAAAACATAGCTCAATTAATCAAGCAATCAATAAGCACTCATTCAGCATTGAGCACTGGGTCCTCACCTTCTGGGAGACCAAGCACAGAGAACACTTGGCTGCCTTCAAAGCATAGCTCAATACATCAATAAGCATTTATTAAGCACCTATTATGGTGCAGGTACTAGGGGTGCAAAGACAAAAAATGAACCAATCCCATCCTTTCCTTCAGGGAGCTACTTTCTATGGGAGTAAACAATGTGTATAATTATATATAAGTAAATAAAGAATAAATTCAAAACAAATAACAATAGTTTAATAAGGGAGAACACTAGATAACTGTATGTGGGAAAGTCAGGGAAGGCTTCACATACATGGACCTGAGTTTTAAAGGACTGAGGTAGAGGTGAGGTGGAGGTGGCTGTCCATTCTTCAGATTGGGAGTATAGAGGGTAAGAAAGCAAGCAAAGGGAGATAGAATGTCTTGAAATAAAAACAGCAAAGGACCATCAAATCGGGGGATAGTAATATTTATAGTGAGACTGGAAAAGTGAAGGACTTTAAAAGTAAACAGAGGAGTTTATATTTGATCCTAGAAACAATAAGAAGACCCTAGAGTTGAGAGAGAGAGAGAGAGAGAGAGAGAGAGAGAGAGAGAGAGTGAGTCAGTATTTACAGAAATTCACTGGCAGCTATGTAGAGGATATTGTAGAGATAGAAAAGGCAAAAGTTGACCAAGGATTTCATATGTAAGGTAAGGAAAAATAGGATAATGATAATATTGTAAACCTAAGAGACTCAAGAAAAGAATGCTAGTGCCCACAACAGAAATAAGAAAGTTTGGAAGAGCATGGGTTTAGAGGAAAGGATAGATTCTGCCTCTGAACATGGTGAATTGAGATATCTATGTAACATCCAGTTTGAAAGTTCAATTGATGATGTGGCACTGGAGTTCAAGAGTTCAAGAGAGATGAGTCTGGATATATAGATTTGGAACCCATTTGCATAGGGATGATAATTAAATTCATGGAAGTTCAAAATGATCCAACAAAGGAAACTGAGGAGGGAATCAGAACTGGAGAAATAGGAGAGAATAGTGTTATGAAAATCCAGAGAAAAGAGTATTCAGGAAAAGAGGGTGGTCAACAGTATCAAAAGCTGCAGAGAGGTCAAGAAGAAAAGAGAAAAAGACTATTAAATTTGGTCATTAAGAGATAATTTAGGGGCAGCTAGGTGGCGCAGTGGATAGAGCACTGTCCTTGGAGTCAGGAGTACCTGAGTTCAAACCCGGCCTCAGACACTTAATAATTACCTAGCCGTGTGGCCTTGGGCAAGCCACTTAACCCCATTGCCTTGAAAAAACTTAGAGAGAGAGAGAGAGAGAGAGAGAGAATTTAAGGGGCAGTTAGGTTAGGTGGCACATTGCACATTGGTTAGGACACTGGCCTGGGAATTCAGACATGGTCTTAGATACTTAATAATTTACCTAGCTGGGTGACCTTGGGCAAGTCACTTAATCCCATTGCCTTGCAAAAACAAACAAAAGATAATTGATAACTTTGAAGGTAGTTTCAGTTCAGTGATAAGCTTTTTTTGTTACTGTTGGACACTCATTTCAGTCATGTCTGACTTTTTATAGCTCCATTTCTGATTCCTTGGCAAAGATTCTGGAGTAGTTTGTCATTTCCTTCTCCAGCTCATTTTATAGATGAGGAAACTGAGGCAAATAGGGTTAAATAATTTGCCTAAGGTTATACAACTAATATCTGAGACTGGAGTTGAACTCAAGTCTTCCAGACTTTAGACCTTTGGCTCTTTCCACTTTGTTCCTTGCCTAATTAATTTAAGAAGTCAGTCAGTAACAGATTAAAAAGTTCATGAATTAAGGAACTGGTGAGAAAAGGCCATTTCATCAAAGTAGACTCTGAGATGAAAATAAGAGGAAGTTTACAACAAATGGTCTTTTTTTCTCTCAGTATGGAAGAAAAATTGCTTTCCCTGGCCCAGATTGACCACTTTTCCCTGATTGGTGATATCTCCCAAGCATTGTAGACCCCAAATCAGTTGAATCCTTTCCTGTTCAATTCCCTTTAGCAAAACATTCATCCTAGTATGACACTATTGCTGCTTCTGCTGTCTGTAGTCTCAACTCTGCTGTTGCCCACTCTAATCACAATCCCTGCATAAATTTGAACTGCAGGATGTGGATCTCAGTCTCCAGCATCACAAATGCTAGAGCCTCAAAGTCTTCTACTCACCTCCAGGCCAGCCAGTTTTATTTCCTCCTTAAGTGTTTCTGTCCACTTACTGAACAACTGCCTAGGAAGTCTCTCAATACCAAAGGAGAAGGGAGGAAAATGCAAGGAGGGGAAGGTTTGTCATACTATCCAACACAAATCTAACCCTTCTCTGGGTCTCACTAGGAACTTAACCTGTTCCCATTTGAAACCTCCAAAGCAGGGGGAGACCAGTCACCAGCCTTTTAGTGATCAAAAAAGGAAATTGCAGTTGCCAAACACTCCAGTGTTGATCAGTCCCTAAGTCATTCTAGACCTTCCAGCAGATGAAAGTTCAGAATAGAAAAAACTGCTATGGGTTCTCTTATAACAGATTCCCATTAAAGTTGTAGTTACAGTGATGTAAAATAATTAAATTGATTGATGCAATAATTCTTTTTTTTTTGCAAGGTTAAGTGGCTTGCCCAAGACCACACAGATAATTATTAAGTGTCTGAACTCGGGTACTCCTGACTTCAGGGCCGGTGCTCTATCCACTGTGCCACCTAGCCACCCTGATGCAATAATTCTTTAAAAATTTTACATCTTTCCTATTTTTAAAATGCAATATAGCCTTTATTTTGCTGCAGTCATTTGTTTTACATATTTTTAGATAGAGTTTATAAATTACTGTCACATTATCAAGAAGACACCCTTTTATCCACTGGATAGCAAGCGTAACTTTTTTTTTTACGTTTTTTTATAAGGCAAACAGGGTTAAGTGGCTTGCCCAAGGCCACACAGCTAGGTAGTTAAGTGTCTGAGACTGGATTTGAACCCAGGTACTCCTGACTCCAGGGCTGGTGCTTTATCCAGTACGCCACCTAGCTGCCTTGCCACAAGCATAACTTTAACAAATAGCTCATACCCCCAAATCTAGCTTTGACTACTGCTTATAGGATTCAGCTCTGAATTATCTCCAATTCCTGCATTAAGCAAGAAAAACAAAAACCTTCCACAAACATATGGTCAAACTAATAAGTTTTCAATGGAGTTTAAATCAAGTCAATTCCTGTCACTGAAGTATGTTTCTTTCTTAGATACATTCTTTATTCTTTTATTATCCTTTTTTAACACATATACAGAGAAGTTTTGGGAATTCCTGTATTTCTAGAACAATTCAGATTCTCAGTATATTAATACATTTACCATCATTCATCCTTCCTTCACTGGGGATAAGAATTCCAGGCTCAGTGAAATAAAAAAAATCTAAAACATTTTTTGGGGGAATAGATGATTTAACAGTCTGATGAAGATGCATATGTTTTATAGGCTTATCTGGACTTCTAATATAGAAGCTCTGAATGAAAAAAGTCAGTTTCATTAAAACAAAACGAAATCCTCATCTTTGTGTTGTCTTGCCCACCGTGAAATTTTTAATTTATAACAATAATTGGCAGTTTTCCCCTGGTATTTTGCTGTCCTTCCAATTTTGAAAGCTTATGCCACACTGTAGGAATCAGTAAAAACCTCTCTAGTAACCAGGGTCCTCTGAAGGTCTTTGCTTATTTTCTAAGAATTAATCAGGCTATTTTGTAGCAATATTTTATCAGTTCTCTGTTGTTTTCTTTTTTTTAAATACTTTGTGTTTCAGTCACCTGGTGTGTCAGTGGGCCTTGAATGCCCATTGAAACACATGATTCCCCATACAAACAGCGGCTACAATACCTCTGACAATCAATGAAATGTGTTTTTTTTTAAAGAACTACAACTTCTATGTTTCCATTAAACGCACGACAAAAAGGCGCCAATGAGATCCGGGTATGAGGCTCCAAACCCGGCCCTTAACCGGCGGAGAACCGAAGCGGGTGGGTGGGTGGAACGTCGGTCCGAGTCTGAAGTTGTCAAGTCAGCCCCGGGGCAAACACGCTGGCACGCTCACACGCCCAGCTGGTTCCAGGCCGGAGTAGACCCGGCCCCACGGAGGGGAAGCTCCCTGAGGGCAGAGGCTATTTGTTTTGGTTTTCATCTTCGACCTCCTAGGACGGGGCCTTGAATGTGGGTAGAATGGAATTCACTGAAATTAACGTCCTGGCCCTTTAAGGCACCACCCCTCTCTACTTATCTTCGAGGATCTGCTTCATAATTCATGAGGACAAGATCCTCCCTCCCTCCCTCCCTCAAGCAAACGTCCCACCCCAACCTCCCAAAAGGCCCCCCGGGGCTAGTGAGTTCATTTCTGCCCTTACTTACCCCCACTAGTTCCGGTTAACGTCACGTTTACTTCTGACCACTGAAAGATTGCCCTCCGAAGAAGCTACTTCCGCCCTCAGTCATCCCGACTTCCGCCTCGGGGGGTGTCCGTCTTCCCCAGGTGCCCGTACTACCAGATTCGCTCCCGCCGCTCCCGGAAGTGACTGGGCCTCCCCCCCCCTTCTCCTCCCACCTCAGTTCCCTCCTTTCCCCACCCCTCCTTCGTTTCCGGTGTTCCCGCCTTCTCGCCGCAGCGGCTCCTCTCCAGGCCTGTGGGGGGAGGGGGGAGGGAGGGGGGTGGGGAGGGGAGGAATCTGGGTTCTTCAGTGCAGGAGCGCCAGCAGCACTTCCGGGTGAGTGGAGGGGAGGGGGGGCGCCGAGTGCCTCGCGCCCCCGCCCTGCGGGTGTGTGGAGCGGGGCGTGTGTGAGTGTGTGTATGTGTGCGTGTCGGCCCGTGTGCGTCCACGCTCCCCCGGGGCGGGGGGCCGGAGGCTCGGGCCGCGCAGCGCCCCGAGTGCGCGCGCTCTGCCCGGCGCTACTTCCCCTCGTCCCGCTCCCCTCCCTCCCCCCCCACCCCTCCGCCTCCCTCCCGGCAGAGGCACGCGCCGCCCCCTCCCGAGCAGCTCTCCGGCTCTCGCGCCGCCGCCGCCGCCGCTCGTGCCGCCGCCGGAGCCGGGTGAGTCCCGCGGCGCCGCCGCCACCGCTGCCGGCACGCTCCGCGTTCCCTCCTCCCCGTCCCGAAGGGGGTGGGGGGGCCTGTCTGTGTGTCGTGTGTGTGTGTGTGTGTGTGTGTGTGTGTCTGTGTGTCCCCTCCCGGAACCGGAAGTGGTTGTGGAGTAGCGGGCGCAGGGGTGGGGGGCGGGGGGAATGGTGGGAGTGGGGGTGTAGGGGGTGGGTTTCTGGTGGGTGTCGGAGCTCGGCTGGGAGGGAGGGATCCCGTGTCCCCGAAGGGCTCTGAGGAAGGGGGCGTGAGCGGGGGGTGTGGGGAAAGAAGGGGTTCATCAGAGCAGAGGGGACCCAGGGGGGAGCAGGGTCTCCCCGAGAAGGGGCAAAGTCCTCTCAGGAGTTGGGGGGAATGTCCAATGGGAGTGGCTAGGCCCGCGCTGGCTTCCTGGCGCAAAAACTTGGGGCACCCCCATCCCAGTTCTACCGCCAGACTTGCCTTCTGTCCTTACAGGGGGGAGGTGACCAGGCTCCCCCCTACCTTTTTTCCTGGCTTCTGCCTCTTAGCTACCTGTGAGAAGGAATTAAGTATCTTAAGTCCTGCTGGGGGGAAATTTTCCTTTGCAGCTCCTACTTAAATGGTGAAGATAGTTCAACTTCACTACTAGGGATTAAGTTCTTTTTCATTTAGTGACCAAATATCTTTTACGGTAACCTTCCCCCTGGGGTTAGTAGCAGGAGTTTTGTCTTCCCTCCAGACTGATAGCTGACAGATTAGAAATCCTCGGAAGTCCCTGACATTTCATTAAATTACATCTTTTTTGACCATTCTAACACAGAAACTTTGTTTTCAGAAAGTTCGGGAGCCTTGAGAAAGAGGAGGAATAGGACAGAAGGAAGAGGAGAGAGAGGGTAAGAAACATTTAACATAAAGGGGGAATCTCAGTTTGGGGTAAGAGAGGGTCGTTTTACCCTTATTGCCCATGGATGTTTTCCTTTGGCTAAAAAGTTAATTACAGCATTTGTTGTTGGAGAAGTTTCAGCCTTTACTAAATCAATGTAGACTTTCTCCAGTTTTGAAAGTGACATTCAGACTTAGTTTTTGGAGATCCTCAGTATGTTGGTCTGGGTAGCCCAGAGGCTGTTTAGCAAGAGGCCAGGTTAAACCACCCCGATAGTCACAGGGCCATTTAAAAGAGATGCTATTTGTGTTCCCCTGTGGCATTGTTGAGTAGTGGTTTCTGCTATTGGAGCAAGCTTCTCTCCTTGCTGTTAAAACTGGGATGTTTAGGGTAGGGCTGCTGATTGAGAGATTCTTATAGTCAGTGTGGTCAGACTGGAGAGTTGTACTTGGGGGCAGGGGGGGCATAGACAGTGTCAGATGTTGAGAGATCAGAATTTAGCCTCAGTTTGAAATAAACTGAGAATTGAATTGTCTTGAGAGGTAGATTTGGAATTAAATGTAGAACTAGTAAAATTCTTGTGTAGTAAAAAACTTATAAGATTATTTCTTATTACTGTTAGATTGTAAGACTGACAAAACTTTGGTAGAATAAACTAGTGACTGGTTTGACCCAAAGCTGAATAAGAAGTATTTTTATAGACTGGAATTTGAATTCATAACATTCATTTCTCTAAGGTAACTACTTAGAACTAAGGGTAGGCTGGCAAATTTGTAGAACTTAATTTTCTCAGGACCCCAAGTTAATGGTGACTATTTTGCCTGTGTCAGAGACAAGTTCCCTCCCTCCTCCCATAGTCCTTACTGTCCTGCTGTCTAGAGATGTCAGGCTCTCCACAAACCAGTTTCCCTTTTCCCTGTGTGTCTTGCCATTATTCATAGTAAGAATGTTAGCACAAGAGGAAACTATTTTGAAAGACACCTTTACTAATTTAGAATCCCAAGGATGCTAGACCAAGATCTGCTATTCTAGATGGCAGGCTATTTATTAGTAATAGCCTTGTTGGTTTCTTTGGGCATGGACCAGTGCTTTCTTTCCTACAATTTTTGAGATCTACATGAAAAGTTTTACGTTCAGTTCCATTTGCTTACTTGGTTATTCTTTGTAGTTGCTTGGGTGCTTGATGGCGTTGAACTGAAGTGTTTAGCAGGAGCTCAGACTTTATTTCTCTCTGGAGTTTCTCAGTTTATATGGTAGCCATAACTCCCCAAACTTAGCTGATTCTTATATTCTCATCATTTCTCTCTGTTGCCCTACTATGGGGGGGGGGGGGGAATAAACAAAACTTTTATATTTGCTGAAGCCTTTCTCCAGCATCTTACTTCTCAGGAGTACTTCTAGTCTGTTATGCTTTTGTTGTTGTTGTTGTTAAAGATTTTATTTTGAGTTTTACAATTTTTCCCCTAATCTTACCTCCCTCCCCCCACAGAAGGCAATTTGTCAGTCTTTACATTGTTTCCATGGTAAACATTGATCCAAATTGAGTGTGATGAAAGAGAAATCATATCCTTAAAGAAGAAACATAAAGTAGCAAGATCAGACAGTAAGATATCAGTTTTTCTAAATTTAAGGTAATAGTCCTTGGTCCTTGTTCAAACTCCACAGTTGTTTCTCTGGATACAGATAGTATTCTCCATTGCAGACAGCCCCAAATTGTCCCTGATTGTTGCACTGTTGGAATGAGTGAGTCCATCAAGGTTGATCATTGCCCCCATGTTGCTGTTAGAGTGTACAGTGTTTTTCTACTTCTGCTTGTTATGCTTTAATATAAAACTTTTCCCCTTACCTTTTCCTTCTAAACTTGGTTTCTGGAGTTCATTCTCCCCAGGTAGAGGCTTAAGGAAGCAGTGAATTGTCCAAAGAGAGATGAGAAGTTAACAAATCTTGAACTCAAGAATTTTTTCTCATTCTCATTTATGAAGTAGGCCAGATAAGGAGACTGTTCCTGGATGCTTAGCAGTGAACTCTGTACATACAGATTCATAATAAGTGGCTGGTGAATGAATTGATTGATGAATAAGAGTTCTTCCTAAAAGCTATATAAAAGGAGTATATCTTTTTTGGGAAAGGAAATTGAGACTCTACTTTAATAATACATGACAATTTGTTGTTAATAATGGGAAAATCAAAGGAGATGGTCTCTCTACTTACAACTTTGTGATAGAATGATACTCTAGTGGCATCAGTTTCATCGTTTTGTTTATCCTTTAGTAGCAGAGTGGTAGTTTAGAATTCTTAGTTCTTGATTGTGTATGGCCTCAGACAAATTGCTTCTCTGTCTCAATTTCTCCCACTTCTGAAGTAGTGTAAATTTTCACAGATGCTTTGCTGCTAGATTTTTTGAGAATTAGTGAAGTAATATGTGTATGTATAAAGCTCTGTGAGCCTTTTAAAAGAAAAATACTATATATTTAAGGTTGTAGAAATATTAAAATATATAATCATTCTTTTTAATGATGGTTCAGTTGATGCCTAAAGAGAACCTTCCCCCAAGGCCTTAAAGTGAAGAATTTGTCAATAGAATCCAGATCTTTGGCTTTCTACTCTCTTAAAACTCACTTAGCACAGTGAGATACTTAATATAAGTTTGTTGATTGATTGATTGATATGGTTTTCCACTGTCATTTCACTTTGGGGTCATAAGCTTTGTCTTCCCAGACTAGTATAGGACCCTTAGTTATTATTACCTACAAAGCCAGCATAGCCAACTTTTTTTAGTTTGGAGCCAGCTATGAGTATATAGTTAAGGGTTTGCACATTTATAAGGGTGGTGTCTTATAAAAGGGTGGTGAGAAGGAATATAGTAAGTAATAGAAGAATTAATATTGAGTGTTGAGAGACGGCTAGGTGGCCCAGTGGATAGAGTACCAGCCCTGGAGTCAGGAATACCTGAGTTCTATCAGACACTTAATAATAAATAATTGCCTAGTTCTGTGACCTTGGGCAAGTCATTTAACCCCATTGCCTTGCCAAAAAAAAATATTGAGTGTTGATTTGAAGGGTGATCTTCTCTGATGAATATATCCTCTGCTTTCATTCCTCCTTCTAAACCATGCTTTTTTCTTTAGTGATTTTATTGCTAAAATGAAAAGAAAAATCCCAGAGGATCATTATCCTTTCCTCCCCCCCAAAAAAATATACACGATCATTTGATGTTGTAGGAGATGGTTATATTTTCCTGAAAGTTAACCACCACTGACATTCTACTAGTCACCATTTCTTAGCTTATCCTGACTTGTTATAGGCTCTTAATCTCTGGGGTTTTTTTGTCTTCTTTATGATTTAGGGAACAGCCAGGTGGTGCAGTAGATAGAGCACCAACCCTGAAGTCGGGAGGATCTGAGTTCAAATGTGACTTCATATATTTAATACTTAGTTGTATGATCTTGAACAAGTCACTTAAACCCATTGCCTTTCAAACACCCCCCCCCCAAAAAAAGACTTAGAGAAGAGAACTAAGAAGCTGAATAAGGAGAAGTGTTTTTTTCTTCCCCATTTGAGAATAAGGTCTCATCATTCTAAAATCACCTTGATAGCTAAGACTGGATTCCAAAATTAGAACAATTTGCATTTATTCTCCAAAAGACTTGTTATGACTCTACATAAGTAGATGAGTACGGTGGTCCCACTAGAGAGCCATTCCCCCAGTAAGTATTCAAACTCCCTGAATTGAATTGTTTTTATTGATTTTGTTTACTTTTAGACAGCCCTTTCTTGAGATCCTTTCTTTCTTTTTTTTTTTAAGGATTTTGCAAGGCAAATGGGGTTAAGTGGCTTACCCAAGGCCACACAGCTAGGTAATTATTAAGTGTCTGAGGCTGAATTTGAACTCAGGTCCTCCTGACTCCAGGGCCGGTGCTCTATCCACTGCTTCACCTAGCTGCCCTGATCCTTTCTTTACTATAGTGTTCTTGTCATTAAAACTACATATTCCCATCTTCTTTATATTAAGAAATAGCTTGAGGCAGCTAGGTGGCGCAGTGGATAGAGCACCGGCCCTGGAGTCAGGAGGACCTGAATTCAAATCTGTCCTCAGACACTTAATAATTACCTAGCTGTGTGACCTTGGGCAAGTCACTACATTGCCTTAAATAAATAAAAAATGAAAAAATAATCTCTTGCTTTGATTACTTTTTTAGAATTTGCAAAGTATTCCCTCATAACTTTTCAAGGTAGGTGATACAACATTTTATAGATGGGAAAACTGGAGATAGTCACTCACAAAAAGTTGCTTCAGCAAAGGGTATAGCTGGCATTTGAACCCACATTTTTTGGTTTCAAGTTCAACAGTCCTCTTGAACATGTAATGATCACAGTGTATTTCTTTTAACTTCTTCAAACCTAATTTCTGGGACAGCTAGGTGGCGTAGTAGATAAAGCACCGGCTTTGGAGTCAGGAGTACCTGGGTTCAAATCCGGTCTCAGACACTTAATAATTACCACATCTTTTGGTTTCAAGTCCAACAGTCCTCTTGAACATGTAATGATCACAGTGTATTTCTTTTAACTTCTTCAAACCTAATTTCTGGGGCAGCTAGGTGGCGTAGTAGATAAAGCACCGGCTTTGGAGTCAGGAGGACCTAGGTTCAAAACCAGTCTCAGACACTTAATAATTACCAAGCTGTGTGGCCTTGGGCAAGTCACTTAACCCCATTTGCTTTGCAAAAACCTAAAAACAGACAAACAAACCTAATTTCTAATTCCTAGTGGCTGTCAATATTTTTATTCCTATCACTTTTCCCTAACCACCTGGGAAATTGAACAGCAGGATGTTGCAGGTGATAGGACTGGGCTTTAACATTGTTTTAGGAGCTTATTTGTATATATGACAGACATTGTTTTTCAATTTAAAAAAAATTAATAAAGAAAAAGCTATAAACAGAAGACCATACTAGTTGGAAGATCAGCAACATGGTGAAGTAGCAGGAAGAAATATACCTAAATTCTCTTCTGCATCTAAAGATGAATCCTGACCAAGGAAAAAAAAATCATTATCAAATCATTTTTCCAATCCAGGTCAAGATAAGGAGACAGATCTGCAGACCCTGAAAATATAGGGGTCTAGCTGGGAATGCACTGTTTAAACTGTATGGCTTTGCACTTGGACAGAGAAAAGGCCCAGACCCAATGCAGAATTAAAATTTATGCAGAAATGGGTGCCAATGAGCGGCTCTTTTATTGAGTACCTAGTACTGAATCACAAGATTCAAAATGAAACTAGAGGAGGAATTCTGTACTTCTAATGATCCAGGGCAGAGAATGGTCACAGACTCTAGACTGTATTGAGCAAAGAGCAAGTATGGAAGCAGGCGACAGTTGTCTGGATTTGACATGAGCAATTTTCAATTCCAATTTCCATTCTACTCTAAAATCTGACTATGGAAGGAATCAAAACCTGTCTCCTATAATTCTGTTGTTCTGAACTTGCAGAGTCTTTCAGCCAACCAATAATTGTTAAATCCAGCAGTGGTCTTTTGGAACTCCAGCCAGTGCTAATCCCACAGTTAGGACAGGAACTTGTAGAGCTCAGATCAAGAGGGTAACATTCAAACTTTGCCCCAGATCAGACTGCTTTGGATCAGAGCATTTACAGCTTGCAGGTCCCCAGCCTGAGCTGATCCTGAGATCTGGAATAACATAACACTCAGTACCTCAAGAAAGTCACAGCAGGACTGAAAAGAACACAAATTACGGCCTAGGTATTCCTCCAGAAATTTACAAAGTATGACTCTTAACATAATGTCTAAAATAAGAAAGTAGTTAGAAGAATAAGCAAACAAAAAAAGGAACTCCCACCAAAAAGAGTTCTTTTGATGATACAGTTTGGTTACAAGTTGAATAAGAGTTATTGAAGGGATAAAGCAAAGATTTTTTAATTAAATAATTTTATAAATAAATGAGAGCACAATAGGAAAAAATTGGAAAAGATCTAGAAAAAGAATGGGAAAGAAAATTAATAGCTCAGCACAAGAAGTACTAGCCTTTACTCAGCAACGCACTACCTAAATATTAGAATGGACCAAATAGGAGGTATTAGCTTCAGAAGATAAGATATAAAACCAAAGTTAAAAGATGAAAAAGCAGAAAATGTAGTTATATTCATGACAAAAAACAATTGACCTCGAAAAGAGATTGAGGAAAGATAATTTTTAAGACTCATTGAAATATTTAAAAGTTATAACTAAAAAAAAAAAATTCAAGAAATCAAAAGAAGAAAAATGCCCAAATCTTTTAGAACCAAAGAACAAATGAGATCAAAAAAAAAATCCACTGGCCACTTCTTTTTTTTTATTTTTTTTGGCAAGGCAATGGGGGTTAAGTGACTTGTCCAAGGTAACTCAGGTCCTCCTGACTCCAAGGGCTATTCACTGTGCTACTTAGCTGCCCCTACTGGCCACTTCTTGAAGGAAACTTCCAAAAGAAAACTCCAAAGAACATTATAGCCAAAATCCAGAGCTTCCAGGTCAAATAAGAAATGCAAGCAAGTAAAAAAAGAGACAGAATTCATATACTAAGGGGCCACAATCAAAAGTTCTCAAGATTTAGCAGCACAAATTTAAAAGAGTAGAGAGATTAAAATACAGTATTCTTTAAATAGAAGATAAATAGGCTTACAATCAAGAATAACTTGCTCAGTTATTGATTGTACTCCAGAGGGACAAATGACTCTTTAATGATAATAAGAGGATTTACAAATATTCTTGATGAAAAGACCACTGCTATGTAGAAATTTTGAAATTTAAACTCATTAAAAGACACACAAAAAGGTAAATATAATCTAGAAGTCATGAAAACTAAAGGATAAACTATGTTCTGAGTGTCATCAGAGGTCAAAGAGTCTTAAGACGATCGAGGGCCTCTTAGTGACTTTATTATGTTTTGATGATCCTAAAAGAAGAAAGGGAAGGGACAAGGAATACAGGGGAGAGTGAATAGGGAAGGAGGCAAGGTTAGAGGGGGAAATTAACTGACAAAAAAGGTAAGCAAGTAAAAGTCAATACAGAGGATTGGGGGGGACAGGCTATGGAATGCAAATGTAATTTGAATATCACTTTCCTCAGAAGTAATCAGAGGAAAGAAGGGTACATACTACTTACTTCTAGCTATATATATAAGAAAATGGATCTCAGATTTTAAAGCAAAGAAAGGAAGAATGACAAACTCTGGGCTCTGGGGGAAAGAAAGAAATGGGGCAGGGGAACAAAAGTAGATTTTGTTAAACCTAAATTATTGGTGCTGAGCATATTCCTTTCTCTCCACCTTCTGTAGAAGATAGAATAAAGAACAGAAAGCATAAGAGAATAGGAAAGAGGGAAATACATAAATACTCATCATATTCATGAATGTACATGGAATAAACTCACCCATAAAATGGGAAGAGGATAGTAGAATGGCTAGGAAAGTAACAATATGTTCTTTACAGTAAACACACTAAATTCACATAACCTTAAAATAAGTGACTAGAGCAAAATCTGTTATGCCTTAACTAGACTAGTAAAGAAAAAAGCAGTCATAATTTCAGTTATAATAGATTTAATTAAAACAAAGAAACTACACTTTGCTGGAAGATACTATTGACAAATTAATTTGCACAAATAGCATAGCATCTAAAAACTTGAAGGAAAAATTAAATGAGTTATGGAGGAAATAGACAATAAAACTATAACATAGGAAGACCTCAATGAAATTCTCCTAGCTCTAGATAGATTGATTTTTTTTTAAATGAAGTTAAGAACCTTTAGAGAATTTTAGAAAAGTTACCTATTATATACCTCTGGAGATTATGGAATAGGATTAGGAAAGCACATTATAGCTGTACATAACACCTTTATAAAAATTAACCATGTATTTAGGGCTAAACAGAAAAGAAATATTAAACTCATCTCATAATAATGCAATAAAATAAAAATTATTCATTAAAGGATCACTAAAGAAATTATTAAAAACAATTGGAAAATTATGCTAAAGAATGGGTAGATCATAGAACAATTCATAGAAACAAGATATAACTTCATTAAAGAGAGTGACAACAAGGAGATAGTGTACCAGAATTTGGGGGATACAGCCAAATCTTAACCTTAAGGGAAAATTTATATCTCTAAGCACTTTCATTAATAATAGAATAGATAGATGAATTGGGCAGGCCATTAAAAAAACTAGAAAAACCAATAAAATTGTAAAATAGGAAATCTGAAAATCAGAGTGTAACAAAATTTAAAAAAATCAAAGGCAGGATTTTTAAAAATTGGATGTTTACTAATTTGATTTTTTTAAAGAAGAATTATCAATATGAAAAATGAAATTTTCAGATACCTGAATAGTAGGGGAAGGGTTCATGACCAAATAAAACCAAATAAAAGGGTTCATGACAAAATAAAAAAGACAATTTTTATGATAAAAAGTTAAATGGCTTTTCTACCAAAAAACTCCCTAATCCAGCTAATGTAAAAAGGCAGGGGGGGAAACTTTATAGAAAGTGTCTCATTTCTAAAATAATTAGGGATCTGATTCGAATAAGAATAGTTCCTAAAATGGGAATAGTTCCCAATTGATAAAGGTTAGAGGATATAAAGGCAATTTTTTTAGAAAAAGAAATCAAATTGTTATCATAGTCAAAAAATGCTTTACAACACTAAAAATTAGAGAAATTCAAATTAAAACACTGAAATTCTACTTTACACTCCTCAATTTGGTAAGTTGACCAAAAAATAATGACAAATGTTAGAGTTGCTATTGGTGGAGCTATTAAGTGGTCCAGCCATTTAGGAAAGCAATTTGAAGCTTATTAAATCTTGCATACTCTTTCAAGTAGTGATGCCATTACTAGGTTTGTATCCCATAGAGATAATTTTTTTTTTTTAGGTTTTTGCAAGGCAGTATGGGGTTAAGTGGCTTGCCCAAGGCCACACAGCTAGGTAATCATTTAAGTGTCTGAGGTCAGATTTGAACTCAGGTCCTCCTGACTCCAGGGCCAGTGCTCTATCCACTGTGTCACCTAGCCACCCCTCCATAGAGATTTTCTTAAAGTGGCAGGGAAAATTATTGTCGGGGGTCGGCCCTGACCGCCTGGGTGGATAGGACCTCCCCGGGAGTGAGGTCAGACCAACCCAGAGAAGACACGGCTCCTTAAGGGGAGCAGTGGCTTCCCCTGGTTGGCCTGTGTCGCTTGCTCCAATCGGGTGGTAGGTTCTGCCCTCGGGGCGGATTGGGGTGGCAGCCCGGAAATAACTCCCTATATTAACCAGCGCCCTGAGCTATTCGGGGGATCCCTCTGCACCTAATAAAACATATGCCTCCTGAAGACGTGTCTGCCTGAGTCCCTCCTCGCTGATCCCCGGGGGAGGGAAAAACCGGGGACGCCCGATGCAGTGCCCACTGAGGAGCTCACTCGGGGGTCCGGGGAAGAAGACCCCGGACAAATTATAAAATAGACAATTTCAATATTAAAAGGGTTTTGTACAAATAAAGCAAATGTAGCCAAAATTAGAAGAAAAGCAGAAAATTGGGGGGGAAATGTTAAATACAGTTTATTAGATTGCATCGTGTGTGTGTGTGTGTGTGTGTGTGTGTGTGTGTGTGTGTGTGTGTATTAAGCTTTGTCAAATCTACAAGGATATGAGTCATTCTCCAATTGATAAATGGTCAAAGGATATGAACAGGCAATTTTCTAATCAAAACAATTTGCAGTTATTTAAAAATTGCTCTGAATCATTATTGATTAGATTGAAATGTTATTTTATATCTACAATCTGGCTAAAATACTACAAGGGCAAAGTGTCAAATGTTAGAGGGAATGTGGAAAAATTGGGACACTTCATTATTGGTGAAATTGTGAACTGAACCATCAGTTTTGGAGAACAATCTGGAATTATGCCCACAATGTTATTAAACTACTTGTGTAATTACTTGGTCTATTTCCAAAGATAATTAGGGGAAAAGGAAAAGAATCAAAGTGTTCTAAAATGTTTATAGCAGCTCTCTTTGTGATGGCAAAGAAGTGGAAATTACAGGGATGCCCATTAATTGGGGAATGACTGAACAAGTTGTGGTGTATGTTGCAATACTACTGTGCTATAAGAAATAATGAGCTCAGTGATTTTAGAAAAGCATGGAAAGACTTGAATGAGATAATGAAGGGCTAAATGAGTAGAACCAAAAGAACATTGTATATGTTGACTAGTGGGGTGAGTGTTTTTTAGAAAGCATGTAATGCAAAATCAAAAGGCATAAATTTAAAATCTATGGGTGTGTGTGATTCTTATAGATAAAGATGTGATATGGCTATAAAGATATTTTAAAGATTTCTCCAGAGTACCAGTAGTAACAGCAGTATTGCTTTAAGAACAACTTTGAGCAAATAAGTTATTTAGACTATTATAAATAGCCATATGAACTCTCTAAAGAACATATGAGGAGAGGTACTATCTGCATGCAGAGATCAATTTTACATATATATACCTCTTTGTGTCTAATGATAGCCATCTCTAGTGTAGAGGGAGGAAAGAAAAAAATTTACATGATGATTTTGTATATTTGAAAAGAATAGTAAGTTGTACATAGCAGATTTGTAGTTTAATGTGCAGTCATCTTTTATTGTGCTGTGTTATGGAAATAATTGTTTTATTCCATAGGAACCTATGTACAAAAATACTTAAAGCATTTTTTTTTGTTGGCAAAGTACTGGAAACTGAGGAGGTGACCATTTATGTGCAAATATTTGAACAAGTTATAGTATATGAATTTAATGGAATACTTGTATGTTACAAATTAATGATGGAAGGGGGATGGTTTCAGAGAAAATTGGGAAGACTTGTATAAACTGATCCAAAGTGAAGTGAATGGTACCAAGAGAACAATTTGTACAGTAACACCAATATTTTAAAGACAAACAACTTTGAAGGACTTAAAAACTCTGAACCCTATAAAGATCAACCATGAATCCGAAGACATATGCTGAAGCACTTAGACAGGTGGTAGACTGTAAATTGAGATAAAGAATTTTATTTTTCATACGGCCAACGTGGAGGTATTTTTGCTTAACTGCCTATTTTCCTTTTTTCAGTGCTGAGAAAGATAGGGAGGGGAGGGTCATTTAACAAAAAAAAATTGAACAAAAATGTTAAATTTTTAAAAGTTAATTTAATTTTTGAAAATACCATACTAGGTTATGTTGGAGTAGATGGGAACTTGGGGGCCAAAAGATTAGCTTTCAAATGCTAATATTAGGACACAGAGTTAATTCTTGGTTTTATTAAATTTAAGTATGATTTTTTTAACTTTTAGTCTAAATCCCTTTAAGAATACCCATAAAGTTCTACTGTCTTCAGAAGTTTGGTGCATTCCCCTCTTCCATTTTATAGCAGAAGATCCCTCATTACCAGGAAGGAGAGCAAAATTGGATGCTACCTCACTGTAGATGTCTTGTAAGAATTAGAAATTCTATTTAGTATAGCTAGGAAAGAGCTAATAAACAAGCTCCATGAAGAAGGAAATGAGAAACTAGACTTTTAAGGTGATTGAGATGCCTTTAGGGAAGATTTCACTCTTCATGCTATATTGTTGAATATCTTTCCCATCTTCCTTAGTCATTTCCTGAAGCCATGTTTTTTTAGCCAATCCCAAACTACTCTTGGGTAAACCTCATCCAGCCTCTTGATACCTCACCTCTCCCAGTTTTGAGAGTACTAATAATTAACTTCTTTGAGCCTTAATTTCCTAGGGCATTATCCTAGATGGCCTGAGTTCCTTTCTAACTATACACATCTTTGATCCTGTTGGTGATATTGGGAAAAGTTGTATCTCACTCCTAGAATTTTAATAAGTCAATATTGATTTTGATTGCTTCTGACATTTCCTCTTTGTTTTGTTTTTTTAATTGTTTGGGGTTTTTGTTTTTGTAAGGCAATGGGGTTAAATGACTTGCCCAAGGTTATACAACTAGGTAAGTATTAAGTGTCTAAGGCCAGATTTGAATTCAGGTCCTCCGGACTCCAGGACCGGTGCTCTAACCACTGTGCCACCTAGTTGCCCCTACACCTTTTTGTCTTTTTTTAAAAAAAATTTCACTTTTATCCAAGAATGGTTTCTGAATCTGTAAAATTATAAACAGGAACACTAGAAAACTTGACTTGTTCATTCCAGAAAAAGGAATATGAAGCAAAAAGATTTGAGGAAAAAAGGCAAGGAAAACTTTATGATCGCTATTCTTACCATTTAGTGTGCAGCTGTAGGTTCATTCTTTCCCTTCTCTAGGGCTCAGTTTCTCTTTCTGTCATAGTATTGGGAATGGAGAGTGAATGGATAGATATGGAGTCTTTTAGAATTATTAACTCATTCATCACTACAGTTGTAAAAATGCCTAAATTTAGCCTTAGGATATGTAGGATGCATCCACTGAGAAGATTCTAAGATCTGGGCCTCAGAAGATGGCACTAGGAGTCTTCTATGCTACCATTCCTCTTCACAGTGACTTTTCACATTGTCTTTCTGATCATGATTTTCCCTTTCTCTCCTTCCAGGTAGAATGGAAGAATCTCACTTCAATTCTTCCCCGTACTTCTGGCCAGCAGTTCCCACAGTCTCAGGACAGGTAGGTTATGTTAACTTGATTTTCACCCCACACACATGTAATGTCATGGAGATGGTAGTGAATCCCAGAGGTCAGGTGCCTAGCTCCTAGTCTCCTAGTCTTTATTCTCCTAGTCTCCTAGTCTTTATTCTGGTACTTAAGAAGCAAAGTGTACTTGGGCAAGTCACTTTGTAAGCCTTCATTTCTCCATCTATAAAATGAAAAGAATAGTATCTGCTTTCCTCACAGAATTGTGTAAGGATAAGTAGAGGAATTTTACATAAAGGTATTTTGAAAACTAGAGAACAATGCAAATATAAGGGAAAACTTTACAGAATGATGCAAATATAAGGTCTATTCTTATTATTCAGCTCTAAATAGTGGTATGTCACTCGTTCTATCTACCACTTAACTATTGGGCAAGAATAGACTAATGAGTGACTACCACAAAAATATCTCCTGTCACTGAATTGAGTGTAAGTTAGAGATGATCTTTTCCCTTCTAGATTCCCTTTAGAAGAACAGGGGCACCATCTCTTAGTTTGCTATCTGTTAATTTGCTCATATGTTAAAGAAGCAGAAACTATGGAGAAGGGGAGAAAATAATCTTTGCTCCTTTCTGATAACAGATTTTTCTTCCTTTAGATAGAAAATACGATGTTCATCAACAAGATGAAGGATCAGCTGCTCCCAGAGAAAGGCTGTGGTCTGGCTCCACCTCACTATCCCACCTTGCTAACGGTGCCTGCTTCAGTACCCCTGCCATCAGGCATCAGCATGGATGCCGATACCAAGCCAGAACAACTGACACCACATAGCCAGGCTTCAGTCACTCAGAACATCACTGTAGTGCCTGTGCCATCCACAGGACTAATGACTGCTGGTGAGTAACTCCACTCACTCCTTAAATTGTCTGAGTGTTGAAAAGCCATGGTCAGGATTTCAAGATGGGATGGTTCAGGTGATACTGAGTAGAATGGGATATGCATGTTGTCTCTCAGAAATCCTGTTATTAGAGGTCCCCAATGGGTTCAACATCATACTGTTCTTTTAAGTAAAGGATTCCAATCAAGAGATAAATTTCACTGATATCAGGTAGAGGGGTGGGAGTGGCAATGGGAACCTAGAGTAAAAATATTCCTAGGAATTTAGGATTTGCAATCACTGGACAGAGTGGGGCAGTTCAAAACAATAGCGTAATAATATTATTTTCTGTTAATTTGAAATAAGTTCAGATACCAGGGCTAAGAAACCATAACCCTTTTTTTCCTTCTACTCCTAGGTCCAGGCTTGGTGATCACTTCCCCCTCAGGCTCTCTAGTAACTACAGCCTCCTCAGCTCAGACCTTTCCCATCTCAGCCCCCATGATTGTATCAGCCCTTCCCCCTGGCTCCCAAGCCCTGCAGGTGGTCCCTGACCTCTCCAAGAAGGTGGCATCAGCTCTGGCAGAAGAAGGGGGCGGGGGAGGTGGTGGTGGTGGGGGTGGTGGCACTGTAGTTTCCAAGCCTCCCCGGGGCCGAAAGAAGAAGCGGATGCAGGAATCAGGGCTGCCTGAGATGAATGACCCTTATGTGCTCTCCCCTGAGGATGACGAAGACCATCAGAAGGATGGCAAGACCTACAGGTGGGGGGCAGAGCCAGGGGGCCGGATGGGGTGAGGATCACTATTTCAGCCACTCTTGTTTTTGTCCTGCTTCAACCAGGACTCAGTTGGGTGACTCTTTCTTGTCAGACCCAGTTGCATGTCAGAGCTTGGGGTTGGAGGGTAGGTTGGGACCAAGGGTGGAGGGGAGGGTATATGACTTCCTCTTACTTTTAATTCTAATTTGCTTTTGCTTTCTATTGCCCCTACATTGGGGTGTCTTAGCAGTGACCTCTTTGGGGTCATAGAATGAAATAGGGAAAATGCTACAGATATTTTTGGTATTTTCCTCTCATTCTTCAGAAGTCTGAGTCTCAGTTTAGGATCCTCTGTCCCACAGATATATTTTGAGGCATGAATTTTCCATCCCTGCTTTTCTACAATATCTTTCTGACAATTATTGGCCCAGTCAACATGCCTCCTTGTGGCTATAATGCCTGTTTGATCCCTGCACCTTCCTGCCCTAACACAGTTGGAATGATTGTAGTGGCCTACACAGAAAAAAAAAAGATAAAAATGATAATAGTTCATTCTCCCTCTTTTCCCTCCCTACCTTTTAAAAAGCCATATATAGTCTATGTTGACATTTGCTAAATGGCTGATTAAAATAGACCAGATCAGACTTTCTGATCCTGCCTTTTCCAAAGTTTTTCATCATCAAAAAAACTTATCAAATACTTGTTTGCATGTGGTATGCTATACAATGAGTAGTAAAGATAGTCTTTACCCTCTGGAAACCAATGATCTACAAGCTCTTGTAGTTTGGGGGAGCTTCAACCCTCATGTACAAAGTGGGTGTAACCTCAAAGTGTAGTCTTGGACAGAGGCAGACATGTTGAATGGGAGATTGGTTTCTCTCCTTAATATACCCAGATGGGCAATGTTGTTCCCATTTTAGGAGCCAGGGAAACTGCGGCACAGGAAATGGACAGAGCCCTGGGCTCATGGATTCAGGCTCCACCACCAACTTGCTGTGTGACCCTGGGCAAGTCCTTTTCCCCTCTCTGGGCCTCAGTTTCCTTGTTTGTAAAATGGAGAGAATTCTGTTTTATACCTCCCTTCTAGTGGTATTAGGAATTTTTTGTAAAATGATTTGAGCTGAGAAGAAAGGAATGAGAAATAGTGATTGATAGAATTTATTTAATATATACAACTTCACTATGGAGAGAGATTATTCTTCCTGAATCTCTACCTTGGCAATTGTTACTGGGGACTTAACCCCACAAAAAACATCATGTACCTTAGTTCTCCAGCCTCCTACCTCACTTTACACGCAAATGTATTCTTGAAAAGTTATGACTCAGGGCGGCTAGGTGGCATAGTGGGTAAAGTACCGGCCTTGGAGTCAGGAGTACCTGGGTTCAAATCTGGTCTCAGATACTTAATAATTACCTAGCTATGTGGCCTTGGGCAAGCCACTTAACCCCATTTGCCTTGCAAAAACCTAAAAACAAAACAAAAAAAGTTATGACTCAGTTTTTTGGTAATTTCTATCATTTTTAATGCCCTTAAGCTTGTTTCTAAAAGGAATCAACATGAATCCTTTTGTAAAAATAATTAACAACTCTTTGTTTTGTGTAAATCTGGATATACATTGAATTAATTAAAGCAGAGGACTACCTTCTAGCTACAGTAGTCTCATGGGGATAGTCATTTTGACATAGATTTATCTATATTAAAAGCTAAAATTAGGATGATGGTGTCTTGTTGGAATGCCACATACACCATTGTCTCAGTTCTTTCCTATCCAGCTATGTGACCTTAAGTCACTTGATCTCTCTAGACCCAAGTTTCCTCATCTGTAAAATGAAGAAGTTGGATCATCTTTAAGGTCTTTCCTAGTTCTAACATCAGAACTCTTAACTTCTTTAGATAGTTCAAGATGCTCTTCTTCTGCATATCTCTGCTGATGTTATTTCAGATCTGCCATGGAGTTGACTGACCAGCATAGGAAAATGACAGGATTCATTGTATTGTACCTCCTAATCTCGGGGGCATTGATTTTTCTGGAGTCAGGATTAGTTGGCCATTGTCAAAAAAATATGTGTACTTAAGAAAGGTAGAGTTAGCAGAATTAAATCTATTCTAGGTAATAAGAAATTCCTATAGAAACAGATAATTATGAATTGTTTTGAGTCTTCCTTGCAGCAAAGGGGACACCATATAAATAGCAACAGACTTGCCATGTCAAGGAACAAACTCTGATGAGTATTGGCAGAACTAAAGATCTAGCTCCAGTCTGGCTTGCTATGTGACTTTGGGTAATTCACGGAATAGTTCAAAGCTTTGGTTTGCTCATCTCTAAAATGGGGGTATGGGGGAAGCAGGGAGAGAATCGACAGTACTTTGAGTTCCTTAAAGCAGTGGTATCAAACTCTAATAGAAACAGTGGAAGACCACAAATTAATATTGCCTATGTTGTATTTTTATTTTGTTAAATATAATTCCTATTACATTTTAATCTGGCCACACTGAGGAGTTTTTAGGGCCAGGAGTATGACCAGTTCTGCCTGTCAGAGAACAGATTGTAGGGGAGTTGAAATATTTTTATTTCTGAGAATTTGCATCTTTTTTTATGAAATCAAATTTATATCTAAGAAATCAAATTTCATTATACTAGAATAGTAGTCTTTGTCCTTAGCTGTGATTTTGAACTTTTCAACATTTTTCTGTACTAAGTAACTGTTGGCAAATACCAACCAGCACAGGGGATATGGTTGGTGTATTTACTTTTTAAAAAACTAACCAAGTCGGGGCGGCTAGGTGTCACAGTGGATAAAGCACCGGCCCTGGAGTCAGGAGTACCTGGGTTCAAATCCGGTCTCAGACACTTCATAATTACCTAGCTGTGTGGCCTTGGGCAAGCCACTTAACCCCATTGCCTTGCAAAAACCTTAAAAAAACAACAACTAACCAAGGGGCAGCTAGGTGGCACAGTAGATAGGGCACTGGCCCTGGAGTCAGGAGTACCTGAGTACAAATCCAGCCTCAGGCATTTAAATAATTACCTAGCTTTGTGGCCTTGGGCAAGCCACTTAACCCCATTTGTCTTGATAAAAAAAAAAATGGCAAATAGACCTTGATGGAGTCAAGAGTTCTAGGTTCTAACTCTGGGATGTTGTAGGCTTGCTCACTTCTCTAGAACTCATTTTTTTTTCTGATGAGAAAGTTAGTATCTACTACCTACCTAGAGGTACACTATAAAAATACTCTGGGCTTTCTCAATAGAAAACGTCAAACACCACCAAAGATTGAATTCATTATATTAATAACAGCAGTGTCAGCAACAAGACAGTTTTGCTATTTATTTCACACTCTTCTACATTTTTATTAGAAGGGTTCAACATTACTGTATGTTGGTAAAATTTTTTCCTAAGAGGTAGAGGAGTGCCTCAATTCTGAATCTAGATTAAAATATCATCAGTTATTTTTAGGGTTTTTTTTTTAAGTATTTGCAAGGCAAATGGGGTTAAGTGGCTTGCCCAAGGCCACACAGCTAGGTAATTATGAAGTGTCTGAGACCGGATTTGAACCCAGGTACTCCTGACTCCAGGGCCGGTGCTTTATCCATTCTGCCACCTAGCCGCCCCTGCCATTCCTTTTTGCAGAGTACATTTCCTCTTCTTCCTTGCCTTTCTTCCCCCTTAGAATTCCTTAGAATTTGGCAAAGAAATTTGAACTAAAGTATTATAATTTAAATAAGTTTTTCTAAAGGTAGAACAGGTCTATATTTAAGCTAAAAGCTAGCAGCCACATTTCCCTTTTGAGAAGCTCAGAACCCTTGACAAATTGCTCTTAAAACATACTTAAGGGAGGGAAATGGCAGTGATCATTCTCACATTTTACAGAAGGAGGAAAGGAATAGAACCTGAGGCTTAGAAAAGGAACTTGTATGAGTCGTTTGGCTTCCATTCTGTTACTCTTTTAAGACTGTGTGCTGCCCTTTCTTGCATTGTTGAGGTAAAACAAGAGTTCCAGCTGACAGTCATAGCCCTTACTCTGAGGCCTAAATCTAAACTTAAGCCTATTCTAGGTGAGGCATAGCAGAGGAGAGAGGATGCTTATCCCAATTAGATAGTGAATATAAGTGGATTCAGGTGATTCTGACACTTTTTTTCAGCCTGATAGACTGATAGCTATCTCTATATACCTAGAGGAAAAAAAAGAACAGAAGAAGTTCCTTGAGGCCTGGGAAATATTTTTGATTGATGCTAAGATAAAGTTCTCCAAGAGGAGGGAAGGTACCCTTTTAGGAATCCAACTCTTCACTGCCTTCCTGGGGAATTGAGGAGTGCATGGGGTACTTTTCCCAGTTTATAGTTAGGGCATATAACAGAGGGAGGAGAAAAATTCAGAATCAAAGAGCAGAAGAAATACATATTTCCTAAACAGTTAAACTTCTCAGGGCTGGACTTAGCATGGGAGGAAGGTATGGGAATACCTATGTTTTGGTGGGAGGGCATATCTAATTTGTCGCCCTGGCTGGGCCCAGGTGCCGGATGTGTTCGCTGACCTTCTATTCCAAGTCGGAGATGCAAATTCACTCCAAGTCACACACAGAGACCAAGCCCCACAAGTGCCCGCACTGTTCCAAGACCTTCGCCAACAGTTCCTACTTGGCCCAGCACATCCGTATCCACTCAGGGGCCAAGCCCTATACCTGTTCCTACTGCCAGAAGGCCTTCCGCCAGCTCTCCCACCTCCAGCAGCACACACGGTAAGGCAAGCTGCCCTTCTTGTCCAACCCTTTATTATCCTTACTTTGCCCATACCCAGGCTACCATGCCTGTCCTTCCTCCCAGATAAACTCTTGATTTTTCTGTGTTTCTCTGGTTACTCTACAAGAACTCTGTCTCTTCTCTGATAACAATTTTGGGGGCATGGGAAGTACTAGGATCCTATAATGGAGCCTGTATTGATGTTAGGGGCTATGTATGTATGTGTATGTAACTGTTCTGCAGAGCAGGTCCTGCTTTTGCTTATTGCCTAGATTCAGAGCCAGTATGATAAATTATGGATCTATCTTTTGGCCTTATGAATTATCAGGAGTTTGTTTTCTGTAGAAATTACTGCCTTTGAAGAGGGTGACCCTGGGAACTGTGTTGTGAGTAACCTTATAGGGGACCAAGGAATTCAAAGAATTATAGATTTATAGCATGGGCATCTAGTCCATGCCTCTCATTTTACAGAAGAGATTAAGTTACTTGCCTAAGATATTAAGTGGCAAAATTGAGTTTCAAGCTTGGTCTTCTGATTCTAAATCCAGTATTCTTTCCCTGTACCATGAGCTCTGATTCCTACTACGGGGTTACCAGGAGCCAACAATAGCAGCTCTTCACCATTTCTCTACCATTCTTGCCACCAACTTATATCAAGGAACCATCTAGAACTGACTCTCCTCTTCATTTAGTTCTAGTCAGGTCTGTGAGTGTCTTTGGGAGGAGGGGGGCAGTACTTTCATCCGTCAAGCAACGTCATTTCACCCAGTGGAGAGCTCAGCCCGTGGTGTCGAACTGCTTCCTCCTCCTCCTTCCCCCCTCCCCCCTCCCCTCTCCTCTCCGGCAGGATCCACTCCAAGCTGCACACGGAGACTGTCAAGCCCCACAAGTGCCCGCATTGCTCCAAGACCTTCGCCAACAGCTCCTACCTGGCCCAGCACCTCCGTATCCATTCGGGGGCCAAGCCTTACACCTGTTCCTACTGCCAGAAGGCCTTCCGCCAGCTCTCCCACCTTCAGCAGCACACACGGTAAGGGAGAGTGGCGGGCGACCGCCCCCCCGCTGGCATGCCCTCCCCACCCCCGCCCTGGATACACACAACAACCCGCATGCAGGGGGCAGGGGAGAGACCTGGCTGGAGGAGAGCATCACTGGCAGAACAGAGAGAGAGGACTGAGTAACAGCGCTGGAGACATCAGTGGGTACCAGGAGAGTTTGTGCGGGGCAGAGATGTACCAGGGAAATACAATGGCTATTATGCCATACCCCTGATATATGGGAGATGGAGACAGACTTGAAGCAGAGACGACTTCTCCCCTTTCCCCAGTACCCTCCCCTAAAATACATATACATGCATATACACTTTGCAAGATATTTCCCTTGCAGTGGAAATTGATTGGAAGAAATCAGATCAACATTCCATAGGGCATTGACTTTGTGGGACCCTCATTTCATCTCACAAAGCAAAGGATTCCTGATCAAGATGATGGTTCCTATAGTGAGATACAAGTCTAATGAAATCCAGTCAAGCCAATGAGTTTCCAAGGAAAACAAGAAGATCATGACCCCAATTTCTGACTGAAATATAACATTGGAACATCACAGAAGCCAAGGAATCTTCAACTATCTAAGAAATAACTTCTTTATCAACTTCACAAGGGTGTGCCTAATTATTATATACCATTTAAATGTGAATGTGAGAAAGAGTGGAAGAACAGAGCTTGACAATCAGGAAAGTCTTGTAATCATGGATTCTCAAATCTGACTCTGGGACCACCTTTCAACCACTGCCCCCCACTTCATGGGGCCTTTGACAGACCTGCCATGGATATAAAATTCTTTGTAGGTGATCATGCCTCTCACTCTGGAAAGATAAAAGAACCTCAAGTATCCATTTTGGAAGATGACAAATCCTATGATGATGGTGGTGGCTTTTTATTTTTTTTGCTGTAATTTGGATGAGCTGACATGTATTTAGTTCCAGATCCTAGATCAGAAGTGGGGGTCAAATGTCAAACATTCAAGAGTCTTTGGTTCATGCCTAGTGGGTGAACAATGGTATAGAAATAAAATGGCCTAGTTAGTACAAGCTAGGCATTTCTTGGCATTTCATTACTTGTCTAGGTAGAGCCACAGGGTCTGTTAACATGGATTATCAGCCTTGCTCTCCAAGATTGACATAATTGAGTTTTGCAACAGTCTCCCTTGCTATCACTCAGGACTTAAGGCATGATTCCTGGATGTGATGTAGGGAATAGGGATGTTGGACATGGGAAGTCCCTTTATTGCCTTTCCTTTTAGCTCTTCTTGGGTGTGTCACCCAACCAAAAAAACATCAAGGGCCATATACAGAATTCAATACCCGTAATACAACCCACAGGTCACAGGTTGGATGCACCTGGTTTAAAATATGGCTCTGAGTACTGATTGGATGGATTTGCTGTCAGGACTGGCCTGCATAGAAAGTTACATGATGATTGCCCTGTGGGGGGCATAGATGCTTAACTACCTAGATTTTGGGAAGAAGTAGCAGTACTGACCTGTAAAGATGAGTAGTGTCTGTGACTGATAAGGGAAAAAAATTTGGAAAATGGTTGGTTCTCCAAGAACCAGCTTTGAGAAATATTGTTAATTTTCTTCTTTTTTGTTTTTCTCTCGTCCTTGCAGAATCCATACCGGAGATAGACCATATAAATGTGCACACCCAGGCTGTGAAAAAGCCTTTACTCAACTCTCCAACTTGCAGGTAACCACCAGTAGAAGTACTTGAGCAGTAGGAGTACTTGAGTAGACCCATGCTTAGCTCAAGACATCCTTTAAGCATTAGCATGGTAACTGTTGGAATCCTTGCATGTATCATGTTTATGAGTGACTTCTTAATCTTCATTATAAACCATTTTATCTAGGCTCAGATAGTCTAGCTTTTTTCCTTATTGAGAATGTCTCTTGTAGGAAAGGGTTTGGGAATCAAATCCCTCTGGTGTGTACCTTGGGTGGGATCAGGAGCACAGAGTGTCAAAAATTGATGTTAGTTTGTCCCCCTTCACTTAGTCCCACAGAAGGCAGCACAATAAAGACAAACCCTTCAAGTGCCACAACTGTCATCGAGCTTATACAGATGCAGCCTCATTAGAGGTGCACCTGTCTACACATACGGTGAAGCATGCTAAAGTGTATACCTGTTCAATCTGCAGTCGTGCATACACATCGGTGAGTACTTCTTTCTTTTCTTGAGCCCTAAAAAGACTATTATACCCTCTGCCTTAGTGATGTCCTGACCTACGAGGAAATCACAGTGGAAGTTGCTTAAGTAACAATATTGTCTTTGAGAGAAGTGGATTATGTGTTAGTTAATGTACAGCAATTTTCCATCTCACTTGTTTTTTAGATTTTTTTTTTTTTACAAGGCAGTGGGGTTAAGTGGCTTACCCAAGGCCACACAGCTAGGTAATTATTATAAAGTGTCTGAGGCCGGATTTGAACTCCGGGATTCGTGACTCCAGGGCCGGTGCTCTATCCACTGCGCCACCTAGCTGCCCCTCCATCTCACTTGTAAAAAATGACCCACTGTAGCATCATTTTAGAATTGTAGAAGGATTTTAAATTATTATCTTCTAAAAGAATTACTAAATTCCAGAAAGAAGTTATGGGATGTCAAGCCTTCCTTTCACAATGCCTGACATGTTGTTGTTCAGTTGTATCTGACTCTTCATTACCTGTGGACCCTAGTGTCCATGAGGTTTCCTTGGCCAGGCCACTGGAGTGGTTTTCCATTTCCTTCTCCAACGGATTAAGGCAAACAGAGGTTAAGTGACTTGCCCGGCATCACACATCTAGTAAGTGAGGCTGAATTTGAGCTCAGGTTTGCTCTATCTATTGAGATATCAAACTGCCTGACATATAGTAGGTATTAATAAATTATTTCTTGGTTTACCTTTATGCAAAAAAAGGATGTTAAGTCCTAAAGTCAGGAAGTAGACAAGATCTCTTCTGAAGTTTCATTCTAATTTAATAAGAAATTGTTTTTATACCTCTATGCAGACTTAGTGGGTATGTGAATAGAGAATTTGCTAAAACTATATAATGGATCTGGAGTATCTTTGTATGAAGCACTTATTCTGAAAAACCAAAAGAAACCAGGTTATATACACATTCTATATCTTCCTCTTTTTTTCTCCTATGTATGAAATCCCCTAGGAGACATATCTGATGAAACACATGCGAAAACATAATGCTCCAGATCTCCAACAGCAGCAGGTATCTGCAGTATCAGCAGCAGCTGCAGCAGCAGCAGCAGTGGCCCAAGCTCAGGCCCAGGCTCAAGCTTCCCAGGCCACACAGCAGCAGCAGCAGCAGCAGCAGCAGCAGCAACAGCAGCAGCAGCAACAGCACTTCCAGCCCCCTGGGGCAGCCCCCCAAGGTGGGGGTGGTGGGGACAGCAATCCTAATCCCCCACCCCAGTGTTCCTTTGACCTGACTTCCTACAAGACAGCTGAGCACCATAAGGACATTTGCCTCACAGTTACCACCAGCACCATCCAGGTGGAGCACCTGGCCAGCTCCTAGAGACTTGATTCCACCCTACTGAGGGAAGAGAAGAGGCCCCATCTCTGTCCCCCCAAACTGCACCCCCATCATCACCACTCCCTTTCACCCTTGGCAAGTGGCAGGATTTGGCTCAACTTTCTTGGGCCCTTGGCTTCAGCTTCCCACAAAGGACATCACCCTGCTCCTAGCTCTTTGCTTAAAGAGTAACAACTCTGGGGCTGAAAAGGAACTCTTGAGTTGCTGAGTGGGGCCCAACTGAATTCCCTACAATCATATGATGAAAGGGCTATGAAAGTTATAGTGGGGAAGGGGGTGCTGAGTATTTAAAGAAGAGGCTTTCTTGTGGCTTCTTTGAAATATGCCAAACCTGAGATCTTCCTCCCCACATTCCCCACTTTAGAAGTTGGGATAATTCTAAGCAGAAAGGGGAAGACCAAGAGGTTGACCTTTCCATGCTACTGGAAAGGAGGAAACTCTAGACCTATCCCCTTGTTCTGTTTTCACATACAGAAGGACAAGTTCATTTTGTTCTCTAACTTGGCCTCTGCTCATGCTCTGTCTGAAGCAGTGGGAAGGAGATTTGTATTGGGGGTGGGGGTGGGGACTGTAGTTAAGACCTCCTGGTATGAATCTCTGGATTATTAAGGGACAGAGGCTGTGGTCCCCAAGGGGCCAAAGATACCCAATATGGTTTAAAAAGGGGGGGGAGAATTTTCCTTGGAGTATTGGTCCCTTTCCTTCCCCTTCCTCAGTCATTCTTTGGTCTCCCAACAATCCTTTCCCCTTTTGGTCAAAGCCTTGCTCTCAGAGGTTTTCCACATCCTTAGACCCTGGGAGCCAGCTAGCCCCATGGAGTTTCAGGACAATTTGTGTTCTTTATGAAACCCAAAGCAAGGGGACTATAGAGAAGGGAGAGTTTGGACTGGACTTAGATCCCTGAGGTATTGGGGCCATTTGAATGGGACATGGATTTATATATAAATATATATATATAAATATATATATATATACACCCACTTACCACAGCCATCTTTGTAACCGTTTCTTTGTTGTTTATAAATGCATTATCTCTGAGAATTTTCATTTTCAATTTTTTTTCATTTTATCTCATGTATTTTTATTTTTTACTATTTGTTCTTTTCCCTTTTTCATCTCTGACCATGGTATTTTTATTTCATTTTATCTTTTTTAAAAATCATGGCAAATTCCAGAGAAGAGAACATGCAACAAATCAGGAAATCAGTTGTTATAAAGCAATTTAAACATGGGGGAGGGGGGAGAAAAACATGTACAAAACAAGGGTTGTTTTTAGAATATTGTATAGAAATAAATTCATGTAAAAGGATCAGAGGCAGTAGAGGTGCTGGTGTGAAAAAGTATGGGGGAAAATAAGAATTTGGAAGGTATATACTTTAGGAAGTATAAATATATGTGTAGCTCGGTGGGTAATTTTTCAGAGATGCAAGGACCTACTTTTGATCCCTCCACTCTAAAGACTGGTGGTATATGTGGATGAGAACTATTTTTCCTGTATATGAGTAATGCAGTGGGAGCCTAAAAAAAAATGAACAGTTAAGAAGAGGCTTTCATTATATGTATGGAAAGGTCTTCCTATTCCTTGGTTAAGAGATGAAGTGAAGTGTGGTCACCAGAAGCATACGTACGCTCAGAAGCCCAATATGTGTCCATTCTTTCCAGACTTGGGCATATACATATATATATATATATATATATATATATATATATATATATATGTATATATGCCTGAGGAAGAACAAAATTTAAGAAGTGAATTAAATTCACTTTTTAAGTTCTTATGTGCAAAGCACTGCTCTGGATGATGTTAATCTAAGAAGTTTGCATTCTAATAGAAGAAAAGGCATGTGCAAGTAATGATAAAACAGGATTGAAGAATGCATGAGGTACAAAGTGCCATAAGAAACATGAAAAAGTAAATTTCAAATCAGAAGACAAGAAACAACATGGTGCAGCAGATAGAGCTGACTTGTGACAAATCATTTAACCTCCAGTGCTCTAGACAGATACCTTGGACTGTAAGCTGCAAGAGAAATTATCATTTATGTTAATAGAAGACTTTTTCTCACATGGGAGATAACCTTGTCATTGAAATCGGTTCTCTATCCATAAGATTCAAATTGGATCAGAATAGTTCATAAAGGAAAAGGGGACATTTGAGACAGAATTTGAAGGATGGGTAGGACTTACACAATTATATTGATTAGTATATAGTGCTTAAAAGTTCTCCTGCTTTTAATATTTCAGTCTCATAATAACCTTGTGAAGTAGGTATTGCAAGTACTCCATTTAAGAGAAAATTGGTTTAGAGATTGTTAGAAGTAGAATTTAGATCTGTGCCAAAGTCCACCTACTTAACTACCATGGTACAAAAATGGTATTTAAGAGTTGGAAAGTATCTTGGAGCTGACTAGTCCAGTTATCTAAACACAGGTATTGTGCTAAGTGCAAGGGCAAAAACCTGGATCTTGCCCTCAAGGAGGTCACGTTCTAAGAGGACAGAAACATGTAAAATGAAAGTTATACACAGAAGACAGAAATAGTATAAATGAAAAGTAGACTCAGAGGAAAGCCACTAATGGTAGAAATAGGGACTCTTGAAAGTAAAGGGCACTGATGATGGAGGGAGAGTAATCAGGCATAGGAGATAGAAGGCTGTATCAGGATGTCTTCCAGGAACATTGAAAGAATCCATGGAAAGTGGGAAGGAGTTAAATGTTATGAGTGTCTCTAAAAGTGGTACAGGGGTCTGGCTAGGTGGTGCAGTGAGTAGAGCACCTGCCCTGGAGTCAGGAGTACCTGAGTTCAAATCGGGCCTGAGACACTTAATAATTACCTAGCTGTGTGACCTTGGGCAAGGCACTTAACCCCACTGCCTTGCAAAAACAAAACAAAGTGATAAAGGATCCTGGAGGAAATAGGAAGCTTTCGATTAGATAGGGGTTAAGACTTGGATTGTAGGAAATTCCTAACCATTTGGCAGTTGAATGGAGCATGGTTTGGAGTGGGAGATACTTTAGATAGGGAATCCAATTACAATAGACCAGGTTAGAGGTAAGGGTGGCATCTCTCTGATTAGAAAGAAGGGGATTACAAGACTGGGCAACAGATTATGTCTATGGAATAGAGTCAAGGGGAACTTTGGAATGATAATAGGGATATAGGGCTGGGGGTTGGATTTAAATTGTCCAAGTGAAAAGGCCAGGGAATGGGGTTCATGAAAGATTAGAGACTTAAAGGTTGTTAAGGTAGAGAAACTCCAGACCAGGGCTCAAGAGAGAAGCAAGAGCCAGATTTGGAAATCATCTGCATAGAAATGTTAGTTGAACCCATGGAGTACTGATGAGTTAGTGTGAGAGCAATAAGAAGACTCAGCTCTGGTGTATATCCATGCTTGGTGGACATAACCTGGATAAAGATAAAGGGACCTTTGAAAAGAAGCCATCCGAGGAGAAGAGGAGATCAATGTCACAAAAATCTAGAGACAATATCCCAAAGAGGGTGATGGATAGTGTCAAGGCTGCAGAGATATTGAGGAGGGTCAAGGTTGAGAAAAGGCCCTTAGATATGGTATTAAAAATCAATGGTAAATTTGGAGAGACTAGTTTGAATGATTTGGTCAGAAAGCTAGGTTGCAGAGAGATAAAACTGAGGGGGAAGAAAAGAAGTAGAAGCTTTGAGTAGAGAGCTCAGAGGGTTTAGCCATGAATGAGTGACTAGATATGGTATAATAGCTAAGGAAGATGATAGGTTTGCTTTTTAAGGACTGGAGAGGCATGGAAATGTTTGCAGGGAGCAAGAAAGCAGCCAGTAGATAGGAAGAAATAAGGAACCCGGAAGGTATCAAACAATTATTAAGCTCTACTGCACATCAGGCAGGCACTCTGCTAAATGCTTTTACAAATGTCCATTGATCTACATGGCAATCATGCAAGGTGAATGATATTATCCCCATTTTACAGTTGAGGAAACAGGCAAACAGGTTAGATGACTTGCCCAGGTCACACAACTAGTAGTGGCTGAGGTGAAATTTGAATTAACTCAAGTCTTCCTGACTCCAGGCCTAGTACTCTACTGCAATTCCAGAAAGATTAGTAAGGGAGTATTAGTGCTTATTAATATTAGTGAGGGAAAAGCTATTTTTTGGAGAAGGTAAGAAAGAGATGAAGGTACATGTAGAGGAATTTGCCTTGATAAGAGAAAAATGTTATCGTATCAGACAGAAGTAAGAGAAAAGATGGGGGGGGGACATCTGAGTGAAAGGGGGAAAAGAGGGAGCTCCACACAAATGTTCTCATTTTATTTTTGGTGAAAGATGACTGTAGCTGAGAGGGCGGGGGAAAGGGTTTAAGGTTTGAGGCAGTATGAAAAGATTTGGAATAATTACAGTGGTGATTGAGATAGTGTATCAATTGGGGAGGTATAAGCAGATTGCCTCACAGCAGTGAGGGCTCAGTTAAAATAATGTAACATAAATTTGAGTGTAGGGAACAGTTGAACTGATTTATCAAAGAGTTAAGACAAGGAAAAGAAGAGTAGTCAATGTATAAGTAGTAGCTTGGGAAAAAAACCTGAGTGGAAGAATTAGAGGACACCAAAGAAAAATAGACCTACGGGTTATAAGGCAGAAAGAAAGATATGACAAATTATGAGCAGATAAAGAAATATTGGCATTCATTAATATGGAAGTGGAACACTTGTAGATTGTGGCAAGATCAAGGCTATAACCAATCGTTGTATAGCTAGGCAACTAAATGATGAAGTGCCCTGCATCTGGAGTAAAGATGACCTGAATTCAAGTGTAGCCTCAGCCCCAGTGACTCTGGGCAAGTCACTTCTGTTTGCCTAAGTTTCCTTATTGGTAAAATGGAGATAATAACAGCACCTACCTCCCAGGGTTGTTGTGAAGGCCAAATGAGATAACTGTAAAGTACCTGGCACATGGTTTTTGAATGCATCTTAAAGCAGGAAGGCTTATTGTGTGATGGTGATGGAGGAATTTAGAAACAGCAAGAAGTATGTTGATTCAATCACCTCCTGTGAGTCAGCATGTTTTGGAATGGAAATGGTGACGAGGGAAGTGGTTACCCATCCACAAGGATTCAGTAGTTAGGGTGAGCTAAAAGATGGAAGAAGGGTAGAAAAAAAATTTAAGATGAAAATACAAATTTAGTTATTATGGATCAAGGATTCCAAAAAAGCACAGTGGAAGGAACAGTTAGATTTGGAATGAAATGTGCAGGTGAAGTGAACTATCAGGTTAAGGTGAAAGGGAGGTAGATAAGGAACAGGTTTGAACAATGACAACCAACTATCAAAATCTTTGACATGGGGAGCATAGGAGAGGATGGGAGTATACTAATGATTGAGAAATGAATCCTGACAGAATATTAGTGGCTAGGGGCGGCTAGGTGGCGTACTGGATAAAGCACCGGCCTTGGAGTCAGTAGTACCTGGGTTCAAATTCGGTCTCAGACACTTAATAATTACTTAGCTGTGTGGTCTTGGGCAAGCCACTTAACCCTGTTTGCCTTGCAAAAAAAAAAAACTTAAAAAAAATATTAGTGGCCTGTTGAGCAGTGCAGGTGATTAGACTTATTCAAGGCTCTCCCTCAAGGTCCAGCTTCATGTCCAGTGATGATACTGTGTCCTGTAAAGTTCAGAAGGTCCACCTCACAGCAGGGGAGTTAGGAAATGGTATGGCCCCTGGCAATTTAAGGTAATCCCAGTCTGTGAAAGGTTTCTAGAACCTGGAGAAAATTCCTGATATGAAGACATATGTTGGAAGGTAAGTAAAATCTGGGATTAACACTGAGCACTGACCCAGGGCCAAAGAGGTCAAAGACAGGTAATCTTTGTATCCAGAGCAAAGCTATTATAACATACCTTAAAAATGGTCATCCAACCTCTGTTAGAAGATCTTCAAGAAGAAAGAACCCATTATCATTCTTTTTTTTTCCCTCTGTCAAATCATACAGGTGACAGTGATCTTACAATCCATAAATGAGCAGTTAGGACAGTGGATAGAGCACAGCTCTGGAGTCAGGAGGACCTGATTTCAAATTTGACCTCAGATACTTACTAGCTGTATGGCCTTGGGCAAGTCACTTAACCCTGATTGCCTCTCATCTGGGGTCATCTTCAGTCATTCTAATCTGTATCTGTCCACTGGACTCAAATGCTCAGGAGTAGAAAGTGAGAATGAAGACAACACAGCACCACCTCACTCAAATCCTATTCCTGTGCATGCCATGGTATCGCCTCCCTGATGTGATCTTCTTCAAGAATGAAGGACAAACATCATCATCACAATCCATTAAAACCTCAAGATCTTTTTCAGACAAACCATTGTCTAAATATGCCTCCCAATCATATTTGTGAAGCTGATCTTTTGAACTCAGAGACAAGACTGTATTTTTTCCTGTTGAGTTTCATCTTAGATTTAGCCCAGTGCTCTAAACCCAGCAAGATCTTTTGAGATTTGGTGCTATCACACTACCAAGCTGTAGGCCATTTGGAGATTTGATGAGCATACTGTCTATACCTTTATCTAAATTAATGATAAAATTGTTAAGTAGCACAGGACCAAGCATAGATCCCTGCTGTTCTCGATTTGGATACCTGAAAATTTAACAGTGAACCAATAGTAGCTATTAACAGTCAAAAAACTTTAAAAAATCAATTCTGGCATGACCTGGTCTTGCTGAAACCAGGCTAGTCTTTCTCAATAATTTCTCTTTTTTGATAGGGTTTTTGATAGGGTTTCTTAGCTTGCCTCCTTGCCTCACTGATCAGTTCTTTAATGAATATTAGATCACTAGTCTATAGTTTGAAAACTTTTTTTGAAAATCAGGATATTTGTCCTTCTCTGCAGTACTTCTATTTTTCATAATCTTTCAAATATTATTATTGATAGCTCAGCAATAACATCTTAAGTTCTTTGAGTAATTGAGAATATTCTTTGAGTATTTGAGGATGTAGTTTACCTCTGTCGGGTAACTTTAATTCATAAACAGTAAAACTAGTCAGGGACAGCTTGATGGCACAGAGTCAGGAGAACCCAAGTTCAAATTAGCTTCAAGAAACTAACTGTGATCAAAGGCAAGTCATTTAAGTCAGATTGCCTCAGAAAAATTTAATTTCTCCTCTTTTTTAATCTTAGATATCAACTGCCTGTTAATATTTTTTGTTTTGTTATTTCCAGTTCTTAGTGAATATGCAAAAACGTTTTAGGTAGAAGAAACATGGACTAAGGTGGGGAAAGGTCTAATTTGACTGGGGCATAGAGGATATTGGGGGAGTGGAAAGAGTAATAAGGTAAGATGTGGTTAGTAAAACTATGTGTTTCAACAGAAGTATTGTTCAATTTGTAGAAAAACAATCAAGAACCCATTAGGAGTTCTTAATATTTTTCTGTGTCAGGAACCCAGAATTTTTTTTTAAAAGTAAATCTCTTATTTTTCAAAGTAAAATAGAATATATATGATTACAAAGGAGATCAATTATGTTGAAAATACCATGTACTTTTTTTGCCCCAACAAGTTCATGTGCTTACTGAAATGTTTCCATGGACTCCTTTGGGACTCTGTGCATCCTAGATTAAGAACCCCAGTGCCATGTATATACTAGGTACCAGAGATACGAAGACAAAAATGAAAGTCTCTTTCCTCAAGGAATTTACATTGTATCAGGAGGTAACAATTTATATAAACAAGTATTTACAATATATATAAAATAAACAATATAATATTATGGGGGGCAGGGAGAGTCCTAATGAGAGGGTCAGAGATAGATTTCATGTAGAAGGAGGCCCTTGAGCAAACTTTTTTTTATTAGGTTTTTTGCAAGGCAAACAGGGTTAAGTGGCTTGCCCAAGGCCACACAGCTAGGTAATTATTAAGTGTCTGAGACCAGATTTGAACCCAGGTACTCCTGACTCCAGAGCCGGTGCTTTATCCACTGTGCCAACTAGCCGCCCCATGAAGAACTTTTAAAACCAAACAGAAGAACTTGTATTTGATTTGGCATCAGGGACTATCAAAGTTTATTGAATAGAAAAGTGATCCGGGTTCAAGACTTGACTCTGACATTAGCTATGTGATCTTTTTTTTTTTTTTTTTAGATTTTTGCAAGGCAAACAGGGTTAAGTGGCTTGCCTAAGGCCACACAGCTAGGTAATTATTGTCTGAGACCGCATTTGAACCCAGGTACTCCTGACTCCAGGGCCGGTGTTTTATCCACTATGACACCTAGCCGCCCCATTAGCTGTGTGCTCTTCAACAAGTCAATTCACAATCTCATAGGGTTATGAGGAAAGAACACTGTAAACCTTAGAGATGTCTGTAAATGTGTTATTTTTGCTAGATTGTGGAGGACCTTGAAAGTCAACCTGAGTTTACTCTGAAGTGAGATTATAGATATCAAGCAGAAAGGGATCTTGGAAGCCATTTAGCTCAACCTTATTTAAGAGATGAAACACCTAAACCCCAGGAGGTTATATAACTTCTTCATAGTCATATAGGTAATATATAGAGGTGGGATTGATCTCCAGTCCTCTGACTCCAAATCCAGAACTTTTTCCAACGAAGTTTATAAAGATTTTTTTTAAATGGAAAATTGAAATTAGATCTTGGTTTGGGGAGAATTAAATAAGTAGCAATATGAGACAGGATTTTCAGTGGAAGGAGAAGAAAGAAGACAAAAGGAGGTGAGATGACTGTCCTGGAGGTTATTTTAATAGTATTTAGGCAAGAGGCAGTGGAGAACTGAACTAAGGTCAGAGTGGAGGAATGAGAAGGGGCAATTGACTGGGAACAAACTGGTGAAATGAAAACTCATTTACTGCATACAGTATAAGGACTCTGGCATGATTATTATTGAAAATTTATAGAACCTATAAGTTATAAAATGCCCTTTGGTAGCTGGTAATAAGAGTTGTGAGATAAGAGTTTCTTCATATGGGAAAACAACTGACAAGGTCCACCAGTTAATGCAATGGAGATAATTAATCAAATAGTGCCCCCTTTAGTTTGGAATTAGGTATCTTCTCTGGAATTTTTCTTAGCTTGCCTCCTTTGAAACAGGAGAAAGTTTTTTATTTTTCCAATTACATGTTATGAAAATCATCCAGTCATCCACATGTATATGCATATTTATAATTTACATAATTTCCTTCCACCCTCCCTTCCCCCACCCTCCCCTCAATAGCAAATGGGTGAACATTGTATATATACATTTGTTTTTTATTTTATTTTATTTTTATTTTGTTTAGGTTTTTGCAAGGCAAATGGGGTTAAGTGGCTTGCCCAAGGCCACACAGCTAGGTAATTATTAAGTGTCTGAGGCCGGATTTGAACTCAGGTACTCCTGACTCCAGGACTGGTGCTCTATCTGCTAGCTGCCCCCTATATACATTTGCTTTTAACATGTTTACAGATTAGTCATTTTCTGGATGAGGAATTAGGACTAAAGGAAAAGAAAGAAAATGTTGAGACAGGAAAGAAAAATATAAGAGAAATTTTTAAAAAGTGAATATAGTGTTCATTCTGATTCTGTAGGTTTTTCTTTGTTTTCTTTTGTTTTTCTTCCTCTTAATGTGGATAGCATTGTCCATAAAGGTCTCCCAGGGTTGTCCTATCTCTCTGAACTTGAGAGGAGCTGCACCTATTGACTCACAATGTTTTTGTTAATGTTTACAGTGTTCTCTGGGTTCTGTTCCCTTCTGGTTTCTTATAGAATAATAGTACTCCTTAACATTCATTTACCATAACTTGTTCAGCCATTCCTCAATTGATAGACATCCCCTCAATTTCCAATTCTTTGTCACTACAAAAAAGAGCTGCCATGTTTATTTTGGAACATGTGAGACTTCTCCCATTTTTTTATTATTTCATCTGGATATAGGCCTACTCTTAGCATTACTGGGTCAAAGGGTATGATCATTTTTATTGCTCCTTGGGCATAGTTCCATATTGCTCTCTAGAATGGTTGGATCAGTTCACAGGTCTAGCAACAGTACATTAATGTCCTAAACTTCCCACAACCCCCATTGATCATTTTCCCTTTTTGTCATCTTAGTTACTCCAATAGGTGATGAGATGGTACCTCATGACTGTTTTAATTTACATTTCTCCAATCATTAATGATTTGGAGGACTTAGAAATAGATTTCTTATTTGGGTGTTTTGATGTTTTTTTTTTTCCTGGTCCAGGAAGGTTATGTAGCCTCATGAACACTTGAATCTGTCCAAAAGGTCTTTATCCTTTGATTTTTGTGTTGGTTGTTGTCTGCGATGTCAGTGATTTTTATTTAAATTGGAAGGTGCGATTATTTTACTGATTTTTGTTGGGGAGAATGTACTAATTAAAAAAATTCCGTCAAAGGAGATGTAATAATTGATTGATCTGCCATCAGAAAATTATCTGAGTTGTTTCTTGCCCTTGTAGTTGGTAATGAACCGGGAGTTATCTGTTCATGTCCTTACTTGCCTTTAATCGTGGGCAAAAGGCAGACTAGGCGATGGGTGTATAGTGTGCATCCCGGGAATAGAGGACTGCTATATAGCCTGCTTAAGTGGACTTGCTTACAAAATTGCACTTGTCAATTAGCAGCTTGGAGGTGAGAAGCATAAAGTGCCAAAGTCTGAGAGGAGAAATTTGCTCTTTGAGGACGTCTGAATTGAAGTGGGACAGCCAGGAGGCTCCCCACCTATGGGGGGAGTATATATTGGCATATGTAATGGTTATAGTATTAACAGAATTATTATTTGGCACATAACATGTATACAATTTATATATTATATATATATATATATAAATGGTAACACCATTGTTTTATGGCCTCAAGGTTTGCAAAGCGCTTGGCATAATGTCCTTTGACCCTGTGAGGCAGGTGCTCTTGATAGCCTCATTTTCCAGATGAGGAGGCTGCGCCCGAGAGGCTTGGTGACGCGCTGAGACAGAATTTGAACTCGTCTCCCTCACAGGCTCTCTACTAGGCCGCACACCCCGCCGGCGCGGGTGACACCCGTAGTTAATCCTCCCCCGCTCCGGGGTTGGGGTTCGGGCCGGGCCCCGGGCCAGGTCCCCTCTTTCCCCCGGTTTCCTCGGGTTGCTCCCCGGTTCCACCCCACAGATAGGTGACGGCGAGAAATCAAAAGGATGCGACCCCCCCCACACACACACAACGCATTCAAACACTAATGATAATTTTTTTTTTAAGCAGGGACAAGAAAAG
Organism: Macrotis lagotis; assembly: GCF_037893015.1. Lineage (NCBI taxonomy): Eukaryota > Metazoa > Chordata > Mammalia > Peramelemorphia > Peramelidae > Macrotis > Macrotis lagotis. The sequence continues at coordinate 201,098,306 of NC_133664.1, read as the reverse complement.
TCCGCATTTTTGGATTTCTAAAAGCATATTCCTTTCGGAAAAAGCCGAGAGTCGGGGAATTTAATTCAAAATGGCGAGCGCGGTGACGCGATTCCTCTTCCTGGAGCGCCACCCCCGGGGGCGCAGCAGGTGCGGGCGGAACCGAAGCTGGCTCCACCCCCTAAGCGCGGCGGAGCTTCCCCGGGAGGAAGGTGAAGATCACGGGCGGAAGCGTCCGCGCTGGAAACACACTGAGGGCGGAAGAGGCCTTGGCCCTACGACAAGCTCGAGCCCCGAAGGGTGAGCGATCGCTTCCGGGAACGGACCGGAAGTTGCTTTGTTTTGCTTCAAGATGGCGGCGGGAATGTACTTGGAGCATTATCTGGACAGTAAGCGGTTGCGGGTGTTGGGTCGGCAGCCTTAGCGCGGGTGCAGGGCCAGGCCGAGATGGGACATGCGCACATCGGTGGGCCCGCGGGGGGGAGACCGCGGAGAGGAGAGGGCAGGAGGGGAGGGTGGGGGCGGGGTGCGGGCTTCGCCGCAGCCGAGGGACGTCAGCCCCGGGAGGGGCCGCCGAGCTGGGCTCCCTCGCTTTGGGCTTGGGGAAGGCTGCAGAGTGCCGCTCGGGGAGGAGGGCAGGGGGCCTGGAGGCCCGCACTGCCTGGGGTGCGGGGGCCCGGCCGGGGCTCCCACCTGTCGGCAGGTCCGTACCCGTGAGGTCCACTCGTTTCCCTCTCCCAGACTAGACCCTCCGGCGGCGCCTCCCTCAGCCAGCCCCCTCCCCCTTAAGAGACTGGAGGGAGGGCAGGAGCCGCCGAACCAGAAAGGGCTGAGACTCCCACCTAAAGGGGCCCGGTGCTAGGCAGGTTGGAGTGACGGGTGTTTTGTGATGAAGCCTTTGCCGCCAGTTTCCGACCACTGCTCGTATTGACACAGTTCAAGGGCCTCTTTGGGGTTTGGAGGTTTTGGGGGCACCGTGGAGCCCGGTGACCTCCAGCAATTCCCAGCCTCTTCTTCCCCCCAGGTATTGAAAACCTCCCCTTTGAACTCCAGAGAAACTTCCAGCTCATGCGGGACCTAGACCAGAGAACAGAGGGTGCGTACAGATCCAGGTGTACATTTATCTGTGTCTAGAGTCAATTATTATTTATTCTTCGGTTTGGTATTTGCTTGTACAGTCTGATAAACGGGTACTGTTGTTTTTCTGTGGCTGAAAATTATGAAGGGAGGGTGATGGTAGCTAGCCTAGATATCAGCACAAATTTTTCTTCGACAAATGAAGTATTGAGGAAAGAGCTAAAGAGTACAAAGACACTAACCTCATTACCATCCTCAAGAAGAAAGTCAGAAAATCTTATGGTTTCAACTATAATTGCATCTCTTTGGGGGTAGTCCTTTCCAGAATACTTCTGCTACACTTCATTCTCGGTCATACTGCCACAGAATTCACAGTATGACTTTGACTGCAACTCATGTTGACAGACATAATCTTTGCTTCATGGCAAATACTGAAAAAAAAAAATACACAGATTAACAACAAGACCTCTACACTGTATTCTTCGACCTTACAGAAGTATTAGATATCATCTGTGGACGTGCACTCTGGCAACTCTTGATCAAGTTTGGCTGCCCTGAGAAATTCACTTGGAGCCTGAGGCTACTCCCCGATGGTCAGGTTGGTCTCAAAAGAGTTGATAGTGCCTTATCAGGTCCATTTCCCCCCCTCATCAGTAGAGGATTTTGTAATAGGTACAGTCTTTTCTCTTTTATATAGTCCTGTTCAAAGAAATAACAAGTGATCTGCAAGCTGATGACTGAGTCCCATTGGGAAGGCCATCTTAGTAAATTCATCACAACATCAAAAGTCCTGGAAATGGTCATCCAGGAGCAGCTGAATGTTGAGAATTGACTTGTTTTTTCTGTAATCCAATCCCATCTTTTGAAGTGCATACAACAAGAAGAGATATCAGAGAACATATTGCTTGCATGACTTAATATTTTTTGGGGGAGACTGGCAGATGAAATGTAGTGCAAACATAGAATGAATCAACATAACAAACTGAAGATCTACCGAGCATTGGTTCTGCTCAGCTTTGTGCAAGACCTGGACCTGTTACAGACAACACAACCGATCTCATGAGCAGTTTCATCCAACAGTTTCAATGAGCTCTACCAAGCAACAAATGGCAAACCAGGATCATCGGTATTAAATTGGAATACCACAGTCTCCAAACCAATTTGCTTTAACACATTCTAGTTGACCCTTTCTATAGAAACCCAGTACAATTGAAAACCCAAACAGATCACTGAATTGAAGTCAAAGAAAGGTGACTAGGTAGGTTGAGCAGAAGGTATGCATCAATGGGGTAGAGGTATGAATCACTGAGAGACATAACGGTGGATGGATCAGCAACAACTTGACCCAGGGTGGATAGTTTTTGAGAAGAGACACAAGGCAGCTATTGAGGCATGCAAATAGTGACAGGCTTTGTAAACAACAGCTACAGCTACCAAAAACTAACAGGTATGCTTAGGCTATGAAAACTGTAGAGAGAGAAATACTTGCATATTTAATTTCAGCCTCTTCTATACATGGTTTATAGATATATGCTTGTCAAATAGAGCCTTAAATACTCAACATCTTGGCTATTTTCACTCAGGGAAAGTCACTTAACTTCCCAGCAGTCTACTTGCTAACCTGCATTGGTTTCCTCACGTGGGAGTTCCTAGTACCAGGAGAGCCACAGATCTAGTCTATATAGTATTGTAACCCCTCCTTGAATATTCTGTGCTTTTTCATTTGATGAGGTTGAGTGGAAAGGGGTCTAGGGGGAACATGTTCAGTTAACGGTTTGGGGGGTGGGGGGCATTGTGACCAGGCCTCTGTCTCTATTATAGACCTGAAAGCAGAGATTGACAAGCTGGCTACTGAGTATATGAGTAGTGCCCGAAACCTCAACTCAGAAGAGAAGCTAGCATTGCTTAAGCAGATTCAGGAAGCCTACAGCAAGTGCAAGGAGTTTGGGGATGACAAGGTGCAGCTTGCCATGCAGACCTATGAGATGGTACGGCCAGGATCTGCATGTTCCTCTTTACTTTTCTGTACATTTCACAGGGGTCTTAGACTTGTTTTGGGACTTTCTGAAATGTTTTGGGTCTAGAATTTTCCTTAGTATTAGTGTCATCCTTCCCACTCTCTTATTTCCCTGCTTTCTCTTCTTCCCCCTACCCCAATCCTAGGTGGATAAACATATTCGAAGGCTGGACACAGACCTAGCCCGCTTTGAGGCTGATCTGAAAGAAAAGCAGATCGAGTCAAGTGACTACGACAGTTCTTCCAGCAAAGGAAAAAAGAGTGAGGAGGATGGGAAAGGGCTCTGGGAGGTAGGGTGAGTCAGAAGAACTAGGGTCAGATGCTGTCTGCTAATTACTACCTATATAACCTTGGGCCTCAATTTCCTGATAAGAAAAAAATGGGGTAAAGAGTTTGAGTTGAGGTAGGTGATTTTTTTTTTCCTTCCACCTGTAAATCCTATGACCCTAAGAGAATCAAAAGGAGGATAGTTGGATTAGAAGGAAGAGAAAAGCCAAAAAGGGCTTAACCCATATTTTTGGTCTCTTTGCCCCCTGGCTTTTCCCCTCCTTCCTAGAAGGCCGGGTTCAGAAAGAGAAGAAAGCTGCTCGTGCTCGTTCCAAGGGTAAGAATTCAGATGAGGAGGCCCCTAAGGCTGCCCAGAAGAAGCTGAAATTTGTGCGCACGTAAGTTAGTCTTGCCAAAATCCTTCCCTCCCTGTGTTCTGTCCTTATCCCCAAATACCTCCTGTTATATCTGGAGGTCACATCCCGGGCCATCACCTTTGTTTTTTTAGGAGCCCTGAGTATGGCATGCCTTCAGTGACTTTTGGCAGTGTCCACCCTTCAGATGTGCTGGACATGCCAGTAGATCCCAATGAACCTACATACTGCCTTTGCCACCAGGTTTCCTATGGGGAGATGATTGGCTGTGACAACCCTGATGTGAGAACTGGTTTGCCTGTGGGATGGGAGGTGAAAGAGGGGTTAATGGAAGGAGGACATGAGAAGGCTGTCAAGGCTGCTTTGTGGGGAGGGGAAAGGTGGGAGATAGGTGTGGATTAAGTGAAGGGAATTCTTATTCCCTCCCTCAGTCTAATTTTGCTTCCCCCTCCCATCTTTCAGTGTTCCATTGAGTGGTTCCACTTTGCCTGTGTTGGATTAACAACCAAACCTCGAGGGAAATGGTGAGTGTATTTTGAGTCAGAGCCTTGGACTAAATTTGAGAGAAAATTTCTTCCCAGATTCCTTTAACCTATCTGTCCCTCTTTGCCATCTCTTCCCTAGGTTCTGCCCTCGGTGCTCCCAAGAACGGAAGAAGAAGTAAACAAGAGCTTGGATGCATCATCGCAGTTTCATCTCTTCTCCTCACTTGGGCTGGGGCATGGGGCAGAGATCCCTGTGTTGGGGTGTTGGGACTCAGGGGGAGAAGGGGGCTGGTACAGAGAAGTCACTCCTTTCTCCCTCTGCCTCCCCCCACCCCGCACATACACACTCTTGGTGCTGAGGCTGCATCTGAACTGCAGTAGGACGGGTGGTATGTGCCCTCCTTTAGAACATCACCTTCTCCTTCTTGGGGTTGGTGGAGGAGGGGTCATCCCCACTTCCCCTTTGCCTCCATGCTGAGGTTGGTGCTGTATCTTGGAGGGACTTTTTTATTTCCCTCACTGTATATAAGGAACTGGGGTAGCATTACAGGGTGCCTCCCTTCCCCCCCATGGTGGGGGCTATGGTATGTTGATTTTCCTCCTCCCCCTAACTTCATTTTTTTGTAGGGCCCTTCCTGTAGGGTCACCCTCTACTCCATGGCAGGGGAGTTTTTAGGCCTGTGTGTATTGGATGGAAGTAGAGACTTCCTTTGTAAGGGAGGAGTGGGTGGGAGAATAAAAGTCATGAAATCTGACCTGCTGTATTTATTGAGGAGAAGTTAGGACACCAGACTCCCTCTTTCACTGCTCTATTTATCTCCCCAAAGGCTTTTCTAGGTTTTGGAGCTACCTTGACTTCATCCTCTTTCACATCCTCAAGTTAGAGAAAGAGGAAGAACATGAATTCAGATTCTTGGGCTTTGCTATCCTAAAAACTTATGTGTATTTAGTGCCTTGCAATTCATAACAATCCACTAACATAGTACATTTATTTTTTTCTTTTACAGATGAGGAAACTGAGGCTTTAGGTTAAGTGGTTTGCCCAAGATCACACTGCCAGCAACTGGCAGCCCTCCTGATACAGTTCAGTGCCCTTCCCACCGCCATGTCAGACTCCCTTTCTGTAACTTAGCTTTTATGATGTGTTTAAATAACCCAATCTTAGCCCCCCAAGGCCAGAGCAGATTCCATTCAAAGTACCATATAAATGTGTCATTCCAGAGGTAGTATCATGGAAAGGTCTTGGGAAGACCTCTAAGTTCAAATCCCACTGCAAATCACCCTCTCCTTTACTCTCGAACGACGTCACAGGACATCTACTGAATCGTAAACTGTTTGTGATATGGATTGGTGGAAGGGAATATGTTCTCAAAGTTATCAACATGTGCTTTCTGTAAGATACTATATAAGAGGCTTGGGGGATACAATGACAAATGAAATTTCCTTTGCTCTCAGAGTTGCATGTTCTGTGGGACCCAATAGTTCTATGATACTTTAAGGTTTGCATATGTATTGTATCTCAGATCCTTACAATCAGAGTATTATTATCCCCATTTTACAGATGAGGAAATTGAGGTTAAGTGATTTAGACAGGCTGATCAATGTGTGGCAGGATTTGAAATCAGGTCGCTATGAATCCAAGTCCATCACCACCCGCCTAGTGGCCTCTGTGCAAGTCTCTGACATAGTTGAGGGTCACTACAGGCTCTGGAGGAGCTGCCCCCGAGCCAGACTTAAGTCAGTGACAGATCAGGAGGGTTAGTGCAGCCGTGTGCGAGGCGCCGGGTACAGACACCCAGGAGAGGGCTGATGCGGGAGGTCTGCTTTGGAGGCCGGTGTGGGGCAGCGGCGCCCCCGGGGGCCCGGCTGGACAGGTAGCAGCGCCCGTCGTGAAGGCCGGAGCCGGGCCGCGGATGCCCCCCTTTTGGGCGGGGGGGATGGGCAGCCGTCTGGGTGGAGGCGGGGCGGAGCCAGCAGGGAGCGGGAAGTAACGGGTCCCGGGCCCCTGAGGGCGGGGCCGGGGCCGCCAGTGCCCACCCCCGGGCCGCCAATGCCCACCCCCCGGGCCGCCAGTGCCCCGAGGCGCGCCCTCTAATAAAGGCCGTATTGATCTCTGATCCCCATGCCGCTCGGCCCCCCTGGCCACCAGTCTGCGGGCTCCGCCCTTGCCCGGGCCCGGCCACACCCTAGTGCCGCCTGGGCCCGGCGCCCCCCCCCCCCCCGGCCGGCCCCGCCCCTCCTCCCGCTTTCCTCTCGGGGGGAGGGGAGTCCTTTATGCTCCGCAGGCCCCGCCCCTCGGAGCTCCAGGCCCCGCCCCCGGCTCGCCAGGCCCCGCCCCGCTCCGTTAGGGCCGGTTGAGGTCCGGCGGGTGAGGGCCGAGGCAGCGCCGGCCACCTGGGCCATGGGGAGCCGAGCGTCCGGCCTGCCCCTGCCGCTCCTGGCAGGTGAGGCCGCCGCCCCTGCAGGGCGGGCTGGCCGCCGGGCGCTCCGGGCCCCCCGCCTCTGACAGCCCCAGAGAGCCCTGCCCCGGGACCCCGGCCTCCTCCCCGCGGCTCCGGCCTCACCTGCCCCCCGGAGGGGGCGGCGTAGGCTCCCCCCACCGGGCCGAGGGCGGGGCTTGGGGGCAACAGGGAGGAGTCCTGGAATCCACCCGTTCCTCCCCCCGCCATCCCTCCTCCATCCCTGCATCTGTCTGTCTGTCCCTGCCCGCAGGGATCCTGCTGGCCCCAACACCTGCCCCATTCCCGGTCCCAGACCCTGATGATGCCCCTGGCGCCCCACTTTCTCCAGCCGAATACGAGCGCTTCTTCTCGGCACTGAGGCCACCCTGGAAAGCAGAGAATACCTGCCGCCTGCGGGCAACCCAGGGCTGCCAGAACCACAAACTCGTTCAGTTGGACCAATACGAGAACCACGGCAGCCTGCCCCAGGGTGAGCCCCGGCGTGGCCTCCGAGCGATGCAGACTGAGGGAAACTGAGGCACGGGGCGGGGGCGTCACCCACCCTGCCTCTGGGGCAAAGGAGGAGGGTAAGGGCCATTAGCCCGACGTGGGCAGGAAGGATGTTTTCGTTTCTGTTCACCGCTTTCAACCCCCTTATTACCTAACTCCCAAACCCCAACCCCCCAGGCTCCGTCTGCACAGACCTGCCTTATGCTTCCTGGTTTGAGTCCTTCTGTCAGTTTACCCAGTACCGCTGCTCCAACAGACTCTACTATGCCAAGGTGAGCTTGGAGAGGAAAAAGCCTTCAAGTCCAGGGGTGTCATGAAGAGAAGAGGCACAAGTCTGAGTGGGGGTGGGGGCAGATCTGGCAAAGGGTACGCTTTCATAGCCTGATATTTTGCAAATTGCTTGCACAGTGTGAAGCGGCATTCAACAACCCTGTTAATTTGATGACAACAAAGATGAAAATTGGGGAAAGACGTAGATACAGGAAGGGAGAGAGTGGACCTAGACAGAGCCATCCTTTCTGTTTCTCTAAAGGGATCTTAGCAAACTAAAATGATAAGCCACAGAATACATGAATTTAGCTCTTGTACCCCTGCACTAACAGCAGGGAATCCTTCCCGAGGATTCAGCTTTCTGAAAGGATCCGCTCTCTTTTTAAAGCACAGCCAAGGACATATTGAGAAGGGGCTAAGGAATAAGAAGAGGGTGGGGCACCAGTTTGGGGAAGCCATCCTCAACCTTCTTCGGAGTCTTGTGTTCCCCATCTCTCCCCTTCTTTTCCATCTGCAGAGGGTCTTCTGCACCCCGTCACCCCCACCTCTCTCATCCCCTGAGACCGCTACCAGGATGGACAGCACAACAATCCCTTTTAGCCTGCCCCATGTCTCAACAGGTGAGCTCTCTCAAGCAGCCATAAAGATTCTGATCTCACCCCCAGTAAGGCAGCAAGATGTGTATCTGCTGGTAGGGCTGCTGTGGAAATATATGTAACTTCTGTCTCAAAACCCTTTGGTATGGGACTGTCTCATCATTTGTGGAGATCAGTGCCCCACATCTGTGGGGGGGGGGGTAAGACAGAGTTGGCAAGAGCAGAAGAGAGGGGAGTGCTATTCCCATCAGATTTTCTTCAAGACTCTCTTTGAGTCTTCTGACTGCCAGCCTCAAGAGAGAAGGTGGACAAAACCAAAACCACACTTCAGATTGCCGAATAAGACTCTGGGAAGAAGCTGACCTGACAGGAGCTAGCAGTCTCCATCCTGTCCTTATTCCCACCTTACTAAATTTGAGGCTTCAGGAAATTTCCCCTGAGGTGAAGTATGCGATTCTCTCTCTGTTGAACTGAGTTACCTTGCTCCCAATGGAAGAGTTACTTCACAGAGGATTGTCGGGTATACTTTTCTCATGAATATTTTCTCTGATTTGTTACTCTCAATTTGGATGAATGGGTTTCTTTGCTAGTTACTTTATGTTCATTGTAGAAGTGATTTTTTTGAGGGAACAAGTTCAAACCTTGGATATAAAACTTGGGGACCTCCCTTCTCCATTAAAATATAGTAATCAGGGGCGGCTAGATGGCGCAGTGGATAAAGCACCAGCCCTGGAATCAGGAGTACCTGGGTTCAAACCCAGTCTCAGACACTTAATAAATACCTAGCTATGTGGCCTTGGGCAAGCCACTTGCAAAAAAAAAAAAAACAGTAATCAAAAACCCCATTCCCTAAGCCTAAATTAATAATGTTTAAGAGAGCAGATAGATATAATGATGATGTTTGTTCTTTACTTTCAAAGACCCATCATGACACCAATGAGGGGATGCTGTGACAGGCTAGTAAAGTGGATTTGAGTGAGGGGGTGCTGTGCTAAGTCAACAGCCTTACTTTCTCCTCCAGAGCCATCTGGGAATCAGTGGCCAGATATGAATCATTATGACTGGAGATGGCCCTGGATTGGAGGCAAATCAGGGTTAAGTAAATTGCCCAAGGACACAGCCAGGAAGTGTCAGACTGGATTTGAACTCCAGTCCTCCGGATTCCGAGGCCAGTTCTGTATCCACTGCTCCATCTATCTGCCAGATATAATTCTAGCTCGGTTATTCTCTATGAGGAAAACAAAGAGGCCAAGTTCTAGCTCCAACCTCCTTTGGAGAAGAGTTGGGACAGAAGAGGCTAGAGATAGCTATTCTGCCTCCTTTCAAGTCACACAATGACAGCCTTTAAGTGTTTATATTGTGTGTTGGGTGTGTAAATGGCTGACCTTATGGGTAGGCAACAGCTAGCTGCAAAGTTTTACTTTTTCACCTGCATATTCCAATCTTGGGAAGTACAACATCTTAAGCTAATACCCTCACCTTAGTTCTTTGTTTTTGTTTTTAAAATTTTTTTCAATTAACAAAAAAACTATTTTCTGTTCTGAAAAGAAAAACAAAGCCTTTGTAAAAAATATTCATAGTCAAGCAAAACAAATTCCCACATTGGTCAAGTTCAAAAAATATTTGTCTCATTCTGCACCTTGAGGCTTAACTTTTCTGCAGGAAGTGGGTATTCCATCATAAACTCTTTGAAAATCTAGCATAAAGTAATCAGAATTATAAATTCTTTCAAAGTTGTTTGTCTTTATGATATTGTTGTATAAATTTTTCTCATTCTCTCATTCTCTAAATCCATCCCTCCATCAATTCTTACAGCCTAATAGTTTTCTAATACATTCATATGCCATAACTTGTTCCCCCTTTCCTCAATTAATGGATACTCCCTCAGTTTCCAGATCTTTGCTAACACAAAAGGAACAGCTATAATTTTTTTTTCTTTTGCAGATGGGTCCTCTCTTCCATTTTCTTTGATCTCTGTTTTATAGACCTAGGAATAATATTGCTGAGACAAAGAGTATGTACAGTGTAATAACTTTTGGGGGATGTAGGTCCAAAATGCTTTCCAGAATGGCTGCACCAATTCTTAGTGCCATGAAGATTGCATTAATGTTATCTATTTTCCCATAGTCCCTCCAGTATTTGTAATTTTCCTTTTTGTGGTCAGCTTTGCCAGTCTGAAGGATATGAAGTAGAATACCATAGTTGCTTTAATGGTCATTTCTGTACTTTAAAGATTTAGGGCATTTTAAAATTTGTCTATTAAAGCTTGGATTTCTTTCTCTGAAAACTATCTGTTCATTTCTTTGACTATCATTTGGGAAAGACTCTTATTCATATACATTTCCATCTGCTCTCAACAAATAATGAATATAAAACCTTTACCAGAGAAACTTCGATCACAAGTTTTTGATTTGTTCCCAGTTACTTTCTTCCTTTCTTTCTTCCCCACCTTTTAGGTGCTTTGGTCATCTTGGGCCTTGAATGAACCTCAGTTTCCTCTTCTGGGTTAAACAAGGGTTAACTAGATAGTCTCAAAGTTTCCTTATAACTCTAACATTCTTTAATTTAAATGTGGTGATAGTAATGTTTGGTGATAGGGAAGTAGGGATTAAGAAAGAAAGGGGGGGAATGGGGCTAGGGATGGTGGGTCATTGTCAAATGCAATACTTCCTTCAAGTTACCCAGTTTGCCATGCCCTCTGTGGACTAGGTATTTTTAAATTATTTTATTTTAATAATAGTTTTTGTTTCTGCATTTAACCCATTTCTGAATCCATGTTTTTGTAACTATTAATGTGCATATCTGATTCAATTTTATATTTCTGCTTGTGTATTTATTTAATATGTGAGAAATAGTCAGTAGTCAATATTGTCAGTATTGATCCTGTATTTGAGAAGAGAAAACTAGAGAGACTTCCCTGCTTAATTGTTCCCTCCCTTCCATTCTTTTCTGATCTCTTCTTTTCTCCATGGCAGCAGAAGAACTGAACCCTGAAACCCATCTGCCCTTGAATGAGACACTTTACACAGATGTGGAGGATCTACTGTTGTCCACCTTCCCCTTGGAAGGGAAGGAGAGTAAGACTCAAACAGAACCTCCCACTCCCACCTCTACCAGCCAGGTGAGGGAGGAGGAACCTAGTTCTTCAGTGATTGAGGGCATCAGGGAGCTCATTCGAACATCCCAGACCCTGGGGGGCCAGAACAAGATCAATCAAGATGTTGAAGATGACACTTCTGGAAGGTAAAAGAGAGGTTTCCTCAGATTCCACTCTGGCTTTATGTAGCAGCCTCACCTTCCCAGACCAAGTCTGAGATCTTACAGATCCACCAGGACTTCTGTAGCTGATTTATTGCCCCCCCTTACTCTGCCTAGTTCAGGACCTGTTGAGATGGGCAAGAGGGAGAGAGGGGTCATGTGCCCATTCATTTCAGTGGAAGATACACTGAACTTGAAAGGCTGAAAATTTGGATTCTGGTTCTGTTTCTGAAATCTACAAGTCACTTTGCTTCTCCTACTCTGTTTCCTCATGTGCAAAATGAGAGTTTTGGATTAAATGATCTCTAAGGTAATTTTCAAGGAGTGAGGTTTGTGGTCCTGTGTTGGGTGGCTAATGGAAGGAGAAATAATAGGTCTATATTTTACTTTTTTTAAAAAAAAATTGCCTCATTGCTTCTTTTTTTGTTTTTATGTCACAGTGTATGTGTCTTTCTGCCTACAGCACTTTTCCCATCCCTATTCCGCCATCTTCCCCCAATTTTCTGTCTCTGCCTGAAGAGGAGGCCCTGTTGGTGTTGTGTTATGCAATCCTTTCAAGCAGCTGCCCTGCTAGCCCTGTGACCAAAGCCTGGCAACATATTGAAGAACAGATTTATGGTTTCGGGAACACGGTATTCAATTCAGCTTGATCGAGCAGGGATTTATTTAGTATGCCCAGCACTGTAAAATAGAGAGTATGGCCTCTGTCATTTAATATGGCCTCTGCCAGTGAACTCCTACCTATTCTGCCTATCCTATTATGCCCTCTCTAAAGGGACATTCAATTTTTAAAATTGCATTCAACAGAATTTTTTGTTTATCATGTTCAAAGCATTGTGCTAGGCTATGAATTAATTCATTGCTGATTCTTCCCTTTTTCTGTAAAGGGTTTTCTTTTTCTTTTACACCTTTGTGAATGAAAGGTCAAAACCTCTGAACCTGATATTCCAGAGTTTTCAGAGACTTAAATTTGGTTCTTGAAATACCTAAACTGATGAGACTAGATTCTAGTCCCAGAATTCATTTCCACACTTTCCTCCTTGGAATTTCCCAATCCAATTCTCTTCTTTTCCTCCCCTTATCCCCAATCTCCAGCTGATACCAGAGATTCTGGATCCCATTCCAGGGAATGTAAAACCTGTCTCTAGTTTTATCATCTTCCTAATTACCCTTGCCCATTTAGTTGCACATTTTTCGTTCTTTCTTTTTTATAAGGTCTTTAGAATCAATTCCCAGAGGTTGTTCTTGGGTGAGAGAGGGAGACTGTAACCTAACATTTCTCCTTTCATAGCCTTCTCTGCTTCCAGGTGTGTGATAACTTTGGGCGCCGGCACATGAACACTTGCCAGTTTTGTGCATTCTGCTCCCTGAAGCTAGAACAGTGCCAATCAGAGGTACCTCTAAAGCGGGAGTCCTGCAATGAAAACCACATTGAAGAGTTTCTCAGCCCCTTGCTCTCTGCCCAGGATACCTCCACGGGCATACAGGTACTTTAGTTAGACAGCCTTGACCACACGTAACTCATAGCTGGGGGTAATCTGAGTTCTCAGCTCTTTTGAGGGGTAAGATCTTGACCTTCAGGCAGGTTTAGGAAGGAGAACTGTATCTTTACACTTTTGCAGGTGGGCCCAGTAACAGAGGGCCAGTATTATGGGTTGGAGTTGTATGGGGGACTTCGCATGGACTTTTGGTGTGGTCGGCTGGCCATGAAGGGCTGTGAGGACACCAGAGTCTCCAGCTGGCTGCAGACTGAGTTCCTCTCTTTCCAGGATGAAGATAACCCTTCTAAGGTCAGAACTTTTCCCTTCTTCAGAGACTCCTCTGACTTCTTCAACCCTCAATCATTCTGTTGCAAGTCATATATAGATCTTCTTTGATTTAGAGCTGAAAGGTATCTTAGGAGTCATCTGGTTCTGGACTCTTGATTTTTTTGAGAAAAAAAGACCCACTAAGGAAATAAAGACAGATAGGTTAAGTGATTTGCCCATTGTCACAGAGTAACAGGTAAATTCATACCATTTTCCAGATTTAAAGCATTTCCAATATGCTTTCTTGTTGGGTTCCTGTGGTTTAGAGAAAGAACTGAGATTTGGGTTCTATATCCAGCCCTCATAATGTGACCTTATTTGCTTTCATTTGGCTCAAAAACCTTGGCGGGGGGGGAGAAAGTTCCTCTTTCTTCATTTCACCCAACTTTCCTTTTCCCAAAGGAATGAGAAAATTAATTACTGTGCTTAAAAGAAGAGGCAGAGTTGTAGAACAGTAGAAAGTATAATGAACTTGGGACTTTTCCCAGCTTTGCCATTATCTAAATGTTTTGCCTTAGGCAAGTCACTTAACAACCCTGGGACCTCGGTTTCCTCATCTGGAAAATGGATGATTTAGACTAGGTGATCTCAAAGGGCTCTTTTGATTTTAAAATCCTATTTTACAAACTCCTAAGATTTTAAATTTAGGATTGGAATAGACCCAACCTTCTTATTTTACAAATGAGGAAACTGAGGCATGGGGAAATTGTGACTTTCTCAGGATCACACAGCTAATAAATGTCTGAGGCAAAATTTGAACCTAATTCTTCCTGATTCCAAGTCTGGTTCTCTGTTCATCTTACCGTTTTGCTTCCTCTCCTTTTCCCCTTCTAATTTTCTGTTTCCTCATCTAACTGACCTACTTTATGAAATCATCTTTTTTTCCTACCAATTATATAAATCCTACTATATGGATGGTCTTCTTCCCCTCTGCCTCCTCCTATGAGATCAGCAAGAGAAAGATAAGCAGAAGGAAGAGTAGGGAGGTCAAGAGAGGATTAGTAGTTGCCCTGTTACTCAGTCCTTTGCTGTAAGTCAAAGACACTGAGTACTTTTCTACCTTCTTGTTATCTCCAGAAAGATATATTGTCTCCTCTCCAGTAAGTACTATGAACTACCCCCAACACTCCTATCTCCTTATTGGAGACCAGTCACCACAGCCAACAGTTCTGTTTCCAATCCCTTCTCCCCACAGCCCCAACTCTGACCACTTCCCCAGGAAGAGGAATCCCAAGTAGACACTTCTCACCCTTCTTGGCTTCTGGTCCTTCTCTCTAGCGATTTGACTGTTAGTGAGAGGGAACTGAGTAAAATGGAAAGAGTATTAGACTTGGAGACAAATTAATGACTCTTCTCATCAACCCTTAATTTTAGATAAACTGACTCATCTATGAAATGGGGGTGAGTGCCATCTCTCTCACAAGCTTGTTGTGAGGTTCAAATGAGATCATGAATCAGAAGGATTCTAAAAATGTGAACTATTATTATTGGAACCTGGAGACTGAGAGATGGAGTGAGAGATGAGAAGATGCTTTGAACCTATAGTCTTTTGGATTGTAAGGAAAGGTATCTGTAGAATTAGAGGAGTATCACTTTTGTTGAACTCCCATTTCATATTGTATTTGCTGTGACTTTTTTGAGGGATGCTATTCTAAGAAAGGGAAAATGATGGTACATGGTAGAAAAGATGAAAAGAGGATCTAAGCAATATTATAGGTAGATTTGGAACTAGTGGTGATTAATGAATTAGGGTCAAAATGGAGAGGACATTAGCTAAGTGTATTGCTGGAACTTTGTGCTATTCAAAGTTTTTTTTCAATTATGTAAATGATGTTTTATTTATCAAATTTGAAAAGGAAAGGGAGCAATTAGCTAATAATAGCTCATATTTGAAAATTTTTAAGGTTTATTCAACATTTTCCTAGCGAATAGAGTACAGGACTTGCTGAGAAATCATGATCAAGTCACTTATTGTCCCTAAATCTCAGCTCCTTCTGCAAAATGGAGATGATACCTATCTCACAGTGTATGAGGCTTAAAAGAGATAACAGTTAAACAAACAAAATTTGCTCTCTCAAGCACAGATCTTGCCATCTCTGTTGGTGGAAGGGTTCCCACATTGAAGGTTTTCAAATTCTTAAAGAGTGTATCATAATGTTGACATAATAAATTTTCAATGCACTAGAAAACCCAACTTATTTTCTTGTAAAACTATTTTCTATCCACTAGTTTATACAATCTAGATTCATACAACTGATGCCAACTCACTGGTAGAACTTTATCAGTATGTTCATCTAATAAGGCTATTGTTATCCCATTAGATTTGACCCATCATTTTAGCTCCTCAAAAGCTCTTTGGATTCTTTTTCTGTCATTTGTGTTAGCTGGAGCCTATATTGGCCAACAACAATGTTGAAATAAGAAAAGGGCTGGAATCAGGGAACATAGATTTGATTGCACAACTTACCTAACTTCTCTGAGTCTAAGTCTCTTGATCTGTAAAATGAAAATAATACTATTTACCTTGGCTGTCCCATACAGTTTAGTGATCCTTATAGTTACTGCTTACAAAACACTTAGTATGCATCATTTTATTTGGTCCTTACAACAACCCTTTGAGGTTGGTACCATGTCTGACTTCATTTACAGATGAACAAACTAAAGCCTAAAGAGAAGTTTAATGACTTGTCATGGATCTCCCATCTTCAGTATCAGAATCAGGACTTGATTCCAAATTGTGCTGACTCCCAAGTCCAACATTTCTAACCAACAAACCAGACTAGGGAACTCCTAGAGTAAGGAGACTGGAAAACATCAGTTAAAGAAACTGAGTGTGTTTACCTTGAAAGAAGTGAAGACTTAGGATAGGTAGTATCTTCAGGTTAAAACAAAGAATTAAATTTGTTATACTTAAACCTTAGTAGAGGACAGAACTAGAAGCCATGAGTAGAAGTTTCAGAGAGGCTGTTCTTGCTCAATATAAAGAAAAACTTTTCCAACACTTTTTGTTGTTGAGTCATTTCAGTCATGTCTGACTCTTCATGACCCCATCTGGCATTTTCTTGGCAAAGATTCTGGAGTGGTTTGTCATTTCCTTTCCAGTTCCTTTAACAGTGTTAAATGATTTGCCCAGGTCACACAGCTAGAAAACGTCTGAGGCCATATTTGAACTCAGATCTTCCTCACTATAGGCCCAGGACTTTGTCCATTGTGCTATCTAGCCGCCCTCCATTAGAACTGTTCAAAAGCGAAATGGGCTGTCCCTGTATTATATGTCTTCAAGGTGAGTTTAGATGGCAGAAATATTTAAAAGGGATTCATCCTTTAGGTAAAGGTTAAACAAGATAACCTCTTTTTCAACTATTCTAAGTGTGGTAATGAAGAAAAAGCATAAAATTTGGAATCATATATAAGGTAATCAGGGTATATAAGCCCTGACTCTGACACTTATTATTGGAATGACTGTGGATGGACTAGTTAACTCAACTTTCTTGGCTCAGTTTCATCATCTGTGTTTTTTTTATAATGGAAATATAAGTTGTCATTTTTATTCTACCCCTTTACCCTCTGATTCCTACCTCCTGGTCTAGATCTGTGACTCGGACTATATACAATATCCCAACTACTGTGCTTTTAAAAGCCACCAGTGTCTGCTTCGTAACCAGGACAAAAAGGTGAGCCCTTTCTGGATCTGCCCCCTCCCTGATGTAGACCTCATCCCTAAATTGGACCCTACAGCAAAACAGTCTCTTGTAAGCACTTCTGAAAGCTGCTAGAAAGCAGAGGATAGTTTTCTCCATTCATGCATCCTTCCTCTATTTTTAATTCAAAGTCTCTATCCAGAGCCTCTTCACTGACTCCCTGTTGTTGTTGTTGTTCAGGTGAAGCCAACTTTAGTTTTATTATTTTTTTTTAGATTTTTTTTGCAAGGCAATGGGGTTAAGTGTCTTGCCCAAGGCCACACAGCTAGGTAATTATTAAGTGTCTGAGGTCAGATTTGAACCCAGGTACTCCTGACTCCAAGGCTGGTGCTTTAGCCACTGTGCCACCTAGCCACCCTGAAGCCAACTTAAAAAAATTTTTTTTAAATACTCATTTTTGTAAGATTTTGAATTCCACATTCTTCTCCATCCCTCTTTTTTTCTCTTCCCTCCCCACATCATAATCTGATATAGATTATTCATCTATAATCATTTTAAACATATTTCCATGTTACTGATTCCCTAAGTTTTAGGAAAAACAAGACTTTCCCCTAGATGAAAAATGAGATAAGATGATAGAGGCAGTTAAGTAGAGTAGTGAAAGCATTGGATTGGAAGTTAAGAAATCTAGATTTAATTCTTTGATCATTATCCATGTGACTTTGGGTAAGCCAGAGCCTCATTGTCCTTCCCTGGAAGATGACCAGATTAGATGATCTTGAAGGTGCCTTAGAATTCAAGCATTTTGTGATTTTTGAGTTTACTCCTTCCCCTCCATCTTGCATCCTGCTGTCCCATATCCTTCTCTTCCTTTCATAATATCCACAAAGGTGTTCCGCCAGAGATGTTTGAAGAATGGGACGTATTCAGTACTGAGCATAGCCAAAGGTGAGGAGGCTATACTGCTCTGGAGCCAGGAGTTCAGCAGTGTAACCCTGGGCCATGGGGGATAAACTTGGAAACCAAAGAGATAGCAGAAGTTATAGTCCCTTGGATCCATCTCAGTGCTTTTCATCCTCTAAACTTGTCCACTCCCAACCCCTTCTCCAGTCTCATTCCTTCAAACATACCATTCCTCTTGGATCCCTCGGCAATATTTTTTGTCCCCCAGTCTGGTCTTAGCCAGTCCAGCCTCTTGTCATTGAGCCCCTGACCCCACTCTCACTTGATCCTGGGAGTAAGGCAATAGAAAGGACATTTACTGTTGTGATGTCTTATGCTTACTGTGCTTCCCAAAAGGGTGTCTTTAAATAAAGCATTTATTTTCAATCTTGGATCCCATTTTATCTGTGATCTCCTTTTTTCCAAACACTACACAAAAACTCTGGGAAATATATGACTCAAGTTGTATAATTGAATTGTAAAAGAAAAATCTGTTTTATCTATGGGGTAGAAAGGAAGCAACTTCCTACCATTGGAAATTGAAGGTCTAAGCTAATTTAGAGGTTGTGATTAAAGCAGATCTTGGATCCCACTGATTCAGAATATTGCACATCTCTGCTGCCTAAAGATGTCCCTACATCTGGGCAGTCCAAGAGTCTCTAGTGTCTTAATCATGAAGCATTTATTAAGCACTTACTATAACCAGGGATTGAGTTAAGCACTAGAGATACAAAGAAAAGGGAAAAACAATCTTTTCCTCAAGGAGTTTACATGCTAAAGGGCATACTGTAAGTCAGCCTATATGAGGTAAATACATAATTTATGTTTGGGAGGTAGAAAGACCTCCTGAAGGAGCTATCTCTGAAAACTTAGTCTTAAAGGAATCTAGAGATTTTAAGCATCAGAAATGAGGATGGAGGCAATGAGTACAAAGGCAGGGAGGTTGGAGATGGCCTGTCTTGTGTAAGAAACAGTAAGTTGCAGAGTATATGGTTAGACTGTGGAGGACATGTTAAGTCTAGAAAAATGGAAAGAGGTTAGCTTGGGATCAGTTTTAAAAGCTAAACAGAGTAGTAGCTATCTGATCTGATCCAAAGCAAGAACACTCTGGAGTATATTGAAAGGGGGGAGAGTGACATGGTTAGATGTGATTTAGGAAAATCCTTTCGGTAGATGTGGAGAGGATGGATTAAAAGGAGCAAAGACTTGAAGTGATCCAGCTGAGATATGATTAGAACCCAACCTAGGCTGCTGGCAGTGTGAGTAGCAAGAAGGACCCAGAGGGCTAGTCTTGTGGCAAGCAGCTGTAAGCCCAGCTCTTAGGCTGGTGGATCTGAGCTACAGTAAGCTAAACTGAGAGGTCGTCTGAATTAATCCATGAGCCCCCTGCATCTGAGGACCACCAAGCTGCTTGAGGGGCAAATTGTAAATGGACCAGATGGAAATTTAGAGTGGGACCCTCTTCTGAACTTCCAGCATGGGAAAGATAGGGAAGTCCTCTCTCTCTGTCTCTCTCTCATAAAGTGGACAGATACCAGACACATCTGTTGACAAAAGATTAAAATTACATGAGATGTGGGTTTGGAGGGGAAGCTATGAGTTCTATTTTGGCCATGTTGAGTTTGAGATGCCTGTGAGACATCCGGTTTGAAATACAATAGACAGTTGGGGATGAAAGACTAGAGCTCAGGAGAGAAATATACTGGATAATAAATGTAGGTAGGAATCATTTAGAGATAATGATTGAATCCACAGGAGCTGAGTCAGGGGGCAAAGGGACATTGGTTCATTTACCTTTCAGGGATCTCCTATTTTTGCCCCTTCCCAAGGAGGAGACAACCTTGCTCTAAGAAGAAATGCCCTGATACTGGCCCAGGTTCCTAGATGTACTGTAGTCCCACCCTCATTGTGTGTATATGGGTGTGACTCTTTTTATTGACCCTTGATATTTCCTGAATACCCACAATCTTAAGAGCAATTGGGTAGATGTGAGTCTTGCTCAAATGCTCAGCAATCTTCCAGATCCAAAGAAAGGAGTAGACACTGTCAGAGAAAGAATGGAGTGAGGGCAGCTACCCAGAGAATCAGAAGCAATGGTTATTATTCCTTTGGTGCCTGCAAAGTGGGTATGTCAGGGGAAAAAAAGTGTGTATGTGGAGGACTTTTCTGAAGGTTGGGAGAAGCAGGTCTCTGGAAGCGGATCTATTTCTATTCGTTTGTTACATGTATCTGTTCCTGTATGTGAATGTAGCTATTCCTGTGGTTGCATCTAAATATGTCTGTGTGTGTTTCTCCCTCCTCCTTGCTTGGGATCGGTTATGTACTGGGAACAGGAAAAGGACATGCCAGGATATGCTAGGGTGGGTGTGTTTAAACCTGCCTCTAGAGCAGGTCTTACCAGCCCAGCTTGGCGAGGGCAGCAGAAGCAAGCACCAGGTATCGGCAGAGCAGTGGTGAATACAGGTATGGGGGTGTCACTGACAAGGGTGGGGTGAACCCCATGGCTGTGCACACAGACCCCTAGAAATGGGAGTGGGGAAGGTGACCATGGTCTCTGGTCCCTGGGAAGGTATTTCAATGAAATACAGTTCACAAGGAAACTACTGTTCAGATATAAATGGAGTCAATCAGGCTCCAAAATTTTGAGACCCCTTATCCAGGGAAACTCCTCCATAAGAAAGCCCCCCTGAGTGGCCCAGTGTCACCTCTCTTGGGTCTTTTAACTTGACCTAGTTAAATTATTTTGAGTTCCCTATCTCAACTTCCTACTGATACGCTGCTCTTCATAGCAGCCTTCTAGATTTCTCCATTTTCCACTAGCATTACTCCACCCAGTTCTATTTTTCTGGGTCAGAGACCCATATTTGGGCACTTTTCAAACATTTCTTGTCCCTAGTCAAAGGCTTATTTTTCTGTTCTATTCCCCTAAGACCCCTGTTGTCACCTGGCCTGATTGTACTCTGCTCCCTTCTAGGGTCACTACAATGCAACAGGAGGCCTCTCAAAAGTCTGGCTTAAGTCACAGGTAGCTAATATAGAAGTCACAGGTAGCTAATTAATATAAGGACAAGATTTGGTGGGTAGATGTCATTTTTATGACACTTGTCCAAATAGGCAATTTTCTATTTTCTATGTGTAGAGCTAGTTTCTCTCTCTTTTTTTTTTGTTTTTCACTGTAACCTTAGCTACTTTGTTCCTGAACTCTGACCTTGGGAAAATGGAGATAAGGACAGGTAAGAAGCTCTCAAGAAAGACTAATTCACAATGGTTCATATTTATATTTCACTTTACAATATTTACAAATTATTTTCTGCATGACTACCATATGAGCTAGGCAGGATAAATATTTTCTATCAATATACAGATAAGGAAACTAAGGCTCATAGATATGAAGGGACTTGTCTATAGTCACAAGTAAATCACTGAATCCAGACCCAGATTTTCTAAATTCAAATCCTTTGCTCTTTCCATTATAGTAGGTAACCCTTGTTCCCACAGACTAATTCACCGATCTTGGGAACACTATCCTCATACTATTTGGAAACACTGGGACTCAGATCCATCCCTAGACACAGACTCTCTCCTTTCTTCCAAATTTCCAAGATCAGAGTCCAGCCTCATAGACTTTTCATATTCACTCATATCAGGAAGAAAGACACCATATGAGAGCTGAGAGCTAAACTGAACCCAAGGCAGAAGGAGCAGGAGAGAGGAAACCCCTAAAAGCTTTCCTGAAGAGCTGAGACTTGAGCAGGGCCTTTTATGTGGGCTGACCTGACATTTATTAAGGGTGTCATTTCAAAAACAGCCTCACAAAGGTCAGGCTTCATGAATCAAGAGAGAAGTTCTTCTTGGTTGATTATTTGTTGTCTGAGCTGTTAAAAATAGGGAATTGGGAAGTATGTATATGACATCAAAAGCAGGTGAGGTCAATTTTCAGGAAGCTGAGCCAAGGACCAAGTCCAAGGTGACCAACAGAGAGATCAGAATAGCTAGGGAACTTAAAAGCTTTCTCTGGGAGAGACCTATGAAATTATCTTGTCCAAAATCCTCATTTTACAGATGAGGAAACTGAGGCCCTAAGACTTTAAGTGACTTGCCCAAAGTCATACAGTAAGTGGCAGAGCTAAGATTTAAACTCAGGCCCTCTGAGTTGCTCTTTCTGTTGCCTCTTGAGAATAAAAAGACCTGGGCCCCCAATGAATGAAGAGAAAAGTCATAAAGAGGCTATTTGGGTGATGTAAGGGACAGAGAAGGGGAAAAACAATTTTAGTTTGAAGAGAGAAGAGGGTTTAGGCTGGGATAGGCAGTGATGTGGTAGAAACTAACCTTAGATTTACTAGGAATCAGCTAGTTGTTGCAATACTAAACTTTTTGGAGTAAAAAATCCTGATTCATACACTTACTAGTTGTATGACCCTGTTATCTGTAAAATGAAGTGATTGAATTAACTCTTCACAATCTCTGAAAAATCAGTAATCTAGGGGCAGCTAGGTGTCGGAGTGGATAAAGCACTGGGTTCAAATCCGGTCTCAGACACTTAATAATTACCTAGCTGTGTGGCCTTAGGCAAGCCACTGAACCCCATTTGCCTTGAAAAAAAAAAACCTAAAAAAAAATCAGTAATCTACTGAATTTTCAAACAGGAGGAAATTTCAGAGATAGGGATCCATTTAACAGGATCATATATCTATACATTTGGTAGGGACCTTAGAAACCCTTGAGTGCAACTGCCTCATTTTACAGATGAAGAAACAGATTGAGAAGCTAAAATGACTTGCCTAAGATCACAAGGTCTCTAACTCCATAACTGGTACTTTTTTGCATGCTTCATCCTGCCTCTCATTTCCTCTGTCATCTTCCCCCAGCCTGTCTACCTGTACCCCTCTATCCCAAGGAAAGGGTTACCTCCATCATTCTGGAAGACCCTGGGAAAAAGGAAAATGGATTATTGTTCATACTCATTGCAAAAATATTGAATGTGATTTATGGGTGCTTTCTAGAAGTGTTGGAACAAAGATTTACCAAAAATCTGTGCCTGTACTGTAAACCAAACCTGCTATTACAGAACCTCAGGGTGTCTTGAGGACTGGATGATCAGCCCAAGTGGATGATCAGTCCTCTTAAGTTCTATACTTTCTTTGTATCTAAACCAGAAAGGAATAGTTTCAATTTACTAGAGCAGAGTTTGAGTCCTGACAGAATAAAGAATTTCCTTACTATGGGGGGTGGGGGATGGGGGTGGGTGAGATAGCACTAAGCTATCTTTAAGAATCTTTGGATTCTTAGCCTCCCTTCTCCTTGAAATCAATCCAGAATGAAGCTAGAGAAGAGGGGTAGCTGTCACAGAACTCAATTCCCAGGAAGGTAATTCGTATAATATGCTAAGTACAACAGTAATTCACATTTAAGTTTTACAAAACATTTTCTCAAACCTCTGAAATCCAGAAGATTGTGGGGAGAGGAGCTAAAGGAAGGAGAGAGTCATTCTAGGACTCATGGATGGGTAGTTGTGATTACGAACTTGGGGAGAAGAAATCAAGGCGCTAAAGGGATAACTCTGAGATTTTTGTGCCAGTAGGAGATAAGATGATGGCACTAATATTAGAAATGAGGAAGCTGGGCAAAGTGATTTTCTATTTCTCTCTGACACATAGACACATCATTTTGCTCCTCTTCTCAACCCAGAAACTCTTCTTCCTTTTCCTTCCCTCCCCACCAACACCACCAGCCAATAACCATCGACCTATGGGGTACCAAATGTAGGTGGGGGGTGGAATGGAGGAATTCTTGAACCAGTGCTATCTCCCTCATACTTCCTGTCTGCTGCTTAGGACAACCCTGCCCTCCTTGCTTATCTTAGCAATGCGCAGAGCCCAGCCCAGCTCAGAGGGCACTGAGATGGATCACAGAGATCGACTGGACAGGTGAGAAGACTGGTGCCTAGGGCTGGGGTAAAAGTGGGAGATGGAAGGGGCACAGAGCACTGGGAGGGCTGCAGGAGGGTTGCTCTTGCTGGCATCTGTGTGGGTGACGCTGGAGAAAGTCATTAAGGAGGATTGAATATGTCCAAGAGGAATAAATCTGCCTTCCTGTGTAGGATATGTATCAGCTGTATCTCCTGTGTAAATTTGTATGTATGTGTATATATATATATGTCTGTAAGCTCTTCGAAGACAGGTTCTAGCACAATGCTGGGTACAGGGTAAACAATAAATACTAGCTAATTGATCATTTGTGTCCCCCGTTTAATATAAAGTATCTGCCCATTTCCCCAGGTTTATGAGTTTATCATTTCTTTGATACTGGACCTGTGTCTATCTCCCTTTGTATGTTCATGCTTTGTATCTGTGAATCTTCTTTTTAACCTGGTCTCAGATATGTTAGTGAAATGAGGCCCCAGGGCTCTGATCTAGGGCAGCTGTTCCATCTCCACTCTCTGGCCCATTCACTCCTGCCCACCCCTCCCCCACATCCTCCCATACATACATACATACATACATACATATATACATATAGGGCCTTCTCCTGTCACCAGATATGTTAGGTAGAGGAGGTAGATTTCAGCTGCTCTCAACCTATTCCCTGCTCCTCCCCTACCCATTCTAGTTTTCAGTGCCCACTTGCTCCTATAAGACCCTAGGGACTAAAAAGTCAGAGAAAGGGATGGGGAGGCTAGAGCAGGGATTAGAGGAGGTTGGGAAAAGGACAGAGCTTAGAAAATCCAGAAAATTCCAGTCTCCAAAAAATATCAGTGAAGGGCTAACGGTTTTGCTTAAGCTGAACTGATTCTTATGGGGGTGGGAGGGGTAAAATTAAGTTTTGCTTTTTATGTTCATTTTGTGTCTAAATCAACCAACATTTGTTAAGTGCCAAACACTGTGTTTAAAAGTCATTAATAACTTGATTGGGGAGGGTTGGTGCAAACCTTTTAATAATACGATAATAATAGACATTAATCTGTGGACCAGACACTGTATTAAGCACTTTAAAATTATTATCTAGCTTTTAAAGGGTTAGGAGCTGCACCATATTGTAGAGCTGCCCTATAGAAAAGGCAGCTAAAACCTTTTCCATTAGAATGGTAGTCGGAAGGTAAATGAGATTTATGCAAAGCTTTTTCAGGACTCAAGCTTCTGCATTCTGCATACTTGATATAACTTTTGTGAAGATGATGGGATGTGGTTAGGGTATTGTCTCTGACAGGATGTGACAGTTGTGTTCTGGTGTTTTGATGAATCTAGCAGATTCATTGAGTACGCAACTATGGGCAGAGTCCTGGATTAGGGAAAAGGAATAGGAAAGTAGAAGAACCCCTTAAGAGCTTAACATCCAATTGGATGTCTTTATAGTACTATAATGGAAAGGAGACTGTAAACTGAGTATTTAAAGTGTCAGAGGATGTGATAAATAAGGGACAAGATGCTGTATGTGTGAGAAAGAGATCCTGACTTGAAGTAAGAGTAAAAAAGGGAAGTAGGATGGTTTATGTATAATTTCAATTAGAGAAAGAGGGAAGTCAACTCATATCTGGGTAAGATTTAGGTTAATCTGAAAAAGAAAAAACATACTTGCTTCAGGTATTGTGTATGTTATGATATGCTTATGTCTATGTCCTTTCCTTGCTATTGAACTTGGGCTTCCTTTCACATTTCAGGTCCCCATTGTAACAAAAGAGGAGCACTGGAATATCTGGCTTCTCCCTGTTCCTTATATTCCATCTTGGTCATTCCCTTCCTGCCCATTGTGAGGGACAATGTCTTTAGCTTAACCCACCGATAGGGGAAATGGCCAACAACTCCTCCAATGCCACGATCTTCTTGTGTCCTGACTACCGATTTAATCATCACCTACATCTGGTGGGCTATAGTTTGGTGCTTGCTGCTGGTCTACCCCTCAATGCCTTGGCATTATGGGTTTTCTTACGAGCTCTGAAAGTCCACTCAGTGGTCAGTGTCTACATGTGTAACTTGGCAGCCAGTGACCTGCTTTTTACCCTTTCTTTGCCCCTACGACTCTCCTACTATGCCCTTCATCACTGGCCCTTCCCAGCTCTCTTGTGCCAGACAGCAGGGGCTGTCTTCCAGATGAACATGTATGGCAGCTGCATTTTCTTGACCTTCATCAATATAGACCGCTATGTTGCAATCGTCCACCCACTCCGGCTCCGCCATCTGCGCAGGCCTATGGTGGCAAGACTCCTCTGCCTAGTTGTCTGGGCACTGATCCTAGTGTTTGCTGTCCCTACTGCTTGGGTCCATGCCCCTTCACTCTGCTCTTATAAGAACAGCACTTTGAACCTGTGCTTTGAGAGCTTCAGCGAGAACCTGTGGAAAAGCAAGCTGCTACCCTTGGTATTTCTTGCGGAAGGGCTGGGTTTCATCCTGCCCTTGATAACCATGGTCTACTCTTCCAGTCGAGTCTTCTGGACCTTGGCCCAACCCAGTACCACCAGAAGTGAACGCCGAAGGAAGACAGTGCGCCTTCTGCTGGCTAACCTGGTCATTTTCCTCTTGTGTTTTGTACCATATAATACCACCCTGGCTGTATATGGACTACTTCGGGGGGACCTGGTGGATGCCAGCTCTGATGCCCGGGACCGAGTGCGCCAGGTTTTGGTGGTGATGGTAATGTTAGCTAGTGCCAATTGTGTCTTAGATCCCCTTGTATACTATTTCAGTGCAGAGGGCTTCCGAAACACCCTTCAAGACCTGGGAACTACACGATGGGTAAAAGTCAGAACTGCCAGTGGGCCTCGGGAACCTCCTGGGCACCGGGAAAGTCATCTGACCTCCACTAATGCTCAGGATACCTCTCACTGTGAGTTGCTCTCATCTACACCTCTGGAAAAGTCCTTTAGTCAATCCATCAAGGATTCTACCATCTAATCAGAAATCCTGGTTCAAACTCACCCACCCTTTAATTCTCTTCTCATCTTCATCCTCATTATGAGCTGGCAAATGAGCAAGGCAGTGAGAAGACATCAGACTCAGGTTTCAGTCTTAGCCTTTATTTCCAGGGACAAAGTTTAAGTATAAAGAAGAAGGAGTCCTATGGAACCATCTTTCTTAAAGAAGAGGAAAAATCCTTCCCTCCTTCCAACTGTCCAAAGACAGGGAAACCTGTTTCAAGTTAGACTCACTTGAAGTTACCCAGTGAACAACCTTCTAAAAAGTGTCATTATTAGAATTTTTTTCTACAAGTGGTGCTTCCTCATGTCACTGGGGAGGGATGGGGTGGTAGGGAGGAATGGGATAGTCAAGAGGACTAATAAAATTGGAGGTAGGAAATGGTTTCCTATTCTACAGAGTCAATTTCCCTTTTGGTGTGTGACCTGGAGTGAATGTCCCATCTCTAAGCTGTGTTATGGGGCAATGGGATAAGGTTTGTGGCAAAATTATGAAGTGGAGAAATTGTCATCAGAATGCCTAATCTCTGTTCACCTATACCTAACACAAATACCCTGTACCTTCATCTACCCTGTTTCTTCTGCCTTTAAGAACAAAAGCCACCTGATCTACTTACTCATTTGCCCTAAGTGTGAGCTATTCGATGACCGTGCTCCCCTATCTCAAACTTGAGGTACTGTATTATTTAAAGATTAAAAATAGGATTACAGGGAGAGGGCAATGCTTAACACAAAGGAATGTGGCAATAATAGTAGAATCTCCTACATCTTTGGGGAGATATTTGGAAGTGGGAAGAAGCCAGGAGCAGTAGGGTGGAGCTTGTTGGGACTGCTCCAACTCATAGAGAAGGGAGAACCACAGGAGAAATGAAAGGGAGAAATAGATGCCTGCTGTTATCCTGAAAGTTGAGGTGGGGGGAAGGGGGAACAGGGAGGGGGACCCAGGAGAATGAGGTCTCCCATGGGCAGGACTAGCTGGGCTTCTTGGATTGTTGGCGCACTTCCTGCCCCCTCCCCCTATGCCACACCACCCACACACTACCACCCACTCACTTGAAGATTCCAACCAGAAGAGCAAAGGGAAATGTTGCCTGTATCTTCTGCCTCTGGGTCACCATCTCTGTGTCTTTATATGTATATTCTATATACATATGTTACCCAGGACACATATTTCTGTCTCTCCGTATGTCATTGTTGTTTAACAAGGGCCTCCTGTGTGTCCTTTCGAGGTCATTCCAAACTCTGTGATTTTTAAGGGTAAAATGACCCCTTGTGGTCAAACTGGAGAATTGGCTCAGATTCCTCTCCTGTTAAACTAGGAGATGGCTCTCATTTTGCCATAGGGAACCAAGCTGCTTACCTTTCTTGGGACAGTGCAAGCTCCTGCATTAAAAATGGGGACTCCTTTTGCTAAACGGGCTCCTTTCCATAGTTTCTAGGAAACTTACTCCTTCCCTTGAATCCTCTCCCTTCAGGTGAGTTTCTTCTAAAGGGTCTCATTTCCTTGACTTATTTGAATTCAGAAATCAGTTAAATTGTTTCCTTTCTTCTCCCTGTCCTTTCCTCTTCCAGAGGCATCATGATAAAACTGGAAAGAGCACTGTATTTGTCATCAGATGACTTAGGGTAAAGACTTATTTCTATCACTACCTATATGATTCTTGGGGTCTCAGATTCTTCATCTATGAAATAAGGAGTGAAGAGGAAGATTGTTTACAAATCTTACTAGCTCTAAATCTTTTGATCCTGTGATTCTCACACTTTAATCTTAGAATCTCATCAGGAAGAAAAAATTAAAAATCTCAACTATGACACTTGTATGAAGGGACTCCTGTTGTCTGACCCACAGGATGCCATTACATTTTTTCTCCAACTTGTGTGCCTGAAATAACCTTCCTGTGCATCCATTTCCTTCCCTGCCCCCAATTCTATCTTCAGTTTCATATTAACACACCGATTTATGTACATGAGCTATCTGGAGCACCATCACCCACACAAATACACACAAACACCCTGTTTCCTCTTTCTTGTTCCATAAAGTTAGTCTGATCATGAATTATGTGAATTCCATTTAGGTGAGGACTACTTTGTACTCTTGAGTTTAGAGATTGGGAAAACAGTGGGCTCAAACAGGATCACCCTAAAGTAGCATGCTAGACTTTTATTTCTTTTCAGAATTTGTTGGATGATCTCCCTACTCCCTAAAAAGATTCAATAACAATATATAATCCACAGCACATAGGAAAAAATGCTCTGGGATGGTCCCACATTGGATGCAGGGAGAAAGCAATCTCTACTGAATGCTGGTCAAAAAAATAATAATTCTATACTTCTCTTCATTAGCCAATAATGTTCTCTAAAATATGGAAAGAATAAGAGCATCCTTTCTCTGGAATAAAAATTTGAAGAAAATCATTCATTCCACAAATGTTTAAATACATTTTGTATGCAGATGTATATAAGATGTTAGAAAATATGCAAAGTTCAGGAAAAACAGTCTGTATATGGGGCACTTAGAATGTAATAGCAAGGATAAGAGATTTATATGCAGATAACTAACACCAGAAGTGAATTTGAAAGGTACAAAAACCAAATCAAGAATTCTGAGAGGCAGGGCAGCTAGGTGGCGTAGTGGATAAAGCACCGGCCCTGGAGTCAGGAGTACCTGGGTTCAAATCTGGTCTCAGACACTTAATAATTATCTAGTCGTGTGGGCTTGAGCAAGCCACTTAACCCCATCTGCCTTGCAAAAACCTAAAAAAAAAAAAAACTCTGAGGGGCTAAGGTTTCAAAGAGGAGTCATTTGAGTTGAATTTTCAAATCAGGATAGAAGTATTCAATGAACAGGATAGTATTCAATAAGAGGAGAGAAAATGTTGCAAGTGTGAGGAAAAGGCTGATTAAAGGCTTGTGGAAATATTAATGGTTTAATGTGCACGCGCACATGCGTTTGTGTGTGTGATGATTCACTGAAGGAACTGATGTTCACCCTAAAAAAGAGATGTGGAGACAGAGAGATAATAGCTATCTTTGGGTTATTTTTTGGACTGACTTGTGGAAGGGGTAACTGACTTGATCCTCTTTTTCATAGGGCAGGATGAGGAGTAATGGGTACAAGTTGCAGACAGGGGGATTGAGACTTGAAAGGACAAATTTTCTAGCTATCAGAACTGTTTGGAAGTGGATAGGTTTCCACTGCAGGAGGTAGGTTCCTCCCAAATTAGAGATCTCTAAACAAAGGCTGGATAACTCCTTGTTGGGAAGGTGATAGAAGGAATTCTTTTCAAGTAGATACATAGGACCCTCTGAGGGTCCTTCCAAAATTGAGATTCTGTGAGCTATGACTAGAAAGATATAGTGACATCAAATTGCAAAAGACCTTGAATGTCTGACAAATATGAACTTTACTGAAATAGTAGCTTGTGTTTACTGATCAGTTTTCCATAGGTTATTTCACTTGATTTTCACAAAGATCTTATGGATTATATATGCCCATTTTACAGGTAAGGAAACTAGGCTCATAAAGGTTAAGCAACTTGTCTAAGTGCCACACAGGTAGTGACAAAGTTGAGTTTCAAGCCCAGGTCTTCTGATCCTAAATTCTGGACTCATTCCTCTACCCCACCAGGTAAAAAAACTGATAACCTGCAGAAGTGTTGAAGACAAGGCTTGTCTTACAGCTCCATTAGAGGTGGGAGGTTGAGGCCATCAAAGAAAAAGTGAATTGCAAAGAGCTGGAAATCCTAAAGGTACCCATGGTATCTAAAGGTATCTCACAAAACTTGGGAATGGTCAAACAAATATTTTGAGAAACTATGACTTTCTCTACTTTAGAAGGGGAGTGTCTGTTATTGGGAATTCAGGCTTGGGGAACAGAGAGTTCAAAGCAGGCCAAGCAAATTGTTATGTCAGGTCAATAGGGAAAGTTTTTAGGGATGGCAATCTCTCTCCCTGAAATGCAGGTTATTCCATGAGCCTCAAGGTGAATGCCCTATTGCCCTCTGGTGTAATTTTACCTTCCTGGGTTGTTAGTCTATCCCCTGAGGCTTCCAGAGGCAAAAAAAGATATACATTTATATATACACAAATATATATATATATATATATATATATATATATATATATATATATATATGTATGAAAAGGAGAGGAAAAAACCTGGGAAAGATCAGACTAGGGAGAAAGGACAATGAAGGACACTAATGTTGTAGATAGGACCAAGGCAGTGAGATAAGGTTGAGTTGGAGAGAGTTGGGGGGGGGGGGTAGGGGAGGAAGAAGCAGTCTGGGACAAAAGAATTGGAAAGAGTCTGGAAAAGAGTGAGCTGGATTGAGGGAAGATGGAAGGGAGGGAGGGAGAGAGACCAATGCTGACACAGCTGAGATGTGTGGAGCAGACTTGGGATTTGGCCCACAGGTCAGGCTTCTGGCAATGTTATGGGATGGAGAGGCCTTAGGAGACATGGAGAGTATTATGGGCTGGAGCAGCCTTAGGAGACTGGCCAATATTATGGGCTGGTGAGGCTCAGATCCAACTGGAGGCAGGAGGAAGGGGTGCGGGGTGGGAAGGGGGGAAGGAAGGGGGAGGAGGGAGTATTATGGGCTGGCAAGGCCTTTGGTGGCCAGAGGGGGGAGCAGGGGGGAGTTGGCATTGACTGCATGTGACCGAGGGGGGGGTAGCCTGGTGAGTGGAATGGGTGGGGTAGGGAAGCTTATTATGGGATGCTTCTTTGTACCTACTGCAGGACTGCCTCTCTGGGAAATATTATGGGATGGTGTGTGGGAGGGGGAGGGGAGGGGGTTGCAGGATTATTATGGGATGATGGTGCTCTTCTCTGCCCCTCCCCCTTCGCTCTCTAAGGTCAACCCTTTCACTCAAGCCATTGTCTTCCTGGGGGAACACCTGATAACCGCTCCCCCTCCCCCAAACCCCTCTTCCTTTCTGAAGCTGCCCCAGCAGTTTCTCTGACAGGTCGTCACCTCTAGGGTGGAGGGGCCTGGGTGGGGGAGAGGACCCCATTCCAAGGTAATGGGGGGGGTGGCCAGTCGCTCCCCACACCTGTACCTCTTTCCCCTCTACCTGTCAGTCCCCCCCAGCCTGTGTCTTTTAGTGCCCTCCCCAGGGGAGACCCCTGCCCCCTCCTCCCCTCCCCTTTCCAGTTCCCTTCACAGCAGTAACCAGTCAAACAGGCAGACGACTATTATGGGATGGCGGCTCCGGCAGCTCGCAGGGAGGGGGCGGTCACCGCGGAATGTCTCCTGTGGGTGGCTATTATGGGGTGACCGCCTCTTTTGGGGGGGGAGGCTGACTATTATGGGATGTGCCCGGCACAGCTGGGTGGGGCTGCTCAGGGTAGGTGAAGCTTGGGAGAGAAAGGGGAAATTGAGAGAGGAGGAAGGACAAGAGAGCCGACAAGTTCAAAACAGGAGTGGGTGGGGAGACACCTAGAGTCAGACCTTGGATCCTGGTAGGAGAATTGGGTGGAGAGGTTCCTTTTGAAGTTCTGAAAAAGGTCTTTTCCCCCCCTGTCTCCCTCACCCACCCACCCACCATGCCTATCCCCCTCCCCTCAGGCTAGTGCGGGCCCAAGTGTGGACTCCTTCTGTTCTTAGCTTGGCAAAGGGCCTGGGTAGGATTAGTTCTGGGAAGCCCCCGGAAGGATCAGGTCCCTCTTCCCTCCTCTCCCATTCACTAACTTTCAATTCAGCCTAGATTCCAAGTGATACACTTGGGCATGTCTGTGGGACAGGTTACTTGAGGGGGATGTTTTTCCACTGAACTGTCATTGCTAGGACTAGGTCAGCCACCCATCCATTTGACCTATTGCAGGGTATAATTGGTTACCTGCAGACTACCCGTTTTCATGACCTCATTTGGGACTGTGAGATAGAGATTCTTTCATTGGTCATCCTTCCAAGTCAACTTAGTGATGGGGACCTGGGAGAATGACTGAATTCCTAGCCTCTTAGGAACAGACTATCATTCTCCATCTGAAGGAAGGATTTAGAAAATGAGTATTCTAGAATCTATGAGTTCTACATCCCATGATCAACCTTTCCTGAGTAGTCTTCTGAGACCTCCTCTCCTCATTCTGTTCTCCTCTGTCCTGTGGGAAGAAGACAGAACTCTAAGGTAACCAGCTAGAGGAAATACTTGACTGAGCATATTAGACAGAAGACTATCCTAGTCTCTGTCTCTAGGGACCAATCACGTTGGTGATGTAGTTATAGTTTAGCCTAAAGGGTAACCAGGTTGAGGATAATAAAGGGAAAGGAAGAGGACATTTAGGAAAAATAGACACTCAAGCAACAGTCATCCCTTGACCCTATACTGAAACTTTTTAATTGGTCCACCTTCAAATAGTTTCCAATTCACACAGAACCAAATTATTATTCTTAAAACATATACCTGACCATCCTCCTCAAAAATAGCTTTCTATTGCCTCTAGTATAAATTCTTGAGTCTTATTTTTTCAAAGCCCATCTTAACCTCAGTCCCACCATTTTCAAACATTTTATATCATGCTTTTTCACACATTACACTTAAGGCAAATGAGAATACTCCACACTTGACATTCCATCTCCCCTTCCCTCTTTTCCTTAGCAAAGGCTTTCCTCCATTTCTGAAATGCACTCCTTTCTCACTTGCCACTTTAAGTCTCCTTCCCTTCCTTCAAGCATCAGTTCAGATGCCATCTCAGAATCCTTTTCTCTTCCCTTTAGTTGTGAGTACTTACTTCCTCCTTAAATTATATGCTATTTAGTTATCCATGAATATGTATCTCCCGAAGAAAATAGAATCTTCTTGCGGACAGTTAGCCAGTTCTAACATTTATTAAACATCTTGTTTATGGCAGACAATGTGCTAAGCATTGGAGATACAAAAAGAAGTAAAAGATATTCCCTGACCTCAAGGAGCTCACAATCTAATGAAAGACAACAAGCAAATTTGTACAAACAAACTATATACAAAGAGAGGGTATAATAAGAGAGAATGGGAAAGGCTTCCTATAGAAGATGGGATTTTATTTGGGACTTGTGGAGATGAGGAAGGAGGGCAATTTAGGCATGGGGACAGTTAAAAAAAAAGCCCAGAACTAAGAGTACAAATGGGAGAGCAAGACTGGAAAAGTAGGTGGGAACTAGGTTATGAAGAGCTTTGAATGTCAAAGGATTTTGCATTTGATCCTTGAGGCAATGGAGAATTCTTAGAATTTATTGAGTGTGGTGGGATGGGGTGATATAGTCTGACCTTTGGCTTGGGAAAATAACTTTGACTAAATGCAGGGTGGATCTGGAGTATGGAGAGATTTGAGAAAGGTGGATCCCTCAACTAGCTAGTGCAATAGACCAGATGTGAAGTGATAAGTATCTGCACCAGAGGGCCTGCTGGTTGGTCAGAGAGAGGGGCTTATCCAAGAGATGGATGTAGCAGAGGCAAAATTGACAGGCCTTGGCAACAGAGTATATTTGAGGGGTGAGACATAGTGAAAAATTGAGAGTGACACTCAGGCTGTGAACCTGAGGGATGGGGAGGATAGTGTTACACTCCACAATAGCAGGAAAGGTAGAAAAGAGGTGTGGAACATTTAGAGGGAAAGAGAATGACTACAGTTTTAGACATGTGAGTTTAAAATGTCTGATAACCAGTTCAAGATGTCTGAAAGGCAGCTGGAGATGTGAGATTGGAGGTCAGCAGAGAGCCTAGATCAGGATCAGGTAGATCTGAGAATCATCAGCATAGATGGAAAGAGAGAAGAGGGGCACATATGGTTAGGGGGATGTGACTGAAGAAAGATCCAGCAAAGGAATTAAGCTATGGTCAAATAAGTAGGAATAAAAATGGTATCCCGAAAACCTCCAGAGAAGAGAATATCAAGAAGGAGTGACCAACAGTGTCAAAGGTCGAGGAGAATGGTAATAACTTCAATTTTGTCTTTGTTTCACCAGCACTTACTTCAGTTCAATGTTTGTTGTTGAATTGAATGAAAGATGATGTTCAGCGACAAAAAGCCTGTAAAATAAAGTTGGGATGTTCCCTTATGTGTTTTATTTGCTCCAAACTTACTTAAGGGACCAGCAGCCCAGGAAAGAACAATTTTCCAATTAGGAAGCTATTTTGCAATTGGTCAAGTTAAAATTAATAAGGGCCTAGAGTAGAGTAGTGCCAGTATGCATGTAGAGAAGGAAGTGATAGAAGTGTAGCTATAAAATCAAGGAAACTTGGCAATTAGTGGAATATGTAGTAGAGAAGCAGAAAGAATGATAAAAGTAACTCCAAGAGAAATAGAGGAGTTTAAAGGGGGAATAGTTTAGAGGGAAGATAATGAGTTTAATTCAGGTGAGAATATTTAGCAGACAATTGGCTCAGGAGATAGTTTGGATTGGATATATAGATTCAGAAATCATTTATGTAGAAATAATAATGCAATATTTGGAAACTGATAGGATTACTAAGAAAGCGTATAAAGAAAAGAGGATCCATTCAGCATAGTCACATAACATTCTCCAGCAACATTCAATAGTGCTCAGGAAGAGACTATGGAATAGTAGAAGTAACCTGAGTTGAAGATTTTGCAATCTAGGGACAATAAATGACGAAGGGACAAAGCATTCAAAGGCAAAGGACATCATAGAGCTGGATTAGCTAACTATTGTAGGGTCAAAATCAGAGACATAACTAGCTATTTTGATTCCTGGAGCTAACAATACAAAGTACACATATTTTGCAAGCAATAAAACACAACCACAGACCTCAGGAAACAAAATCTGGTGAATGGAGTCCAGAAATACTTTGACGCTACTGCTAAGAGATGAGAGGAGTTTCTGCTACCCAGAGAGGGAAGGAGAGGGATCTAACCCAAAACAGAGCACTCCTAGAGAGTTGGGTATACTTGGGTAAGGAGAAGGAAACTCATTATTCTTGCTAACTAGGTGCTAATTCATTTATTCATTTTAGTTTTTGCAAGGCAAATGGGGTTAAGTGGCTTGCCCAAGGCCACACAGCTAGATAATTATTAAGTGTCTGAGGTTAGATTTGAACTCAGGTACTCCTGACTCCAGGGCGGGTGCTCTATCCACTGCACCACCTAGCCGCCCCTTCAGTCATTTCTCAATATATAGAATTCTCTTTGAGAAATTCTTCTCAACTCTGGGTTTTGCAGAGCAGCTGATCAATGTAAGTTGCTTGTGTTCTATTAGTTGCCTTCATCCAATGGCCAATGCCTACTCAGAAAGACTGAGGGACTTCTTAATTCTTTGTGGTCAAATTATTTAGGTAATCTTTTTTACATGTTATAATTTAATTGAGAGAATTCCTAAATGCCTCCTTTCAAAAGAAGCATATTTGGAAAACCCTAACCCTAGCTCCCCACCCTACCCATAGCTCTGGACAAGATTGTCAAGGAAAGAAAGTGAAACGAAATAAGGGGCAATAGACTGATAGAATAGGTCAAATAGGGAGAAGACTTGATGTCTTTGTGAGAATGAATAAGTTTAGGAGGGGTGAGAAGGAGGAATAGAAGGAAAGTAGATTGTGATCAGAAAGAAGAAATTTCATAGTCTAAAATCATAGTAATAGAACTGTTATGGGTAGTTCTGAGATCTCAGATGATAACTCCAGTGGGTACCTGAAGTGGCTGAAGACAAATGTTAGGGAATTTAAGAGGTAGGTCAAAGGGTTAGGGTGTTCCAGCTAACATAAATGTAAATCTGGAGGTGCTCGAGTATGAAGGAGGTGTCTAAGTAGAAAAGAAGATTGTCAACCATGTATGGAGGAAGGATAATGTCCTGGGGCCTGATTGACGACAGTGAAAAAGCATTTGCATTTGACTATATATATATATATATATGTATATATATGTATATATACATATATATATATATATATAAATGGATGGAAGGTACCTTGAAGAGGAGTTTGCTGAATGATGCTGGAAACAATATATGTAAATGCAGTAAAGGAGAAAGTTTCTATAATTATTTTTGCCATAGTAGATGGGGCTCAGGATCACGGGGACCTCCTGAGCACAAAGAGGGAGTTTTACAACTATAGGATACAGGAATGAATAGGGGGCTACTAAATTGCTCAGTGGATAGAGCATTGGGCCTCCAGTCAGAAAGACTTGAGTTTAAATCTGACCTCAGATACTCATTGGCAGTGTGACCGAAGGCAAATCACTTAATCTCTATTTGCCTTAATCCACTGGAGAAGGAAATGGCATACTACTAAATTGTCTTTGCTAAGAAAACCCCAAGGACAGCACTGGCATATTATGGTCCATGGAGTCACAAAGAGTCAGACACAACTGAACAGTAACAACAAGGGAACTCTACCTCCAGGATCTTGTGATAACTGAGCACTGGTAATGGCACTGCAAGTATCAGTTTTCATGTCTTGACAACCAAATATTGAGGAGCTGATGGTAGAGTTGGTAAATTGAGGTGGTTTTGTCCCTATATCTGCATCAATACCAATCTAGGACTTCTTTTAACTCAAGGTTAGGATGGTAGTAGGGATGAGGCATATTCAGAAAATAGTTGTAGGTAGAAGTACCAGGGCTCTTGTTATTACCTCACAAGTCCTTTTGTGACTCTGGTTCCTTAAGGTTCATAATCTTTTATAGTTCTGAGACCCCAGATGGCAATGAGTAAAAACTGGAATTTGTGAAAAGATGGGTGAAGACAATGAGAATAAAAGGAATGGGAGGAAAAAGACAACAACAATGATCTGTTGAAAGAGATCCTAAATATTTAGTAAAACTAGAAAAGTAAAACAAATACTGTATTATTTACATTGTTTTATGTGTGGATAGGTATATCTATGATGAATTAGTGGGGAAGGAGAAAATATATAGTAATATTTAACAATTTTTTTATCTCTGCCCTCCATCAAGTATTTAATCCACCTTTCCACAGTTTCTTGACATTGGTGATGACCACCATGTTTTGATACTCTTCACCCTTTCTTCCATGACACTTTTCTTTCCTGATTTTCCTCCTATTTAACTTAATCCTTCTCAATCTCATTTGCAACTTCTGCCTTATTTCCTTTACTGTAGGAGTCCCCAGGACACTATTTCAGATTTCATTTTCTCTCAGTGGGATAATTTACTATCTCTGATGACCCTTATATCTATAAATCCAGTCCTAATTTCTTTCCCTGAGTTCCAGTCCTGAATCATCAACTGCCTATTGGGCATTGCCACCTGAATGTCTTTATCAGCATCTCAAACTCAACATGTCAAAAATGGAGCTTTTTATTTCCCCGGTATCCCCTTCTTTCCAAACTTTCCAATTTTTGTGGCATGTCCCCCATCACCCAGGAATCATCTATTTGCCGTCTCTCTTACCCTCCATATATAATCATTTCTCAAGGGTTTTTTTTTTCAGTTCTACTTCCATATCTCATTAATTCTACTGCTCAACATTCATACTACCACCTCCCTAGTTCAGTTCTCATTACTTCTGACCTGGACAGTTGCAAATTGGTATCTCTTCTTCCAGGCCACCCTCTTCGTATCATCCTTCACAGTTGCCAAATTAATATTCCTAAACCACATGTCTGGCCATGTCATTATCCTGCCAAAAGTTTTTGATGGGTGGGTCTCTTCTACAATGAAATCACAAACGCCTCAGCATGACCTTCCCCATTCTGACTCCTAATTAACTTTCAAACTTTTTTTTTAATTACTCTTCTTCATGTTTCAGACAAACAAGAGTAGGGGAAATTGGAACAGTAACTTAGGGATCCAGAATAAGGGAAAGAATCATACAGCTGGTATCTGACTTGTTTTTGATGAAGGTATTTGACAGTCTTTCATGTTACCTTAGTGGACAAGTTTGAAAAGATATGGATTAAATGAGAATGGAGGGTTGGATTCAGTAGTGGTTGAATGATTAGTCAGTCAAAAGTTCCATTGAACCCAATGATTCAATGACTTGAAAATAGATCTCTCTAATGGAGCATCCTAAACATCTGTCCTTGACTTTGTGCTATTTAATAATTTTATCAATTACTTGAAAAGGGCATATATGGCATACTTAAACTTATAAATGATACAAAGCTGAAAGCAGTTAACACATTATATGATAATTGGGATCCCCAAATTTCTCAATAGACAAGAATATTATTCTGAACCTACTAAAACATAATAGGATATATTTTAAACATAATCAATACAACTATTTAAAAATGCCTTTTAACTAATAATATTTAAGTAATTTAATTTCACATGTATAAAATAGTATAACTTTTTAGTTACTCCAATAGTCTATTCATTACCCTTTACTTTTCCTCTCATATCATCTGGTCATTATGTATGCATTCCATTCTTCTTGTTCTGCTTTTTTGTCACTGCATTAATTTATAAAGATTTTTCCAGATTTCTTTGTCTTCCTCACACTTGTCAGTTTTAATTGTACTATAATATTCCATCAAGTTAATGTTCCACAATTTATTCAACCTTCAACTAATAAGAATAAATCTAAAATCTTACAATTGAATTTTTAAAAAAATCAACAGAACAAAATGAAAGATACCTGTCTAGTCAGCAGTTCATTAGAAAAAGATCCAGGGGTTTTAATGGACTACAAGCTCAATATAAGTTCTAAGTGTGATAATCATAAAAGTTAATGCTATTCTTATTGTATCAAGGAGGTATAGTGTTCAGAAAAAAATGTAGTTGGCACTATTTTCTGTCCAAGGTAGATTACATAATGGACTATTGTGCATCACCTCTTTGGATGAATCTAGAGAAGCAGGAGAGCATCCAACAGTAGGGTGACTTGGATGTAGAGAAGCCTGGAGACTGTGAAATAAGAAAATTGGTTTAAGGAACTACCAGTGTTTAACCAGAAGAAGAGAAAACTTGGTAGGCAGGATAGAATATATTAACTGTTTTGGGGTGTCATGTGAAAGAAGGATTAAAATTTTTCTACCCTCTGAGGGCAGCACTAGGAACAATAGATGTATGTTGAAAAGAGACAGATTTAGGCTCTCTGTAAAAAGAAAAAAAGCTTCCTAAAATATTAGAGTTATCTAAAGATGGAATGGTTTATCTTGACAACTTTTGCATTCCCCTTTATGTGTAAAGGCGGAACACTGATCACCTAGGTCTAGTGCAGAGGGGATTCTTATGCAAATAGTGATTGGATTAAAGAGTTGTGGAGGTTCATTTTAACTATGAGATCCGACACACACACACACACACACACACACACACACACACACACACACGCACAAACACACACACAGACAGAGAGACAGACCTTGTGGTTTGAGAGGTTTAG
Organism: Macrotis lagotis; assembly: GCF_037893015.1. Taxonomy (NCBI): domain Eukaryota; kingdom Metazoa; phylum Chordata; class Mammalia; order Peramelemorphia; family Peramelidae; genus Macrotis; species Macrotis lagotis. The sequence continues at coordinate 201,058,444 of NC_133664.1, read as the reverse complement.
AAGATATATATATATATATATACATATATATATATATATGTATATGAAAGTTATGGGAATGGAAAATACATCTTTGCCAGTTTTCCTGATCCATCAATTCTCAGATTGACTAAAGATACCTATGTACAAGGAAATGAACTTGAAATTAAAGAAAAGGCTGTGAATTAAAACAGCCCCTTATGAGAATGCATTTTGGGGGAGTAAATCTTGTTTCTGTTTAACCATTAATATCTTCCACAGAGTGGATTCCAGGGAGCAGACTTTCTGAAGTCTGAGAGAAAAGTCTCTGCAAAGCTACTGAAAGCTCACCGAAGACAAGAAGCTCAGAACCTGGTTATTTAGGGCCTGTATCTCTGGGAGTTGAAGTTTTCAGATAGAAAGAAAAAGATTTGATGAGGTATGGAGGAAAGGGCCAGGGGTTGCTGACTTATGAAAAGCAAAGGGAACTGGATGAGGTGGAAAAGAGGCCTCAAGTTTTTTCTAGGCATGATTTCCAGGGTGGGATAGAGGGTGGGGACAATCTATTGACTAGGATGGCCACTTTGTATAGTAGGTGGAAGTGCCACTTGTTACAATAGCTCCAGGGTGAGAAAGTTTGATGGGGCTTGGTGGTGGTTGATCTATGTGAGAAGATGGAGAGTAACAGAATATCCTGGGGAGGCAGGAAAAGATAGGGTTGGAGGATGAACTAACTGAATGAATGGCAACAACAAGGAGCATTAGGGGATATCAAATAAAGGATATCATTGGAAAAGATGTAACACAGCATCAAAGATGCCATGTGTAATAGGACAACATGGCATATTATGAGGAAAATGTAAGTATTTTAAGATTCTGAGATTCAGGAGAGGTGAGCATTATTATGGTAAGAATTTTTTTTTTTTTTAATATGGCTAATAGTCTACCCTAACCTGAATCTCTCTGTAAGGTACTCTGGAACCTCCCTTGGATAAGAACCATGGGAACTTGTTATTGGAGATCAAGATATTGTTGAGAATAGTTGAGATTGGTTTAGGTGATATTAGAATTTCCAGGTGAATAGGGAAGTTATCCTTTTCTGGACTCCCACAGTGCTTTATACCTCTCTTGTAGTTTCTGATATCAATTTATCACATATATTATGGTTCTCTGTGTACCTCTCTTATTCTCTATTAGACCATCAGCTTTCTGAGGGCAAGCAAGGCATTTTGGTGATCCTCCCTAGCATGTCTCAGTAAGCCCTCGATGCAGATGAGATGAAGGAAGATGAATGGATGAGTGAGTGAGTGCACTGTGGCTTGTGGATGAGCAGCAAGTACCTGCTCCTGGGCAGCTGTGGAGGGCCTCAGTCCACATAACATCCAGGATCTGCTTGGGCACGTTGAGGATGAACAATTCCCCGGGGGCTTGAGGTAGGGAAGAGAGCTGGCTGAAGTTTGGTATGATTGTCTTTGCCTTGGGCCCCCATGAATATCATGGGAAAGCTCCATGGAGGTGGCTCATCTGCCTGGGATGGTGTCACGGCTTGGGAAGCCTCACCAGGAGGTCTGGAGGGGGAAGCTAAGTATCTGGAGTCTCCAGTTTTCCATGTCCCTGGGTGGGGCTCCAGGTGGTCTCTCTCTCTCTCTGTGTCTCTTTCTCTGAGCAAGCTCCATGGGGTCTGGAGGCTGGGGTCGAGGACATCCGACTGTCACTCGGAGATGCATTTCTGACACAGGGTGGGGTGGAGGGGTGTGTGTGTGTGTGTGTGTGTGTGTGTGGGCAGACTGGACAGTGCGGGTAGCCTGCTCCCGATGATTAGTATGGACTGTGTGTCTGGAGATGGGGGAGGTATGAATGTGAGTATTATGGGCTGCCTAGCTGGAAGGGGATGGGGGGACGAGGTATTATGGGATGTGACACTAGGTTGTTGCTGGGAGTATTATGGGATGTCTGGCTGCCCAGCTGCCCCTGGTGTTTATTATGGGATATCTGGGTTAGAGTGGGAGAGTTGCACTATTATGGGATGTCTTGAGGGAAGAGGTGATTAGATGCCCATCTGTGGGGGCACATTGTGGGGCATGTGTATACAGGGGAGGGATGCCTAGGATGGGCTGCTAGACTACAGAGTGAGTGTGCCAAGGATGGGCATGATGGTGGTGAGACTATCAGAGGATACTAGCCTGGAGGGGCTGGGGAGAGCTACCAGGGGGCTGGTTATTATGGGATGTCTACATAGAAAGGGGAGACTGGTTATTATGGGATGTGTGTGGGAAGGGGCCCTGAATGGCCGTTGTTGCAGAGGGCGAGGGTGGATATTATGGGATGTCAAACTGGGGGTGGATGGAGGGTGGTTATTATGGGATGTCTGTGGGGGATGGGGGTGAGTATTATGGGATGTAAGGCTGAAGGGCTGGGAGGGGTGGTTATTATGGGATGGCCATGGAGAGGGAGGGGTGAGAGGGATCATTATGGGATGTCAATCCTGGGGGGGGGAGTTAGAGTAGGGAAGTTGGCAGGAGAAGGGCTATTATGGGATGTTTGGGGAGAAAGGGTTGAGTTGCAAAGGAACTGAGTATTATGGGATGCCCCTAACTCTGGCATACATGTGTGCATGGAAGTGGGGGAGTCCACGAGTATTATGGGATGTCCGGGAGGTGGGCGGTTGCTCCGGTGACACGCGCGCGCGAGCGATGAAGGGGCGGGGCCGACGGTTGCCGGGGTGACGAGGGGGCGGGCGTTGCCGGGGAGATCCAGGGAGGAAGGTGGGGGGTGGGGGGAAGGGGACTGGGGAGGGTTGGAGTTGGTTGGGGTTATTATGGGCTGTCCGCGGGGGGGCGGGGCTTGGGCTGTGGGATTTCCCGGCCGGTGTTTCGGGCCCTTTAAGAGGCGAAGCCGGAGCCGGAGCCATTTTCCCCCCTTCGGCCGCGGCGAGGAGGAGCTGGAGTGGGACCGAGAGCTGCACAGAGCCGGACCCCGCGGCCCCGGGGTGAGGAGGGGGCGGGGTCCCCACGGAAAGACCCCCCTGCACGCACCCTGCCTTCCCGAGGAACGCCCCCCCAGGGTCTCCTCCTCTGTCCCGCAGAAAGCCCCTTCCAGCCCGCCTGGCTGCGCCCCCGGGGCCCGGGCTGGGGAGCGGGGCCCTCCCCGCTGGGGCTTGGGGGCGCCTCCTCGGACCCTCCCGGACTGCAGGGAGGGGGCGCCTTCCTGCTGCAGCTGGCGCCCACCCCCCGGCGGCCCCGAGCGGGCTGGGTCCCTGGGACACGTGGCCCGGCCCCCTCCCCTGGGGCGGCCCGCAGATCCTTGCCCCCGCGCCCGGCGGGGCCCGGGCCCGGAGCTGCCCCTGCCCCCTCCCCTGGGCTCCCCGGGCCCCCCGGGGGCGCAGCGCCCCTTCCCGCCCCCCCCCCTTGACCTTCTGCCTCGGAGGAGCGCCCCGTCCGCTCCTCGGGCCCGGGCCCCCCCCCCGGCTGCCCGCCCACCACGATGCCCGCTTGGCCCGGGAGGGGGCAGGGCGCCTTCCTTCCTGCCCCTGCCCCTGCCCCCGCCCCACCTCTGGCCCTAGCCTCCCCTGCGGGAGCGGGCCCGGGCCCGGACCCTGCCCCCGCCCCGGCGCCGAGGAGCGAAGTTGAGCTGAAGTGGGTTTTGCCGTCTGGCCCGAGTAGCAGGAGGGGAGGGGGCTGCCGGGGGGTGGGTGGGAAGAATAGGTGGGGGCGGGTGGGGGAGGGGGACGGGGACAGTGCGCGTCACTGACTGCTCTCTCTCTCCCCCTCCCCCTCCGCTGCGCAGTGACTCGGGCCAGCGCAGAGGGCCCCAGGCCGGAGGCAGGAGCAGCTGGGCCAGTTCCCTGGCCAGGAGTGCAAGGGGATGGCTTCGGGCCTGGGCTCCCCATCCCCCTGCTCGGCAGGCAGCGAAGAAGAGGACATGGAGGTGCTTCTGAACAGCCTCCCCCCACCGCACCCAGGTGAGTACTCTGAAGGGGCCACAGACTGGGAAAGAGGCGTTTGGGGCCTTCCCCGAGTGGCTCTGCTGGGCCAGGGCTGGGGAATGCCTCTCTCTTTGCAGGATCTGTGGTGGGAGGGGAGCTAGAGGGAGTGGTTCTCTTCTGCAGAGCTCTCCCGTAAAGAGGGTGATGGCAGCCATGTGTTTCTGCCTTGGGCATCTGTAAATTGAGGTGTCTTGGAGATGACATCTAGTGCCCATTTGTGCCCCCTGTAGGGTTCTAGCTAATGGTGAGATCAAGATATTGCTGTATGTGAAACTTAGGATGAATAGGTGAGCACGAGCTTAGATTATGGTCAGACCGGGGCTTTGCGGCTTGACTTTAGGATTTTGGCCAAGCCGGTCCAGAATCTGGTGGGGTCTTTGGGGTAAGGGTCATTGCTTTGGCGAGTATAAACGGGGATGGCTGGATTCTCTTTTTCAGTTTATTTTTAGCCAGTGCACAGTTACCGGTTTTCTGTTCTCTGTGCTGACTGAACTGTACAAAGTTTGAATCTCGCTCACAGCCGGGATATGGAGCACTTGCAGCCAGGCAAATTGCTGGAGTGTTTTGGTTGGGGAATGAAAGCTGAGGGAATATGTTAATGATCTAAAAGACAAGGTTTGAGGGTTTGGGGAGCAAAGGAGCCCCCCCCCCAGCATATTTTATTATGGAAGGATTTTTTTAAAAGACTTTGCATCATTCAGTTTAGGGAAGGAATGTTTAACAGAAGAACTCATGTCTGAGAAAGTGCATTTATCTTGATGGAGGGAGGGGGAAGAAAATAAAGAGTTGTGTTATATGTGTTTGAGGTGGGTTTTTGGGCCAGTCAAATTGAAATGGATGGATTTTTGCTGTGCTTTCCAGAGATGGCACTTAACAGTGCTGAGGATCAGAGCTTTGGTTCAGATGAAGATGCCCTATGCTTCCCATGTCACCTCCTCTGCCCCTAAAGTGACTTTTGTTCTACCCCCCCCCATCTCAGGTTTTCTTCTCCTCTGTATTGTTTATTTCGTGTTAACTTTCTCCTGTGTCTGTGTGCGATCTTGAAGCTTTAGCAAGATAGTGTAATAAGTCCTGGATTCAGATTCTGTCTTGTTATCTTTATGACCATTGGCTAGCCAAGAAACCTCCCAAGATCCTCAGTTTTGTCTTTGGTTAAATGGGAATAACAGATGTAGAACCTATTTCACAGGGTTAATTTGTGGAGTGCAAATGAGACAATATATGGAAAGTATTTTATAAACCTTAAAGTGCAATATAAATGTTAACTGCTACTTCTGTTGTTGATTTTCTATTATCTCAGCCAGTCATTTTCTCATTTCAAAAAAATTTTTATTTTTCTTTACCCTTGGAAAAAACTGAGTTACCTTAGAGAAAGAATTTGGGTTTTCTAAGTTAGGACCAGGGGACATGTGTAGTGGAGCTTCTGCTCTTGCCTTCACAGTTGTTTGGGTGGATATTAATCCCTTTCTTCCCCTGTGCCCTTTGCTTTAATGTGGTATAGGTTTTGAACTTGGTTTGTATAGGCTAGAGTGGCATGTAATTGTACTGTTGTTGAAGGAGGTAGGGTGGCCCTAGCCTTTTCTTGACCAAAGGTAGAGTTGTCTTATGCTCTTGGCTGAGAAGCTAGATGAACCATAGTCAATTACTCCCTTTTCCCCCCTCTGTTGGCCCCCAGGGCTGGGGTTGTTCCTGTCCTAGCTGGAAGCTGTATAGGCTCCCAAGATGAACTCTGCCCCAAGCTGTTCTATGACCCAGTTTTTCCACTTTGCCACACCCCGTTCCTGTCCCTTTCCCAAATCTTCCTCCAGATCTCAACTAGTATGATGTTGGCCATGTCAGCACATTCTTTGCCTGAGACGTTTGGGGGCTATTTGTGGGTGGACTAGGGTATATCTCTTGCCTACTCATGCCCCTTTCCTTCCTCTCAGGATTCTTTATAGGGGTTCTTAAAAGGAGGAACTGGGGTGTTGTTGATTATAGGATAACATAGAAGTGTTCAGAAGAGGCTGATCAGAAAATTATTCTTCCTGGTGAGATCTAGGCCGGTGTCCTATTCCCTTGGGAGTGGGAGGGGTTGCCTTGAGCCTAGCCTGATCCTGGCTAAGTAGGCTAGGGGGCCTGTTGGGGCTTTGTCTAACCTGATGTCTGTTTTCTAGTATCTAGTCCTGGGAGGGAAGAGCCAGAGAGGCTGCTTAGGGGGTAGATCTCCAGGGATTAGAATGTAGGAAGGAGCTTGTGTAGAATTGGAGGATGAATGTGTTGTTTATGTTGCTTGGGACAGGTGTGTGAATCTCTGAAACTTGAGGGAAATGAGGCACTTCTTTGGGTAACTATTCAAGTGAAGGTGGCATTAGAGAATATATTTTAGAATGTCTTGCCTGATGAAATATTAGGTATCAGAAGTATGACAAGAGGATTGTGTGTTTGGACTGCTCTCAATATCCTAGCTATGTTATTGTCTTTAAAACAATTTTTTTTTGGTGATGTAACTCAATCTTTTGTTATCAATTGTCTCCTGTGCATTTATATTGGGTTTCATTCTCTTGAGGCCTCTTAAGAAGAATGTCAACCTAAAACTGGGTGAGGGACTTGAATCTGGGGCTCTTTTAAAGGGGGGAACAATAGGAAAGTTCTCAATGAGGACAATTTCTTTCCCCTTTCAAACCTCCCAGCCACTTCCTGTCTACCCTATATTGGCAAGCTGGATGCCCTGGGTGGCTTTTGTGGTCAGGAGCCATTTTCCCCTCTCCTTAGTTGGTGAGGTACCTCCCTTATACCTCTGTGATGGGTGGGGGTGGCCAGAGAAGAGGGAGTAAGTGATCTGATATGGATTTCTGTTACAAAGGAAACAACATCTGTCCTTCCTCTCTCTCTTTTGATGCCCCCCCCCCCCACCTAGCCCTACCCATTATCCATGTATATAACCCTTGGCTTTGTGCTAGTGTGCCCAGAGCCAAGGGGGAGGGGGAAGCCAGATGGGAGAAGGCTAGGTTGGAGGAAGTAGTAACAGCTGATTTGACTTGGACCCAGGGGAGGGTAAGCTACTGGCCTCAGGAGAGATCAGAGAGAACAAGGTTGGGGTCAGAAAGAAGGGCGGTAGTAAACTATTGGGAAAGGAATAAGGGGGAAGCTGTCTTTGGAGATACTGTTCGCAGCTGAGCCTAGGATCCAGAGGCTCTGGTTGCCCTGAGTAGCAGTGGCCCAAAGGGGCTGGTTAAGGGTGTGGCTATGGGGAACTCTGAATTGAACTGAATTGTTACCCATATTTTCAGAATATTAGAAAGAAGTATGCTTCCATATTTCCTACTTCTCAGCTGGTCTAATTCTGCAGGTTAGGGATTATCTTGTCAATGACAGTGCCTCATGATAGACTATTGGAACTTATTTCCTCTACCCTGTTAGTTAATTTAATTCAGAAGCTGTGTTAGAAGATAAAGAAGATTGTCTTAAGGAGTGACCCTGGGGCTCTGTGATAGGCCAAAGAAGGCTGACCTGTTATAGTGGCTCTGTTTAATAAATAAACAATTTTTCCTTGAACTTCTCTTCTGAGCTCTAATTTCTTTTAGTTTCCTGAAAGATAGTGAAGAAGCTGTGTTTTCCCCTCAGAATTTGAGCAAATTGTAAGTTGAAGACTCAACATTGGGTCCTAACATTTTTCTCTCTCTTCTCCTCCTCCTCTAAATCCCATCCTACCACTTAAGAGAATGAAGAAGATCCAGAGGAAGACTTATCAGAGGCAGAAACCCCTAAGCTTAAAAAGAAGAAGAAGCCTAAGAAACCCCGGGATCCTAAAATCCCAAAGAGTAAGCGACAAAAAAAAGAGGTGAGTGAGGGATGGCCAAGTTATGAATGGAGAGAGGGAGAGAGGGAGGAAAAATATAGGAATTAGGGATAAGGAAGACTTTGCATAGGGGGTAGACTTTGTATAGGAAAGGTCCTGGGATAAGCCAGGTGGCTGTCCCAAGGCCAGCATGTGTGTAGCATGTGTGTGTCTGTCTCCCTTTCCCTCTCCCCCCTCCCTGTTCTAGCGTGTGCTCTTATGCCGGCAGCTGGGAGACAGTTCTGGGGAGGGGCCTGAATTTGTGGAGGAAGAAGATGAGATGGTTTTGCGATCAGACAGCGAGGGCAGTGACTATACCCCTGGCAAGAAAAAGAAGAAGAAGCTTGGACCTAAGAAGGAGAAAAAAAGCAAGTCTAAGAGGAAGGAAGAAGAAGAAGAGGATGATGATGATGATGATTCAAAGGTGCCCAGATCTCCTGATTGTTTTTCTTATTTCTTTTGTCCTTTTCTGAAATGTTTCCCTTTCCCCTTAGATGGCTTTCTCTTGTAAAATACTCAACTTCCAGTTCCTTCCTCTTGTAGTAGTATCCTGATACAAAAATTCTTAACTTCTCAAAGGTTCCTTGTTATTTCCTAATATGTACAATTGAAAGGACTGCAAGGATTTTGACTTTCTTCTTTTGGTCCCCTGCAGGAGCCCAAGTCATCAGGTCAGTTACTAGAAGACTGGGGCATGGAAGACATTGACCATGTGTTCTCAGAAGAAGATTACCGAACCCTTACCAACTATAAGGCCTTCAGCCAGTTTGTCCGGTATTTAAGCTAAAACTCGGGGATCCTTAGAAAGGGAAGGAGCTTGTTACCTCTTTTTTTTCAGTCTCTAGTTCTTCTATTTTCCAATCACTGTCTTATTTTCATTCTTCCTTTCCCAGACCTCTCATTGCTGCTAAGAACCCCAAGATTGCAGTTTCCAAGATGATGATGGTTCTAGGGGCCAAGTGGCGAGAGTTTAGTACCAACAACCCCTTCAAGGGCAGTTCTGGAGCCTCAGTGGCAGCTGCAGCTGCTGCAGCAGTGGCTGTGGTGGAGAGTATGGTAACTGCAACTGAAGTTGCTCCACCTCCACCCCCTGTGGAAGTACCCATCCGCAAGGCCAAAACCAAGGAGGGCAAAGGTTAGTGAGATAAGATTGAAGTGTATAGACAAGCCTGATCCTAGGATGCCTTTTCTTTCCTCTAAAATTGGAAAAGTTTGAGAATTGTGGATAGTGAGAAAGTAGAGGCAATGAGAGAGCATAGATAATTTTTCCTAAAAGTTGGTCAATAAAAGGGAAGAAAAGGATCAGTAGTACCTTGGGGGGGGTATAGTAGGATAGGGTTAAGTGAAGTGTGTATGGTTTTTTTTTTAAAGGATATGGTAAATCTGACATGTTTATAGATGACAGGGATTGAGTCAGAAATAGGAATAGATTAAAGGTGAAAAAAAGGGAATAAGGTCAGTAAGACAAACTTTTGAAGATCTTAAAGAATTGGTGTTTGCATTTGACTTAACCTTTCTTTTCTTTTAGGTCCTAATGCCCGAAGGAAGCCTAAAGCTAGCCCCCGTGTGCCTGATGCTAAGAAACCTAAACCGAAGAAAGTGGCACCCTTGAAAATCAAGCTGGGAGGCTTTGGCTCTAAGCGCAAGAGGTCTTCGGTGAGAATCTGCATGTGGTAGGGTCACCAAATCCTAAGGATGAAATACCCTGGAATAGTCTACAGCAGTGGACATACAGCAGTGGGAAGGTGTGGGCACAGCTGTTAGAGGAGACATCTAGTGTTCCCTTCTAATGTGCTAACATTTTCCCTGCAAGGGGAGAATGAGACTTCCTCAATATATACAGCTTCCCCTTGGCTAGGATGTCTATGAATCTGATCCCTTTCATCTTGCCAGAGTGAAGATGATGACCTGGATGTGGAATCTGACTTTGATGATGCTAGTATCAACAGTTACTCGGTGTCAGATGGTTCAACTAGTCGGAGTAGCCGCAGCCGCAAGAAACTCAGAGCTAACAAAAAGAAAAAGAAAGGTGTGTTTCTCTTATGTCTTTGGATGGTTATCAATGAGGGCTCAAATCCCCTAAAAATAGGACAAAGACTTGGGATGGTATCATAATGGGTGGCGGGTTGTGCTACTTACTGGGCTTCCCCTCTTCCTTGCCTAGGCGAGGAGGAGGTGACTGCTGTGGATGGTTATGAGACAGACCACCAGGACTACTGTGAAGTGTGCCAGCAAGGAGGCGAGATCATCCTGTGTGATACCTGCCCTCGTGCTTACCACATGGTCTGCTTGGATCCTGATATGGAGAAGGCTCCGGAGGGCAAGTGGAGTTGTCCACACTGTGTGAGTATTAGTCAAATATGGGTCCCTTTGAACCTGGGAGGTTTTATTCTGTGGGGATTATGGAGATCAAGCTCATGAAATTTGGAGGGGGGAAGGAATTGATTTAGGGGGAAAAGGTAGAATCAAGAATTGGGGTGGGGGGGTTGGGACCTAACTGTGATGTTTTACCACAGGAAAAAGAGGGTATCCAGTGGGAGGCGAAGGAGGACAACTCTGAGGGTGAAGAAATTCTAGAAGAAGTTGGTGGTGACCCCGAGGAAGAGGATGATCATCACATGGAGTTCTGCCGTGTCTGCAAGGATGGTGGGGAATTGCTCTGCTGTGACACCTGTCCCTCCTCTTACCATATCCATTGCCTGAACCCTCCACTTCCAGAGATCCCCAATGGCGAATGGCTTTGTCCTCGTTGCACAGTGAGTATACCTGACTTGAAGTGTAGGGGTGGGGATGTATAATTTGCAACTTTAAATTATTGTTATTATATGATACAAAAGCATTGTGAGAATAAAAGAAGCCAAGGGACTTTTTGGGAATGAGTCAAATGACTTCTTTGGACCTGAAGCAATTTCTCTTTACCTTTTAATAAAACTCTAGGCTTCTGGTGATTCTGGAAGGATTCATTTGCTATGGGATCATGCTGGAATGGTGTAGGGCAAGATAGTTAATGTTTTGCCAGCTGTCCAGAGGGTACTGAAGTAGTGTTATGCCAACTCAGAGCACTCTGTTCCTGTCTCTGCCTCAGGGACACTATCAATTTAAACTGGTTTTATTGTAGTCACTAAATGCTGTATAATTTTCCATAAGGAAAGTTCAGGAACCCAAATCTATTATCTTAAGCTTATTGTCCAAGCTTAATTAGTCTTATCATTTTTTTGAGAACTAAGCATTTGAGATTAGATGTGAAATAAGTGCTAAGTGGGGATAAGAAATGGAAAAGATTTCTCCTCCTGTCCCTGTAAATTTCTGACTGCTAGTATATAGGGTGTATTAGGACTTCACCTTAGAGAGGTATACTTTTGTGTTTCTTATCTTTCTTAGTGCCCTTCACTGAAAGGTAAAGTTCAGAAGATCCTGATCTGGAAATGGGGGCAGCCACCATCCCCTACACCAGTGCCCCGACCTCCAGATGCTGACCCCAATACTCCTTCCCCTAAGCCTTTGGAGGGGAGACCTGAACGACAATTCTTTGTGAAATGGCAAGGCATGTCCTACTGGCACTGCTCTTGGGTATCAGAACTACAGGTAAGCCCTCATGAGAGGGGTTGGATGTGTGAGATGAAGTACAGGGAGAATAAAGCAAAAGATATAATAGTCCTAGATAAAAGATAATAGCTCCATTGATAGCTCTGGGTTTTTTCCCCCTGATCCTAGCTGGAACTTCACTGTCAAGTGATGTTCCGCAACTACCAGCGCAAGAATGATATGGATGAGCCACCATCTGGGGACTTTGGTGGGGAGGAAGAAAAAAGCCGTAAGCGAAAGAACAAAGACCCTAAGTTTGCAGAAATGGAGGAACGTTTCTATCGCTATGGGATTAAACCTGAGTGGATGATGATTCACCGCATCCTAAACCATAGGTACCAGTAAAGCTTGTGATTTTCATAGAGACCCCTAAAGAAGGTCACTTGGCATTGGTAAGGCTAAGGGATAAGATCTCTGTGAAAGAGAATGAGGACTCATCTTTTCTGTTAATGAGATTAAGCAAATAGAAAGTCTTGTCAGTGTCTTGTACAAAATAGGTATGCAATAAATATAAAAGGAATTCTAGTGTTGGAGCTATTAGGAGAGGGGAAAGAGGGGTGGTGGTGCCCTTGGTCTGAAGGTAAGAGTTTGTGATCTCAGGCAGAGTTTGATTTCTTGGTTTGCAAAAATGTACTATCCAGTTCTTCTTCCTCAAGAACCTGAAGAGAATGTGCTTGCTCTCATAATTCTTTCTCTCTTTGGTGCCTCAGTGTGGATAAGAAAGGTCATGTTCACTATTTGATCAAATGGAGGGACCTGCCCTATGATCAGGCATCCTGGGAGAGTGAGGATGTAGAGGTACAAGACTATGACCTTTTCAAGCAGAGCTACTGGAATCATAGGTGAGCATTTGAGTGGCTTCAGATTGGAAAGAAGTGACATTGGAAGGGTAGACATTTAATGCCCTCTCTTTTTTAGGGAGCTAATGCGGGGTGAGGAAGGACGACCTGGTAAAAAGCTCAAGAAAGTTAAACTGAGGAAGTTGGAGAGGCCCCCTGAAACTCCTACAGTTGATGTGAGTTGGGACAGAGAAGAGGAAATAACTTATTTAGGTGGGAGGATGGATGTTGTCTCCATCCAGATCATGCTTCATATGATGGTAGTGCTATAAATAATGACCTGTTTTAGTAAGTCTCCTTTTCCTCCCCTTTCCATATATCTAAATCAGAGAGGACTTTTCTTCTCATTTTAGCCAGCAGGGAAATATAGAAGTGGAGAAGAGGGAGGGGAGGATGGAAAGCTTGCTAAACTTCATGAAAAAAATCTTGGAGAAAAGTAACATGGTGTAATGGAAGAGTGCTACACTTGGACTCAGGAGAGACTTGGATTTGAATCTACTCTGACGTTTAGCTACGAGACTTTTGTGACTTAATCTCTTAATTCCTTTTTCTCTTTTAGCCCTTGTTTCCTCTTCTGTAAAATGGAAGTATTAATACCTGTAGTTATCTGTTTATGTGGATCAAAACAAAAAGTTTATAAAGTACTTTTACATACATTAATAACATCATTAGCCTGGATTTGTATTACTTTGTTGAGTTGGGGCTAGATTTCAGCACTCCTGATCTTCAACCCAAGGCTCTCTTTCTCTCTGGTTATTCTATTTTGAGAAATAGACAGGAAGTTTTCAAAATGAAGCTTAGGAAGGAATGTGATAGAAATAGGTTTACTTACTTTGGAGAATTCTATGACTTAGTCTGTTTTCCTCCATTTGTTAGGTGGGTTGGTTATCCTTTTACCAAGAAGAAGAGGTTAGGATAAGGGCAGAGGGGAAATAATGTCCTGTCTGGATCCTTTCCATAGACTTTTCTGTTGATGTGTAAGGCTGGAAGAAGATGTTTGGTTAGTTAGCTGAGTCTTTGTGTTTAAGTTAAATAAATCAATTAAAACCAGTTTAAATTAATATAAGCTTCATCTTTTTTGAATTTCTGCTACTTTTCCTTTCAGCCAACAGTGAAGTATGAGCGGCAACCAGAGTACCTAGATGCCACTGGTGGGACTCTACATCCCTATCAGATGGAGGGATTAAACTGGTTGCGCTTCTCCTGGGCCCAGGGCACTGACACCATCTTGGCAGACGAAATGGGCTTGGGCAAGACTGTTCAGACAGCTGTCTTTCTATATTCTTTGTATAAGGAGGTAAGAGAGCATGTGTTAATTAACTTCTATCTTCTCAAGATGATGTTCATTTAGTTAGTGCTGAGGTAGGAAAGGAGACTAAATTCCTCTAGGTGAATTTGATATAATGGGGAGAGTTAAGACAGAATATTACACAACAAAATGTAACTAATAGTAGAAGATAGATAGAGCATGTATCAGCATGATGAGACCTGTGAGGGATTAGTCCGAGAAGGTCCCATGGAAGAGGGAACAAAGAAGTTTTGGAGGAGGTTTGAATCAGTTCAGGAGAAAAGGTGGAAAACTGATTCTGAATACTTTTGTTCTTTTTCATATTCTTGACAAAGGGGGTTGGGGTTATAGTGCATAGAAATTGGTTTATAGATATGGTTAGTAAAGTAAAAGGACTTAAATTCTTTTCTCCTGCCTTTTCCACCCTAGGGTCATTCAAAAGGCCCTTTCCTAGTGAGTGCCCCACTTTCTACAATCATCAACTGGGAGCGAGAGTTTGAAATGTGGGCTCCGGACATGTATGTGGTAACCTATGTTGGGGACAAGGATAGTCGTGCCATTATCCGTGAAAATGAGTTCTCTTTTGAAGATAATGCTATTCGTGGTGGCAAGAAGGCTTCCAGAATGAAGGTATCTCAGAGGGAGACTATTAAGAGGGAGGAATGGGGTGGCTAGGTGGTATAGTGGATAAAGCATCGGCCCTGGAGTCAGGAGTACCTGGGTTCAAATCCGGTCTCAGAAACTTAATAATTACCTAGCTGTGTGGCCTTGGGCAAGCCCCCGTTTGCCTTGCCAAAAAAAAAAACCTAAAAATGGAAGAATAGCCATTTCAGGCCAAACCTATTCCCTTGGGATGAAGAAAAAGGGATGCCCTGGGATCTAGAAGATGTTATTTCACCAGTAGTGGGGCTGAACATCATTGATTGGGCCCCCTTTCTTCGCAGAAAGAAGCATCTGTGAAGTTTCATGTGTTGCTGACATCCTATGAACTAATCACCATTGACATGGCCATTCTGGGCTCAATTGATTGGGCCTGCCTGATCGTAGATGAAGCTCATAGGCTTAAGAACAATCAGTCTAAGGTAAATAGAGTCTTTGGGTTCTCTTGTTAGATGCTTTTGATTTATTGAAGGTGGGGAATCCCTCGGTAGTGGGAAGTTAAGACTATCCTGTAGCCCATCCCTTCATTATAAGGCTCTGAAGGGCTAAATTAGTAAGCTTTTTGAAGCCAGTTTAGGTTTCTCTGGAGTCATGCTGGGGCCCATGGGTGACTGAAACAATCGGTTTTCCTTTTCCTCTTATTTTGGCCCTCTTCCCTATTAGTTTTTCAGGGTCCTCAATGGCTACTCCCTCCAGCACAAGTTACTACTAACAGGGACACCTCTACAGAATAATTTAGAAGAGCTCTTCCACCTGCTTAATTTCCTCACTCCAGAAAGGTTCCAGTAAGTATTCTTTCATTTCAGCACATCATTTCTTACACCCACTTTACCCTCTCCCCTATTTATCCCTATCTTTTTCTTTCCATACTTTCCCAATAAATCTTTCTTTGTTTTTCCTTGATAAAGTAACCTGGAGGGCTTCCTAGAGGAGTTTGCTGACATTGCCAAGGAGGATCAGATCAAGAAATTGCATGACATGTTGGGGCCTCATATGCTGCGGCGGCTTAAAGCTGATGTCTTCAAGAACATGCCCTCCAAGACAGAGCTGATTGTGCGTGTGGAACTGAGCCCTATGCAGAAGTGAGTTAAAGGAATGTTCCCCAAGGGAATAGGACAAAAGCTAAATTCACTAAAATATTTAGAAAAATCTGCTTGTCCCTTGTAATATTTCCAGTATCCACCTTTTTACTCCATTCTAGGAGCATTCCAATTCTGGGCCATCTGATGGTGATGGTAGAGAACAAGTAGGACCTTGTGTCATGAAATTCTTTTTCCAATTTTAGTCAAGTTCTGTTTGCAAATCACCTTATGGTCTTTTAGATTCAAACAGATTACTTTTTTAGGTTCTTTTAGTATTTTTTTTTTTAACTTCTGGGTTCCCTGGACCCATAAAAGAAAGGAAGATCTCTGGATTTTAAGGGGTGGTTGTCTTGAAGTTTGGTAGTATGACTTTCTGTTCCGTCTGCAGGAAATACTACAAATACATTCTAACCCGAAACTTTGAGGCACTCAATGCTCGGGGTGGCGGTAATCAGGTTTCCCTACTTAATGTGGTGATGGATCTTAAAAAGTGCTGTAACCACCCTTACCTCTTCCCTGTGGCTGCCATGGTATGTTGTGAAACCTTTGTTTCTTTAATGTCATCTGAATTGTTCCTTTGTCTTCCATTTCATTTTTCTTTCCTTTTCTACTTTTTATTCTAGGAAGCACCAAAGATGCCCAATGGGATGTATGATGGTAGTGCCCTAATTCGAGCATCAGGGAAGCTACTTTTATTGCAAAAAATGCTCAAGAACCTCAAAGAGGGTGGCCACCGTGTGCTCATTTTCTCACAGGTATCGGGTGTATTGGGAGATTTAGATGGAGGAGATAGTTTTTAGTGGGAGGAGAACTGAACTCTAAGAGTATATTTATATTCTGTTCTTAGATGACCAAGATGTTGGACCTGTTAGAGGATTTTTTGGAACATGAAGGTTATAAATATGAGCGAATTGATGGAGGAATTACTGGGAACATGCGTCAGGAGGCCATTGATCGCTTTAACGGTAAGAGGTTGGAATATATGTATATATAATATATTTATTTATTTACTTATTTGTATAGGGAGAAAGGGGGCAAATTAAAATACTATTAGATTTGCCTTTTGGCTAGTCACATTTTTTCCCGTACCTCAATTTTCCCATTTATACTTGCCACAAAGGGGAATTTATTGCATAGAGAAGGAAATAACCTCCAGTCTAGAGGTATGTTTGGTTATTTCAGAAGAATATCTAAAATGCAGGCGGCTAGGTGGCGCAGTGGATAAAGCACCGGCCCTGGAGTCAGGAGTACCTGGGTTTAAATCCGGTCTCAGACACTTAATAATTACCTAGCTGTGTGGCCTTGGGCAAGCCACTTAACCCCATTTGCCTTGCAAAAAAAATTTTTAAAGGTGGCTTGAACCCAGGTACTCCTGACTCCAGGGCCAGTGCTTTATCCACTATGCCACCTAGCTGCCCCCAAAAAAGAATATTTAAAATGACATGTTTTATTCTCTTTCTTCTAGCACCTGGTGCTCAGCAGTTTTGCTTTCTTCTTTCTACTCGAGCTGGGGGTCTGGGAATCAATTTAGCTACTGCAGATACTGTTATCATCTATGACTCTGACTGGAACCCCCATAATGATATACAGGTAAACAGGATCAGTTTCAAAGTGATAAGTCACTGAGCATTGATATTATTTGTGTAAGGAGTCTCCCTGCTTTTTGTAAGTAGATGCCAAAATGAAGAGAAAAACAGTAGTTTTACTTTATAGCTCTTAATTTTTTTGTATATAGAGATTGGACATAATGGTCATATTTTCAGGAAACAATGCTTCAATTCCATTTTATTCTAGCTTCTAGATTTAGGAGGATTAATAGCAGGAGGCACTACAGTCATTGGTACTTGGATGTGGATAGAAATCCATAGGGCAAGAATCAGTGGAATAGGGAGATAAGATGATAGATAATTCAACTTTTGCTTCTGTTTCTGCCCTCCTGTAGGCTTTTAGCAGAGCCCATCGTATTGGTCAGAATAAGAAAGTGATGATCTACCGTTTTGTGACCCGTGCTTCAGTAGAGGAGCGCATCACACAGGTGGCAAAGAAGAAGATGATGCTCACGCATCTTGTAGTAAGGCCTGGTCTAGGCTCTAAGACTGGCTCCATGTCCAAGCAGGAGCTTGATGATATCCTCAAATTTGGTACTGAGGAACTATTCAAGGATGAAGCTACTGATGGAGGTAAGGTTGGATCTTTAAACTTGGTATACAGGGTTAGAGAGTATATGTGGTATTGGAGTGATTAATCTTTTAGGGGAAAGTAACATAAATGCTTTGACTCATTCTTTTCCACCAAATTACCTTCTTGTGCTCTATATGGGATGTTCATTTCTCTCAGGAGGAGATAACAAGGAAGGAGAAGACAGTAGTGTTATCCACTATGATGACAAGGCCATAGAGCGACTCCTGGATCGAAATCAGGATGAGACAGAAGACACAGAACTTCAAGGCATGAATGAATACCTGAGCTCCTTCAAGGTTGCCCAGTATGTGGTACGGGAAGAAGAAATGGGGGTAAGTGACAATGGGGGTAAATCCTGGGGCTAGCATTCAGGACTTGAGTGGAAAAAATCCATTCTGCAGGTGTACATCCATGCTTAAATTCAGGTTGTCTAAACTGACCTTTTTTGTCCCAGTAGACTTTTGTTGTCTCTTGCCAGTTTTCTTAATTCTGTATCTTTTCTATTTTCTTTTTAATTTGATGTGGAGGTTTTCAAATATTAAGCCAGAGAAAATAAATATTTTGAGATTAAGACTCAAAAAAATAAAAGAAGACTAAAGGTTTGTAGTTTTTATAAAAATTTCATGCTTTCATATCAAGAGTATTGTCTGTACTCAGCTAGAAAGTCCGTATGTGACCTGGACCAAATAACATTACCAGAAAATAAAATTTATTATGTATTGATCGAAACTGATTACTGATGTATCAAACTGCCTATGTACAGTCAACAGTAATGATTTGTTGCAAGTATAAATTCAATTCTAAAGGAGAACATGTGGCTTGCATTTTGAGGTACTTCCAAATCTGTCTTATTAAAACTGCTATTGATGCTGAATATTAGGGTAAAGATAAAAGAATAGACATTGATTCAGACTTTTCAGTATTTCCTAAGGACACCAGAAGAAGCTTTTAGAAACTACCTTTGGCAGCAAATACTTGATCAGACAGAAGATGATGGCTGACAACTAAGTGTACCACTGGTTTGGTATAAAAATGTTTATGAAGTAGTATTGCAGGTAAGTGGCACAGCAAATAGAAAACTGACCCTGGAGTCAGGAGTACCTGAGTTCGAATACAGCCTCAGACACTTAATAATTGCCTGTGTGACCTTGGGCAAGTCACTTAACTCCATTGCCTTGCCAAAAAAAAACTCCCAAAAAAGTATTACTGAAGAGGTTGGTGGAAGATTATGGACATTACTGTTTTATAAAACAATGAAGAGTAGAAGAAAAACTACAAAATTTTGTAAGAGACATAAATCACGTCATTGTGAATGCATTTAAGGACAAAACACGGAGGAAAAGAAAAGAAAATGGAAATGATTTGTCAAGATTTCTTCAACAAACTATTTTTCTACAACCAGTGGAGCAGCACAGTTGAATTTTATCTAACCCCACAGTTCTTGATGTGCAACAGGAGGAAATAAAAATGGGAGAAATAACAAAAAAAACAGGAAACATTTCTGGAAGAAACTTAAGGCACAATTTTTGAAGTTGTTAATTTTGAAGTTGTTAATTCTCAAGATTTTTGAGGGAATCATACGGCACCTGAATTTTGAGCAATCCCTCTTGAACAAGAATCCCCTCTATAATATACCCAACAAGTGACCAGTCTTGATTGAAGATCTCTGGTATACAGGGAACAAACATACTGCCTTTGGACAGAGTGCATATGTATTTTTGGATAGTTCAAATTGTCTGGAGGTTTTTCCCTTACATCTTCCATCCAAGTCTTTGTTCTAAAGCCAAGCAGAAAAGTCTGTACTTGAATTGTTCTCTCAGGTCTTCTTTTCAGGTTAAATATTGTCATTCACTTAGAGAAATACCGTGGTAGGAGTCGGGAAGACCTGAGCTCAAATCCTGCCTTATACTTTTATATAATTCAGGTCCTTTTCTAGGAAATTATTATGTATGGCACCAGTGTCTCACATTTAGAACACTAATGTTTGTAAATCATCTGGGAAAGTAAGTCACTTAACCTTCTGAACTTTTTTTATCAGTAAGATGAGTAGGAGGAACTTGTCTGAGGTCCCTTCTAGGGCTACATCTGTGATTCTATGTGGCATTTTTCTTGAAGTCCTTAAGTAACTATCCTGGTTGCCTTCTTAAAGATATACTTTTCAGTTTACTAGTGTTCTTTATAAAATGTGGCTCTAGGAGCAGCTAGGTGGTGTAGTGGATAGAGCACCAGTTCTGGAATCAGGAGGACCTGAGTTTAAATTCAGCATCAAACACTTAATACCTAGTTGTGTGACCTTGAGCAAGTCACTTAACCCCATTGCCTTGTAAATAAAAAATAAAAAAACAACAAAAAATGTGACTGAGAAATGAATGAAATAAATCTATGGATGTGGTTTGAGTAGAGTAGAAATTGGTGAGACTATCCCTGGTCTTTGACATTATACTTAATACAGCATATTAGTATTAATTTTCTTGGCTGCCATATCACATATTTTTGTAACATCCCAATTGCTTTCCCTCTCCTAGAGAGCCGTCCCTTAAAATGAATGTTATTTTTTAAAGAGAAAAAAAAACCTGGTAGAAACATTGAGAAAGGCTAAAAAATATGGGCAATATGTAATACCTATAGACCTTCTATCTCCATGAAGGGCCCCTGGTCTTTTGCAAATGAACTGCTTCCTGAGCATGCATTTTCCATGTTGGACTTACAAAGTTGATATTTTGAACCTTTACATTTATCTTAATAGAATTAGTCCATTGTATTAGTTGGCCCACTCTTGACTTGCCCTCACTATGTTAGCTTTTCTCAAGTTTGTGTGATCTATAAATTTGATAAAGACTACTTAGGGGTTTGGCCATTTAGCCAGTTATGAATCTGTTTTATTGTTTATGCCAAATCTCCCCAGTTTTTGAAATATGTTTTGCTAAAAACCTAGGTTTAACTATTTACATTATTGTTTCAATCTACCAGCTTGGTAACCATGTCACAGAGGGAAATATGACTAGTCTGGCAGGATTTATTTCTGATGAAGTTAGTATAGTCTTTGTGCTTGCTGCTTTCTTTTCTAGATGTTCCCACTATCTTTTTCACAGTGTGTTCTAGAATTTTGCCAGGAAATGAAGTTAAGTCCATTGACCTGTACTTTGTAGGCTTCATTTTCTTTTTGAAAATCAATGTGATACCTTTTGCCTGTTCTCTGTGATCTTTCAAAGAACATTGACTATGGTTCAGCAATGGCATTTCCCAATTCTTTTCAGTGCTCTGGAATACAGTGTGTCCTGGGACTTGAACTCATCAAAGTAGCTAGATGCTGTTTTACTATCTTCTTATTTATCTTGGGTATCACTTTGCCATTAGTCACTTTTGTTCTGTCCTTTGCATTTCAATGATTATTCTCCTTGGCAGAGGGTAAAAATAGAAGTGGAATAGGGACAGAGCAGTTCTGCCTTCTTTCTGTTGTCTGTTCTTGAGTAGCAGCTCTGGTAATTTTTTCCTTTCCATTAATTAAAAGAAACCCTGTTTTTTTGCTCTTTGCTTTTCTTGAGAGCTTTGCCTCAATGTGTACCTTGGTACTTCTGATAATATATATATATTTGGTTTTTGCAAGGCAGTGGGGTTAAGTGACTTGCCCCAAGGTCACACAGCTAGGTAATTGTTAAGTGTCTGAGACAAGATTTGAACTCAGGCTCTCCTGACAGTGCTCTATCCACTGTGTCAACTAGGCCCCTCAACAATATTTTTTAACAAAACTATTCCACAGTTTTGTATTATTCCTCTTCTATTTGCTTGTTTCCATCTTCTGTATATGTCTCCAGAAATCTAAGGTGGTTGGTGAGTTCCCTTTTCATTCACTTTGGTCTCTTTATTTTCTCCCCATCTTTTTCTTCTTAGGACTTGTTTCTCTGTCTCCAGAAAATTTGTTCCTTTCAGAGCTTTCCTTCCCTCCTGGGCTGATGACTGGAAAGTGGATGAGTATCCACTTTGTTTCTAGTTATTTACTGACACAAAGAATTGCTACATTGAATATTTTGGTATACACAAGAGCTTTCTTCTTACAGAATTTTAGTCCATGGGATGCTAAATTATCCTTTCTGTGAAGCTTTTGGAATCTTTTCTTTCAAAATCTAGGATGTATTTCTGGCTTTCCTCTTCTATCACGTTCTAAGGTGGAATAATCTTTTTTTCCCAAAAGTTTTAAATCATTACTTTAAAAATGCTGCATCTAAATCTTTTTACTAACTACACAATTATTTCTGTTCTTTTAAACAAAGAATAATAGTTAAAACAAAACTGACCAAAAACTACCTTGTCTAAACAGTGTTTGTGGCATTCTACTCATTCTACAGTGGTCAGTATTTTTTAATCATGTATTCTCTGGGTTCCTATCATTTCTATCTCAACTAGTTCTTCCTTGTTGGTGATAATAGCATTTTTCCTTGTTGGTTTCCTCAGCTTTTGAAGAATAAAATTATCAAGGCAAGTCAAGGTACTATTAACTACTTGACCTCTGGCAGAAAAAGTTAAAGCTGTTGTTTGGATAAATATAGTCCTTGCCTCTTAGACATGGGCATCTCTCAGGTTATATTCGAACTAATACTATAGTCTATACAGGTAGCCTCTACTGTACTCTGATGGTAGTTTCACCTATGTTAATATTCATTTGATAACTTTTAAAAATGTGTGCTTGGTTTCGCACAGCAATGGGGTTAAGTGACTTGCCCACTGTCACACAGATAATTATGTGTCTCAGGTCACATTTGAACTCAGAGCACCATCCCTGGAGTCAGGAGGACCTATCTACTGAGCCACCTAGCTGCCTCTAAATTTAATTTTTTCAATTAACAAATTTATTCTCTCTCTCCCACTTCCACTTTGCATTAGAAAAAGAAAAATTAAAACAATTGTAATAAATATGCATGATCAACCAAAATAAATCCACATAAGCCATGTCTCATTCTATACACTTGATTCCATCAGACCTCCCCTCAGAAGGTCTTCATTGATCTTTTGAAATAATGGTTAGTCATTGAGATATTCTGAGTTCTTAAAAGTTTTGAAATTATTCTCCTGATCCTGCTCACTTCACTTTGCATCAGTTCATACAGATAACAAGTTTCACTAACACTGTCCTTATTGTGTTTTCTTACGGCACGATAGAATTGTATTACATTTGTATACACTATAAGGACATCCTCTTAATTTCTAGTTCTTTGCTAGTACAAAAAGATCTGCTATAAGTATTTTTGAACACATGGATCCTTTCCCCCTCTGAGTTTTAGAGTTAGTATATAGTGCAGAAGTAGGGAGGAAAGAAAAATATTGGAAAAATCCAGCTCTAGTAATAAAAAGCAACAAGATCAAAGATTCATAGACTACAGTCTTCTAGTTCTGTTATCATGAATAATTTGTCTAGAGCTGCAGTTTTCCTTAGTGAAGGGAACTTTTGCTGAAGAAATTTTTTTTTGTTTTTTTATAAGACAATAAGAATAATTTTCAGCTATCTATTGAAATAAAGAAAAACATAAGCACGACCATCTGTCAGTATATTCCATAGTCATAGTATATTCTTCAGTCTGCAGGTGTTTTTTTTAACTGATCTCTAGAACTTGCGATGGTCATTGCATTTAATCTAAGCTTATCTTTTAATGTTTTCATTTATATTATTGTCATTGTGTATGTTCTGTTTCTGCACTTTTTGCTTTCCATCACTTCACAGAAGCCCGCCTATTTTTTCACTTATCATTTCTTAAAGGAGGATAACAGGATGTTATAGCCTGGTAGTGTCATTACTGAGTCAAAAGTAATAAAATATTTTTGTGACTTTTGGCATAATTATAAATTGTTTTCCATAATGGTTATACCAATTCATGTTTCTCCCAACAGTTTATTAGTCCTGACTTCCCCATGGACTTTGTTCATCTTCTATCATTTTTTTTCCAATTTGCTCAATATGAGGTGACTGGTAGTGGTTTGCATTTTTCTTTTGAAAATTATGTTTGTATTCTTTACCTTCTTTCTTGTTCTTCACCTAAATATCAACAATATGTTTTTTCATGTCTAGGCCATGGTTTTCTTTATAGGATTTTATCTTAATATATAAAGTACTGTTCCATTCTACCATTTGGCCTATCCTGTAAGATGGATAGGACTGCTGTTGGGAAGTAGTGGATTCCTGCTCAGTGGAGTGTATTATAGTGAAAATTTTTTCCCGTGTATAAATGGAACTAGATGGTTATTGAATTCTGAAATTAGAAGGTTTTGTGTTGAATTAGTCATCCTTACAGAATCATATTGCATTCAAGAATCTTGTCTCATCAAGTCTTATGAAATTAGCCTTTTTGAGTTAGGATATCTGATTTACCTTGCTTGTTAACCCCATACTTCATATATTTGTAAAGACCTTTGAAGCATGGGTTTTAATTACAACCTCTTTTCTTGGATTTTTATATCTTGTCAACTTCTGGGGTCGTTTCTGCTGCTATTCTTTTTCTTCCTACCTTGTACTACTCTATGTTATCTAGCTTAGTGGCAATTTTCCCTTTCCTTTATCCAGTCATTTGAAATATAGACAAGTTCCACTTTATTATATGAAAGATTTGAAAGTGTAAAATATCAAAAGTGAAGATTTTTTTCTCCCAAGGGATATCTATGATGAATGTTAAGATAACATAAGAATCCTTAAAAGCTTGTAATGACAATTTTATTTGACTTTCTGCTTATTACCATCAAGTAGTACAGAATATAGGAAGATGGGTATTTGCTAAGTGTTTTCCATAATCATAAAGCATGAAGTACAAATGAGAGATTATTCCTTAGATATGCTGGAGATTCTGCCAATGTTCCTAGAGTTCTGCCCAGCAACATTGCATAAGCTCCTAAATGAGAACTATAATAACTTATATTTGGATTAACTACCCATATAAGGAACCAAGTGGATAAAAGACATGTATTTTCTAGATGGATACAACTGAATGGAAAGTCTATAGAACTGACCCATCTTACATAGATATTGTGGTTGAAAAATGAACTTTGTCCATAACTGAATACTGAAGGAAATATTAGGCTGGATTGCACTGAAGAAATTGTGCATTGTTTATATTGACTCTCAGCTTCTTGAAATAAAGGTCTATATTTAAAATAATATTATGGTGATGTATGGCTATCAGTTATGGAAAAGCAAAGTCCCCAAGAATTAGAATTTTAGTTCACCAGTAGGACAGTGGAAGTGTATTACCAAAGAATTGCAAAGGAGTAGTGACATAAGGAATAGCATGCCAAGGATATAGCATAAAGGATGACCAGGAGGTAGACAGGCCATGAAGTGATGATGAAGTATAATTGATAACCTTTAAGCTCTCATAGTGTTCATGTATATCAGGGAATTTGGTGGAAGAATCTCAGCACATTGGTTGATTTCTGTTGTGGAGGATTTATAGGAAGACATAAGTTTTTCAGTATGAAAGAACATCAATAGGTTGCAATCTGGTCTGCTGAAGGTAATCAACATTAATGGATCTTTGTTTTTATTAAAGCATACATTATGGAAGTACTTGAAGGTCTTGTTACTGTGTGAATTGAGGCATAAAAGCTCCTATTATACACTATATATTAAAATTACATGGGGAACAAACATTTGAACATTGTAAAAAAGATTTTGTAAGGATTTGGGGGTTTTACATAGCATATATAAATAGATGACAAAATTTTATTTAAATATGCTTGGGGACCTTTTATTTCATTTATTTGAGCATTTCAATCATTTGTTAAACAACCTATTACGCACAAGGTAAAAATGAAACAGTTCTTGTTCTCAGGGAGCTTATGTAATAGAAATTTTAGAAGAAATTCCTGCTACCTATTCTTGCTACCCATTCTACTTAATTAAATGTCTGGCTTCCCTTTTCCACTCTTTTATTCTGTTTTGTCTTCTCTGTTGATAACCATATTTATATGCTTGTCTACTAATCTATACAGTAAACATTCGTAGAATTAGAAGTTTTGTGTCTTGTCAAATAGATACAATACTATAGAAGATAGAGAATCTTGTAGAATGGTGATATGACCACCTTTCCCCCACCCTGAGTTTTTATTCCATCTGTCTCAGGAGGAAGAAGAGGTAGAACGAGAGATCATCAAACAGGAAGAAAGTGTGGATCCTGACTACTGGGAGAAGCTGCTACGACACCATTATGAGCAGCAGCAAGAGGATCTGGCCCGAAATCTAGGCAAAGGGAAGCGAATCCGTAAGCAGGTCAACTACAACGATGGCTCCCAGGAAGATCGAGGTGTGTCTGGCCGGCCCCATCCCCTGCCCTTGGGCCGCTCCCCTAGGGCCGTGGGCCCCGCTCATCTGCCCTCTCTCCCTCCAGATTGGCAGGATGACCAGTCAGACAATCAGTCCGACTACTCTGTGGCCTCAGAGGAAGGCGATGAGGACTTTGATGAGCGTTCAGAAGGTGAGGGTTATTGTTTCCCAGCTGGAGATCTAGGGTGTCAAGAATGACTAATGTCCCCTACTGTTACTATTCACCCATGCACTTTCCCCTACTCCCTCCTCTTTCCTTGTAGCTCCCAGACGGCCTAGCCGCAAGGGCCTGCGAAATGATAAGGACAAACCATTGCCTCCATTGTTGGCTCGTGTTGGTGGAAATATTGAGGTAAGCAATGAGAAGCACCACCCACCTATGAGAAAAGATAATTTCAGAGAAGGTTGATGTCTGATGTCCATCAAAGGAAGGAACCTGCTTTCTTCTTCACCTAAGCACCTTCTTCCTCAGGTACTTGGCTTCAATGCCCGACAGCGGAAGGCTTTCCTCAATGCCATTATGCGTTATGGGATGCCTCCTCAGGATGCCTTTACCACTCAGTGGCTTGTGCGGGACCTGAGGGGCAAGTCAGAGAAAGAATTCAAGTGAGTGAAGATTGGGAGAGAAGTGTGGGTTAGGGCAGGGTTATATCTTGCTGAGTATTTACACAGTGGAGTTCTCATGGAGGAGGGGATTGTCTTTGAGTGTCCATAACGTTTTTGAACCATAGCTGTTGTTGAAAGAAAATCATTAACAGAGATCTTATCTTACTCTGTTAAAGTTAAGGGTTCTATATGCCATATTAGGGAGTAGTGACTATCTTAGAAGTTAGTGACTAAGTGGGGATGTTGAGTGATGTGTTCTGTAAAACAGCAGTTTGTCTGTTTAACCATCTCTTCTACTTTTTTACCTAGGGCTTATGTGTCTCTTTTTATGCGTCACCTTTGTGAGCCAGGAGCAGATGGGGCTGAGACCTTTGCTGATGGTGTCCCCCGGGAGGGCTTGTCCCGCCAGCATGTCCTTACTCGTATTGGTGTTATGTCACTCATCCGAAAAAAGGTGTGGCCCAAACCATTTAACCATGGTGAATGAATAAATGAGCATATATTAAGCATTTGCTCTGAATTAAGTATGAGGGACATGAATAAGAAAGAGATAGCTTCTGCTCTCAAGGAGATCATAAGTCTTAACAGGCAAAACAAATGTATATAGTGTTATGAATAGGAAAGTGATTTCGAGGTTTGCAGATTCTAAGTATGGTGGGGTAAAGCCAAAAGACAATCTGATTGCCATTCTCTTTTCCCAGAACAATGGTTATATTATCAAATAGAATAAGAGGTGGAATGGGGATGAGGAGAATTATATTGCTATAGCATTTTAGGAAGATTCTGTGAGACATAGTTGGAATTCTGGAAATGAGCGCTCAATGAGTGGAATGGGAACTTTGAGAATGATGATTGGTGATCAGGAGTTCTCAATAGGATATCGTGGACTGAGGGCAGGAACTGATATAGTCCATTGAAAAGCTATAGCAGGGGTGGCTAGGTGGCACAGTGGATAAAGCACCGGCCTTGGAGTCAGGAGTACCTGGATTCAAATCTGGTCTCAGACACTTAATAATTACCTAGCTGTGTGGCCTTGGGCAAGCCACTTAACCCCATTTGCCTTGCAAAAAAAAAAACTAAAAAGAAAAGAAAAAAGAAAAGAAAAGCTATAGCAGTGGGGCTAACTGTGGCAAAAAGATGGTATCTCCTTGGATGGAGAGAGACAAATGTTCCCCAAATTGTCAAGACTTTGGAAAGAGTGTGAAGGAAACCCAGAGAGAAGACTGGATGTCATATTGGAGAAGGGCTTTCATTGTTCAAGGCAAGATTTTATCAAACTCTTTTCCTAACTGCTACAGGTTCAGGAATTTGAGCATGTCAATGGGCGCTGGAGCATGCCTGAGTTGGCTGAGGTAGAAGAGAACAAGAAGATGTCACAGCCAGGATCACCTTCCCCTAAAACTCCCACACCTTCCACTCCAGGAGACACACAACCTAACACTCCTGCACCTGTGCCACCCCCTGGTAAGTCTGGCTTTTCTCTTTTTCCCTTCTCTCATTCAAGTCCATGCTTCTTATTGCTTTCCTGCTTGCTGCTGTGGCAGGAGGGCCAGAGGCAGGACTAAGAGCAAACCATCCTCTCAGATTAGGAGGGCTGCCCTGAGATGGGGCTGACTCTTAAAGGCACAAGAGGACACTTTTAAATCATGTATGAAACCAGGTCAATATGTCCAATACATGTTGTTAATAAATATCAACTTTAGACATTTCACATATTATGTGATGGGTTTTTAAATCTATTCACATATTTAAAATTTTACCCTTTTTTGAACATTTTTAAAAAATCAGTTTCTCAGATAGGTGCAGTGGTGTAGTTCTGCTAATGGGAAGGCTGAGATCTCTGTCTGTACTAAATGTAACACCAATGGGATGAGAGAACCCTGGAAGTGAGGGCTGGCTACTAGGTTGTCTAAGGGTTGAATGGTTGAAGTCAAAGCTGATCAATAATGGGATTGGGGGGCCTGTGAGGGAAAACTGCATTTCCAGTCTGGGTGAGATAGATTCAATTTTCCCTCTTCTCCCCATCCTTTCCCCTCAAAAAAACATTTTCTAAGATGAAATGTCTTTAGTATCACAGAAACTATACCCAGTGTGATCCTGTGGTCTGTGGACTATGGTCTGCCATAAGTGTGACTTCACTTAAATGATTTTTAAGCTTTCACCAAAAAAAGGTTAATAAGGATCATTGATTTACAGCTACTTCAGAATAGACCTTTCTGCCAGTTCTAGGGCCCTAGCCCCACTTGTGTTTCTTTATAGATGATGGGGTGAAAGTAGAAGAGAGTAACAACAAAGAAGAAGAGAACACAGAAGGAGAGAGAGAAGTAAAACCTGCAGCTCTTGAGGCTTCTGTGGAGGTAAGAATTTTAGTGAAATAGTTAGGAGATTGCTAATGATGTTGACCCTAGGGAAAATGAACTTAAATCCTCACTCCCTTTGGTGCTATCTATCCTACCTTTTTTCCCCCCAAGGGCACACAGCCTTCTGCATCTAATTCAGAAGAGGAAAAAGTTATGGCTGAGCCTGTGGAGGGAGAAGAGAAGGTGGATAAGCAAGAAGTCAAAGAGAAAACAGAGGAAACCATGGAGACAGAAACCAAAGGTATTAGGATTTTTTTTTGTTTTGTTTTTTTCCAAGGCAAACTGGGTTAAGTGGCTTGCCCAAGGCCACACGGCTAGGTAATTATTAAGTGTCTGAGACCAGATTTGAACCCAGGTACTCCTGACTCCAGGTCCAGTGCTTTATCCACTATACCACCTAGCTGCCCCAGTATTAAGATTTCTGAAGACCACGGATCCTCTGATATAGATCTTGGCTTTCAGCCAGATTATAGCAGTAGAGAGATGTTAAGTAAAGGAAATATTATCTTAAGATTATAGATGGGGGGTGGCTAGGTGGCACAGTGCATAGAGCACCAGCCTTGGAGTCAGGAGTACCTGGGTTCAAATCTGACCTCAGACACTTAATAATTACCTAGCCGTGTGGCCTTGGGCAAGCCACTTAACCCCATTGCCTTGAAAAATCTAAAAAAAAAAAGTATAGGTGGTACAATGGATAAGAGGGCCTGAGTTCAAATCTGGCCTCAGAAACTTAATAACTTAGCTGTGACCTTGGACAAGTCACTTAATCCCCAATGCCTTGCAAAAAAAAAAAAGGATATTAAGCTTCCTCCCCCCAAAAGGGCAGGTGGGTAAGACAAATCCAGAGAATTTTCTATAGCGCTTTACCTCTAACTCTTGATTGTAGATGCCTAGGTTTAGGACTGTTTATTAATTTGGGTCATAATAGAGGTGTGTAGTATGGAAGATAATTGTTTCTTTAGTTTATACTTTCAGTTTCATCTGTTTGCCAGGTGCTGTTGAAACAGAAAAGGTGGAGGAAAAATCAGCAGTGGATCTGACCCCAATTGTGGTAGAAGATAAAGGTAGGTATTTTAAGAAGGTAATTTAGGCTAAGACTAGGAGGACAGAAATTTAAATTTGACATCAATAATTTTGAGAGATGGAGACAATCTTGTAATTGCTTCAAGATCTTTGCTAATAGATGTCTTAATATTATCTTGGATGTAACTTGGAACAATGACAGGATCAGTGCCTCTTTTGTAATACCTAGGATTGTATTGTCTAGTTTCAGTTTTTTGGGTCTGTTTTCTTTAGTACACTCTCTGAATTCCAAAGAGGTCAAGAAGTCAGAAAAAGGTTTTATAGCTGCCTTCCCCATTATCAGGGTAGGTCAGAAGACATTACTCTAGAAACTCGAACTTTGAGTCTTGGACCAGTGCTGGCTTTAAATTATTAATAGATTGCTAATATAATTCTATGAAAAGTGGGTTTGGGGGACCAGTATGCTTTGTATTGGAACTTGACTGGGGGGCTGACCTTTCTCCCACATGTATCCTTCAGAGGAGAAGAAAGAAGAAGAGGAGAAAAAAGAAGTGATGCTTCAGAATGGGGAAACTCCCAAGGACCTAGGTGACGAGAAGCAGAAGAAGAACATCAAGCAGCGTTTTATGTTCAACATTGCAGATGGTGGCTTTACTGGTACACATGATCATGGGAGTTTAAAGAGGGTTCTTTGGCAAAGACAGTTTGCTTTTTAGGAATTAGGGAAGGTAGAAAAGGTGCATTTTCTAGGTTGATAGCATACAAGATTTTTTATCCTTATATATAAAATTTTTCTTTCTATAGTTTCATTATAGGAAATTAGGCATATGACTTGCAGAGGATGTTGGGTAGCTAAGACTTCCTAAAGTTCCAAATTACCAGGGTCCTTTTGTATCCCTCTTATTTCCAGAGCTGCATTCCCTTTGGCAGAATGAAGAACGGGCAGCCACAGTCACAAAGAAGACCTATGAGATCTGGCATCGGCGGCATGACTACTGGCTGCTGGCTGGCATTATTAAGTATCCTTTGTGTCCTTTGGGACTTTAGCTGATGGGAAAGGATAGGGAAGGTCTTCAAAGTGGCATGTCATTTTTTGTTACCCGTTTTTTGTTTCCTGAACATCCTTCTCTTAGCCATGGCTACGCCCGGTGGCAGGACATACAGAATGATCCTCGCTATGCCATTCTTAATGAACCCTTCAAAGGTGAAATGAATCGTGGTAACTTCTTGGAGATAAAAAACAAATTCCTAGCCAGAAGGTTTAAGGTGAGCCAGGAGGAGAGGAAATGTAACCTTTGTTTACTGTAGCAGAAATCAAAAGTATGAAGGTACTGGCTAAAAAACTTGTTGGCTTGCTCAAATGTAAGATATGACTTAGGATCTGGAACTTTGGGGGTAGGGAGAGATGGGGTAAGAGAAAATAGCAAATACAAATATAGCTCTTGCCCTTAGACTTTACAATTTATTAGAGAAGATAGAAAAATGTTAAATAAGAATTTAATGATCAAATTCCAAGTAGATGGTTCAGTAGATGAATTTGTTGGGAGTTAGTATAACACCTGCTATGTGTAAGGTACTATATGACAAGACCCAGAGATACATAGATTTAACAATTAGGGAATGAGCCTAATGTGAGATAAGACAGGAAAGGTAACCTCAGAGTCAGTATAGAGAGCTAAATGAGGTAGCAGGGAACCACTGTAAGTTTTTAATGGAAATAAATTGATGAAACTTATGCTTTATGAAGATTTTGGTGGTTGTATGGAGGATGGGGGAGAGTTCAATGTGTGTGGAGAGACGTGGATGAATTGAATGTCCTGAAGGTAGACTCAACAAAGCAAATTTGTCAACTGATTGAATTATTGTGGGGGAAGGGAAGAATCCTGAAAGACTCTTTTGAGATTATGAATTTGGGCTGCTCAGAAGGATGGTATTACCTCCCACAGAAAGGAAATTTCTGAAGGAAAAAATGATGAGTTCTGCAAATCTAGGTCTAGCAGGCAAATGGTGAAATTGGATTGGAGGAGTAACAAAGATTTAGGGAATCAATTTTTGTTAGAAGGTAACTCAACCAGAAAATGAACGTTACTTGTGGACAGTGAATAGACTGGTCTGATGGGAGCAAAGTAATTTTGTTAGGGACTAGAGATGAGGTCTTCACTGTTCAGTTAAAGAGTTTGTACTTCGGGGTGGCTTAGGTGGCGTAGTGGATAAAGCACTGGCCCTGGAGTCAGGAGTACCTGGGTTCAAATCCAGTCTCAGACACTTACTACCTAGCTGTGTGGCCTTGGGCAAGCCACTTAACCCTATTTGCCTTGGGGGGAAAAAAAAGTTTGTACTTCACACAATAATCAGTGGAGAGACCTTCAGTGATTTTGAGAAGTGAAAAATACCATCATTATAGAGTGTTAGGGAGACTAATAAAATAATAGTGTGTAGAGTTGGTGATGATAGGGATGGAGAAGTTGGAAGAGGACTGTATTTCAGTAGTTTGGTTATAAGGAAATAAGGACCTGAACTAGATTGTTAGTATTGGTTCACATCTGGGTTATTAGGAAAATTAGAAAAGGGTACTCATTTTGTAGAAAAGATTGGAAGTGCAGTTATGGTTACGTTGAATTTGAGAACATCATGGCCAATTTTACCTAAAATGTCCTTGAGACAGTTGGAAATAAAATTGGACACTGACATTCAGGACTAGAAGTATGGATTTGGGTGTACTATGTAGCTCAGGGATTGAGCCTTTGGAGAAGCCCTGTAGTGAGGACATGGCAAGGAAAAGAGAAACTATTTCAGAAGATAGAAAGATGTGAATTAGAAAAAGATGTTTCTTGTTCCCTCACAGGGAAAGCATTTAACTCCTATTCTGTTGTAACTAGCTTCCATCAGAAAATGGACAAGAGGATCTTTAGTGTTAATTCTTTATTAGACTAAGCTTCTTGAGGGCAAGGGCTATGTTTTTATTTAAGTCTCCCCCAGTGCCTTTCAGTTCACTAAATGGTTTTTCCCCCACACCCCTTCCACTCCCTGTAAACACACTGCCTTTAAGAATTAATGAAGCATATGTATAGTAGCTCTTTTAAAGAATATTTCATTCCCTGAATAACAGAATATTTCATCTGGTTTTTTCCTTCTCTCCAATCTTGCCAAGCTCTTGGAACAAGCCCTGGTGATTGAAGAGCAACTTCGTCGAGCAGCTTACCTGAACATGTCGGAGGACCCCTCCCATCCCTCTATGGCTCTCAATACCCGATTTGCTGAGGTGGAATGCCTGGCTGAGAGCCACCAGCACCTGTCTAAGGAGTCAATGGCAGGAAATAAGCCAGCTAATGCTGTCCTGCACAAAGGTAGCCAGTGGCTCGCCTGCCTATTCTGCTTATTCTCTCTTCCCATCTCTAGTTTCTAAAACTCCTTTAAGATATCCTTTCTGGATGTCTTTGCTATTCTGTTGAGGTTTTATCATTTGCATTTAAGTAGCTACAGATAACCATAGCCAATCTACTTTTCATCAGAAAATGGTATTTTAAGTTAGTGCTACTTAAGTGTCAGAGTATGCTATTTCTGCCTGAATGTCTGGGGATTAGATAAACATCTCATGTGGTTTTCTCTTTTCATTGAGATGATTTTTTTAAGGTTTTTGGGGGTTATCTCTTAAGAAAATTTTTCTGAAGTAGGAAAGTTTTGCAGAGAGGGTTGAATGAAGGGAAGAAAACCATTTCTGAAAGGTAGAGTAATGGGAGAAGAAAACATTAGAGAGGTTTTGTAAACTCAAATGGGGTTTGGAACAGTAAGAAAATCCTAAAAGAAAATGAGGAGGGTTAGTTAGGACAGACTAATGGAATTTTAGAATTTGGGTTTGAATTCCAGCTCGGCCTCTTATTACTAAGTAAACCATTATAGAAGATCTGTAGAGTGAAAGGGTCTGACCAGATAATTTCTAAAGTTCCTTCCATTTCTGAATTTTTGAACTACATTCAAGAAGAGAACAATACAGAAAGTAGAAACAAGAGTTTTCAGCTTATTCCCCAGTATCACATTATGATTATTTTTCACTGAGGTCAGAGGAGCAGGGTTAGGGAAGTTAATTCACTGATAGAAAGGTGGCTTGTATCTCAACCACCTCCACTCACAGTCCCGCTCTTATGCCTTTCTTTTTGTAGTTCTGAAACAACTGGAGGAATTGTTGAGTGATATGAAGGCTGATGTTACAAGGCTGCCAGCCACCATCGCCCGTATTCCCCCTGTGGCTGTGCGGCTACAGATGTCAGAACGTAACATCCTCAGCCGGCTGGCAAACCGGGGCCCAGAACCTACCCCACAGCAGGTAGGCTGGGTGTGAAATGGAACTTTTAGCTTCTTAGATTTTATCTGGTAACTGACTAGGTCCAATCATCTGTCTGCTCACCTTGGGTAGTGATCTAAGTATTGATTTCTCTGTCTTTATCCTATACAGGTAGCCCAGCAGCAGTGAAGATCTAGATACCACCTTACCACTGAGCAGTGACCTTTCCCACCCCTTTGCCCCCAAGCTTCTCCTTTGGGGGTTTGAGTCCCTCTTCCTTCTACCCCCCTCCTCATTTTATAAAGGAACAACTCCCCGTCACTTGGGGAGGGGAGGAAGTGAGGGGCTGCATCGCCCTTCCTGCCAGAGAGACATGCAGCAGTAGCGCCGGCGCCATCTGCAGGGAGAGGGCAGGCCAGCCCCAATCCGGGTTCATGGCCTCTTCCCCACTGTAACGTCTGTTACACACAAACTCTTTGTGGGTTCTCACCAAGCTCGGAGAAAATGATCTGAAATTTCTTTGTTTTTATTTTATTTTTTGTTTTCTTCCTTTTTGTTGGGGTTTCGGATGGGCCGGGCCCCTGGGCGAGACACAGCTACCTCCGTTGGCATCTTTTTAATACCAGGAACCGAGCGGCTCCAGCCACTGAGCGGCCAGAATGAAATAAAATGCAAAAAAAAAAAGAAAAAAAAAAGAAAAAAGGAAAAAGGGAAAAAAAAGGAAAAAGAACCAAAAGCATTTAAAAAAAAACTTCATAAAAATTGAAAATAAAAGTTTCCTTGTATTTTAGCCCTCTAGTTGTTTGTTCCTATGCATGCACATCTGAGAATATTCCTTTGTGGTAATTTGTGGCTTGTGATGCTTGAATATGTACATGTTTTTATAGTACTTTAAATTTCTCCTGCCAATTCTGTGAAATTATCTTACTTTACAGATTAGGAAACAATAGTGAACTGCCTAGGGTCATAGCTAGCTTCTGCCTTTTTCCTCCCCTACTAAATTTATTCTAATTCTTTTGGGCCTGAAGTAGGGGGAGAGGAAGGGAATAAATGGAATAACTGTTAAAGTATTCCTGATCCAAAGTTGCCCTTCCTTACTTTCTGAACAAAACTGGTTCTGGGGGCCAGACAAAAAGCATCGAATACTTCATCCACATATTGTAGAGTTCAGTCTGGAGAAACTGGCTTCCTTGCTGTTCCCTGGACATGATAGCTGCATTTTCACTGCTATTCTCCATGGCTGGAATTTTTCCTTCATCTATGTCTCATGTTTCAGCTAAAGTCTTTCCCAGTCCTTCATCTTAGTGCCATCCCTTTCGGAATATCTAAGGTATCCTGTACACCGCTATACGTTGTTTTCCTCATTAGAAAATGAGCTCTTTGATCTGCTAAGTTCAATAAGTATTCATTGTCGGCTACCATGTTTCAAGCAATGGGGAAGATAATTTGCAAATAATCACATAAGATAAAATTGACTGTAAATGAGGGTAATCTCAGAGAAATAAGGGAAACTTGCATTACATGGGATTTGGGAAAATCTATAGTCAGATTGGGCAAGGTGAGGAGGGAGAGGAAGCATGAGGAGCAATGTGTGCCAGAAAACTAGTTTGGTGAGTTTTGGGAGGGGTAGCAAAGGCAGTCTTATGGGCTACACTGCACTGGACCTTATCAGCTCCTATAGATTTAATTAGCATTTGTATGCTGATTATTTTTTTTTTAGTTTTCGCAAGGCAATGGGGTTAAGTGGCTTGCCCAAGACCACACAGCTAGGTGTCTGAGGTGGAATTTGAACTCGGGTCCTCCTGACTCCAGGGCCGCTGATTATTCTTAATCCTTATCCAGCCATTAGACCTTCTGAGCCCACGTCTTGTAGCTGCATCCAAACGTGCCCAACCTCTCCCCTATCTACTAAGCCTATCACGCAGGCGCGCCTCCGAGGGCCAGCCCAGCCCCTCAGTCTCTCTCCCCCGGGGCTCCCCGCTCTCCAGCGGCTCCCCATCCCCTCCAGAGGCCGCGCCTCTCCTCGCCCCCCGCCCCAGTCCTCCGGGGGACACCGGCCTTCTCGCCGGCGCGCGTCCAGGCTCCGGGTGTCCCTCTCTCCTGGAGCGCTCCCGGGTCTGGATGGCCGAGGAGCCTTCCCTGCCCCCCCAGCCCGTCCACGAAGTCTCCCCGGGGCACCGCCGCTCCTCGGGGCGGGGGCTATCTTCTGGGTTCCTGTGTGTCCCCGGCTCCGGGCGTCGAGTGGGCGCTCGCTCAATGCTTACTGACTAGTCGCTGACCGGTCTGGGGAGGGGAGGCTCGGGGTCTCATTTCCCGCGGCGAAGGCGAGAAGCATCGTCTACCAAGGCTAACGGCAGAGGGGAGCTCAAGCGGGCCGCGACAGGAAGTGCCGGCGGAAGAGGCGGGGCCGCGGCCCAGGGCGTCGTGCGTCACCGCGTCGGCGCCGAGCCGCTTCCGGATTGCGGGGCGGGCGACCTGCGGGCTGTGTGGCGGCGCACGTGGAGCCTCGCTTGGCAGGTAAGGCTCGCGGAGTGGGTCTCCTCAGGGCCCAGGCTCTAGGCAAGCCGGGACAAGGAGATCGCCGAGTGCCTTCGGCTTGCCCCGTGCTGACGGGGGAAGGGAGGGAGGCTCCGACATGGCGCCCTCGCGGAGCTCCGGTTTCGCTCCCTGCACCTTCCGTCGGCCCCGATGCGTGACCCCTTTCTCTTTGCCTTAGCGTCATGGGGCGCAAGTTGGACCCCACCAAGAAGGAGAAGCGTGGGCCTGGCCGAAAGGCCCGTAAGCAGAAGGGTGCTGAGAGCGAGCTCGCCAACTTCCTGCCCCCCGGTGAGAACCCCTCGGCTGGGACCCCCCGACCCTCCCGCTTCCTTGGGGTAGCTGCCCGCACCGGCCTTTAAAAAGGCCCTGGGGCAGTGGACAGAGCCCCGGCCCTGGAGCCAGGAGGACCTGGGTTCAAATTCGGCCTCAGACACTTCATAATCGCCTAGCAGTGTGGCCTTGGGCAAGCCACTTAACCACCTTGTCTTGCAAAAACCTTAAAAAAAGGGCCCTTTATTCCCCCCTTCCCACTTTTAGGAAAGTATATTACGTCGTATTAACTCATCTCTAACACCCCCCCGCTTTTCTGAAGCCTCTCATGGGCCTCTCAATTGCCAAGACATTCCAAATTAAAACTATTTTGTGTTTACTTTGCACTGACCTATGTTTCTCAGCAGCACTAGACAGATGACTTCAGTGTCTATAGGTGGAAAGTCTAAAAAAGGAGTTGTGATTAACTCTACTTTGTCATCTGCACTTTTCCTGTTATCGATTTGGTCTGGGGTGTGTTGTGTATTGTGCCAGATCATCGCTTCCACAAGGGTTTGGGGGAGGTTGAGGCATGATTAACGATAACTTTTGTTGTGTTGTGTACTCCTAGTCTCCTTCCTATCTTGTTCTGCTGTTTTTTCTTCAGCACATTTCTCCCCAGAGACTTATTATCGTCCTTATCTTTTTGTAGTTGATGATGAAAATGGGAAGAGACTTTCTAGCCGGGCCAGGAAGAGGTGAGTTTGGGGTGAGGAGGGGGGTGGTGCTAATAGCCACAATCCTTTGAATAGATAAAGTTCATCCTAGACCTGGGAAGAGATGAATGGAGGAAGCTGATGTAAAGCTCCATCAGTTTTTGAGCTGTGAGGGAAGCATGTTTTTCTTTTTTTATTTTTAACCTTTTCAGGGCAGCCAAGAGGAGGTCAGAGACTGCTAGTGTTTCTGAAGCCAAGAAACTATCTCCTAGTCCAAAACTTTTAACAAAAGGTTAGTGTGAAAAATAGGCTGGAACTTTCTTTTGAGTATAAGTGGGTGTGAGCTAATAGAATAAATCAAGAGAATTAAGAGAAACAGCTGCAAGATGATGGAACATTTTGAAGGTAGAAAGTTTCTGGGCTGATGGAGGGAGTGGGTTGTTGACTGATTCACTTGGGGGTAGGAGCCTTTGGAATCTTTAGCTGACTGATGCTGTTTTAACACCTGTGGTTCTCTACAGGTGCTGTCCAACCCTCTGGGAAGAAAGGACTCCAGGCTTCTGGGACCAGAATTGGAAATGGAGCATTGCTTGTACCCGCTAAGGGCAAAAAGCGTTCAGCCCCCTCTCCTAATAGTGATGAAGAGGAGGACTCTGAGGACAATGATACAGGGAGTGAAAATGATAGCTGGACTTCTATGGATAGTGAAGATGATATGGTAGATGATTATGGTGTGGCCTCAGAAGATGATGAGGTAAACATTCAAGATGGGATTTTTGTACACTTAAAAGTTTTTTAATTCAATTTAAAATAAACTTATCTGTATAAATTTGGTAGGAAGAACTACTGGAAGAAACCTAGGTTTGACTCTAGTTTTAACTAAACTAGTTATGCAGCCATAAGCAAAATGTAAAATCATTCAGAAGTGTTTTCTTAATTGTAAAATGAGAATGATAATATCCATGGGATCTATTTCATAATAACCACTAATATGGTAGCATGGTTTAGTGAATGAACTCTTTAAGGACCATTGTCCGTAGAGTCAGAAAGACATGAATTCATAAGTCCTACATCTGGCATAGACTAATTGTGTTACCATGAACAAGTCTTCCAAATTCTCTGTGCTTAGTGGAGGGAGTTTCATTGAGAAAATGAATATTACATTTAGACTTACCTATCCTCCAGACTGTTCACTTTGCAGGGATATGAAGAAAGCTTCTTTGCAAATACTAAATTCTTAAAATGTCAGATTTTATTTCATGAGAAACAGCAGAGTAGTAGATTGTGGTTAGTATACTTGGAGCCTGATTCATTATCAGTGTCATGTCTATTAGTTGAGTAGAGCACCAGACTTTGTTATGGACCCTCTAGAGGGGCTATATATGCCTTTTTTGAGTGACCTTATCAGGTTTATTGAGTCCAGTTATTTCTAAGATGACTCCTGAAGGCATTCCAAATTCAATAGGTCCAAAACAACTCATCTTTCTCCACAAGTCCACTATTCTTTCAAACGTTTCCTATTATTGTCACCTGGATTTGACACCTTAGTGCCATTTTCAAGTCCTCCCTCTCATAGACTAAATAATATGCAGTCAGTTGCCAAATCTTGTTACTTCTATTTCCTTTGTATCTTTGGAGTCTTCTCTCCATTCACTCAGCCATCATTCTAATTCACCTCATCAACTCTTACCAAGACTATTTGCAATAACTTCCTTTTTGGTCTCCTTCCCTCAAACTTCTTTCTGGTCTTCTATATACCTACCAAAGTGATTTTTCTGAAGTGTAAGTTTGGGTCATGCCCCTCTCCTTAACAAACTCCCATCAGGTCTCTATTGCCTCTAGGATCAAATATAAACATTCCTTCTCCCACCCTCCCCAACTTTGCATTAAAACCATAGTGGATACTTAGCATCCATGTGATCCATCTATAAATCTTTATGTCTTGTACTAGTTGTATTGTGAACAAGTCACCAAACTGCTTGGTAGAGGGTATTTTTGTTGGAAAATATATACCTGCTCTCCCTCCAATATTTGGAGTCCCTGGTTTCCTTCATGACTCAAATACTACAGTCTCTGAAGCCTTTCCTGGTTCTTCTAGTTACTAAGATACTCCTTTCTAAATTCCTTTATATACATTTTGTATGTGAATAGATTCACAAACAGAATGTAAATTCTTTGACTTTTTATCATTGTTTAGCATGGCACCTCAACCAGTAAATTCTCAATAATGTTGATTTGGATTTTTGCCTTGCTTCAGACACTTAGTAGCTTTGTGATACAGGCAATTTACTTAGTGTCCCAACTCATTTCATCTGTGAGGTGGGGAAATAAACATTATAAACATTGTATTCTATCTGAGTGCTATTTTGAGAAATGTGCTTTGTGAACTTGAAAGTGATATAAATGTGTTAATATTTTTAATAATTATCGATAACGTAAATAGACAAAGAATAAATTGACATTTACAACATAAAATTTAGCCCTAGAATGGTAAAAAATAGTTGATTAACTCCATGCTTTGTGATACTTTTTCCTACTTCTGTGGATTTTTTTTTATAATATGTTGTTAGCTGGAGTGTATAATGTGTTCTAATTTTACTTTAGCTTTATGTTTCTTGGTTACAAAAACATTTCATTAGATTGCTGTGCTATAATTCATTTAATCTTTACCCAGTTCTTAGATATGGAAATTGTTTTTAGCCTTTTGCTTTTTTTTTTTTTTTTTTTTTAGGTTTTTAAGTGTCTGAGGCTGGATTTGAACTCTGGTACTCCTGACTACAGGGCCAGTGCTCTATCCACTGTGCCACCTAGCTGCCCTAGCCTTTTGCTTTTGGAAATAAAAAGCAATTATGAATATATTTGTGAAAGCATGTCTTTCTCCTTTCGGGAAAAAAATATGCTAAAGTTTTGTAGTTATTATTTTTGGCAGGTTGCTCTTCCAAAAGAATTTGCTTATTTACAATAAGAACAATGCATAACTGATTCTCTATAGCTCTGACAACAATTGAATTTTTTATTATTACTAATTTGCCAATTTAGTGGTTTAATTTGCATTGTTCTGATCATTAGAGATTTTGAACAATTTTTCAAGGCATCATTAACAATGTATTTAGTTCTTTCGTTGGAAAATTGTTCAGATTGTTCTATGGTTCCTTTGGGAAAACACAGATTTAAGATTTGAATTGTCAGCCATTTGTAAGGCATATTTACTTTGAAGATTTCCCCTTCTTCCTTGTATTTCTTTTGTATTACCTTTTGTTATTTTTTGTTTTTGCATGAAAAAATTCTATCAATTTTGTCTTCACTAATTTCCATTTCTAAGTTTCATAATTCCTTTTCTAATATCTTAATTTTTGAAGCTTTAAAAATCAATGTTATTGGGGGTGGCTAGGTGGCGCAGTGGATAGAG
This sequence comes from Macrotis lagotis, assembly GCF_037893015.1. Taxonomy (NCBI): domain Eukaryota; kingdom Metazoa; phylum Chordata; class Mammalia; order Peramelemorphia; family Peramelidae; genus Macrotis; species Macrotis lagotis. The sequence continues at coordinate 201,017,558 of NC_133664.1, read as the reverse complement.
CACTGGCCCTGGAGTCAGGAGTACTTAGGTTCAAATCTGGCCTCAGACACTTAATAATTGCCTAGCCGTGGGGCCTTGGGCAAGCCACTTAAGCCCATTTGCCTTACAAAAACCTAAAAAAAAATGTTATTGGTCTGGTTGGAATTTATTACAGTAAATGGTCTGAAATGTGGAACAAAAAATTTCTTCTCATTTTATTGTTAATTGATTTTTCTCCTTTAGACATTTTGGTTCTGTTTCTTGATTCTGTTTTTTTATTTATCTTTTTAATCAGTACCATATACCTTTTTTTTTTTTAAGTTTTTGCAAGGCAATGGGGTGTTAAGTGGCTTGCCCAAGGCCACACGGCTAGGTAATTATTAAGTGTCTCAGGCCGAATTTGAACCCAGGTCCTCCTGACTCCAGGGCTGGTGCTCTATCTACTGTGCCATCTAGCTGCCCCCTAGTACCATATACTTTAAATAATTATAGCTTAACTGCACTTCAAAATACGTGGGATGAGTCCCTTTTCATAGAATTTTTTCCTTGACTCCTTTTAAAGAATCTCTTTGCTTCCCTGAGGACGAGAGCTCTATGTCCAACCAAACCAAACCAAAGTTTCCTCTTTGTATTGTCCTGTCTCGTCCTTGTAATTTGTGCAGGTTTATAATAATAGTACTGGTGGCATTTATATCTTACTTTAAAGTTTGCAAAGTACTTTACATCTCATTTGAACCTTACAGCAACCCTTGAAAAGTTGATAGCAGGGGTGGCTAGGTGGCATAGTGGATAAAGCACCAGCCTTGGAGTCAGGAGTACTTGGGTTCAAATCCGGTCTCAGACACTTAATAATTACCTAGCCGTGTGGCCTTGGGCAAGCCACTTAACCCCATTTTCCTTGCAAAAAAAAAAACAACACCTAAAAACGTTCATAGCAAAGTAATGTACTGAAGAAGATAAAGTTGGCATTATTTAGATCTTTGTCTTTCTGCCCACAGCTCTTGCCCATTGAGAAGGCTGCTCAGAAACAGAGGACCCAGGAAGCAGAAACTTTGTATGTCTGAAGATTTCTACTCATGGTTATGGGCACAGGCCAGGGTGGAAGTGGTTATGATACAGCTGGGATCTCTTGGTCTCCTAGGACCCACTTCTGACTTGTTGACAATTTACAGGAATCAGTGGAGTTCAGAAGACACTGATGATGAGGAAATGGAACATTCTCCCCAGCCAAAATCAGAAAATGATGATGAAGAAAATGGGGGTCTTCAGATCAACTTGGAGGACAAGGATGAGAAATTTATATTGCCCTCTGGCAAGGAGATAGAGCAAGAGAATATCCTACTAGGACAGAGGTTGGGAGGAGGGTATCTGGTGCAGTTGGATGGGACAAGGCAGGCAGGAGATGTGGTGAAGGGTGTTTAGAATAGATAAGGAAGGGTCAGATTACATTGGATGAATGTTCCTTAGCATGGTCACATGCCCAGGTTCCAGATCTGCAGTCTGTACACCAGCGAATCCAGGACATTGTGGGGGTGCTGCGAGATTTTGGGTCTCAGCGAGAGGAAGGTCGGTCTCGGACTGAGTACCTAAGCCGGCTTCAGAAAGACTTGGCTACATATTACTCCTATGGAGACTTTCTGATTGGCAAAATAATGGACATTTTCCCTCTTTCTGAGGTACTGGTGACACCAGGCATCCTGTTATGGTTCTTTTCTTATCTGTATTCTTATTATGCTATATCAAGCTACTTAGTCTCCTATTGCTGCTCATGTTCTGTTATACCCAGTTCCTAGCCATCCTAACCTTTTTTCTTTCCCCAAAGCTAGTGGAGTTCCTTGAAGCTAATGAGGTTCCCCGACCCATCACTCTCCGGACCAACACCCTGAAAACCCGTCGACGGGATTTGGCTCAGGTGAAGGCTAGAGTTGATTGAAGAATGTCTCAAGAAGTGTCTTTTTCATATAAACCGGAGGATTAATCTCCTATTTTGATTTTGGTGGGATAGGGTAAAATGCTTATTTTTAGTTTTGGCCCTGAAAGAAGACCCATGGAAAGACAATAACTGTCTTCAAATATTTGAAGACTTGAGTATAGAAGGGGGTAAATGTATTTTGCTTGACTCCTTAAGTCAAAATGTTAAGCAGTAGATGGAAGTTGTGGAGAGTCCAATTTAGATTTGATATCAGGAAACACTTCCTAACTGTTCAAATTATTCAGAAATCAAGTGATTTGCCTTGAGAAGAGCAGGGTTCCTTCCTTCCTTGGATGTCTACAAAGAGAGGTTGTATTATCATTTGTTGACTATAGTGAGCATTCCTTTAGCGAGTGTGTAGGTGGTTTAGATGGTCCATGAAGTCTCCATACATCTCATCCTGTAATTCAAATCTGGGGGAAAAAAGAACTATTTTGCAGAATGCCCAGCCTAGGGTTTGACTGCCTTTACCAATGTAGAGCAGAGAGGCTATTTTATTTAACCTTATTTATAAGACTTCTACAAAAACAGATGGTAGGTCCTCACTGTGGCCTGTGTAGGATAAGGTGTGGAATCTTTTGAGACCACAGGGTTGGAGAAAAGGAGCCACATGAGTGGTGGGTTTCCTCGACAGCACTGAGACCTGCAGCACATTACTAGTTGTGTTTTTGATGAAGAGACTGGTACAACCTGAATATCTTTAGGAAGGAAAGGAAGAGGAATCAAGGTTGCTCTTGGTAATTCAATTCAATAAAATGCTTCTTGTATGCAAACCATTGTGCTATCATGACAGAAGAAACTTTAGAGATAGAAACATAGCAGCCTTTGGGAGATTTTGAACATTTTGAAATGTTGAGCATACAAGTGACTGTACATATAAAGGATGTAGGTTAAGAACAGAGAGACAAAATGAAGATAAGAGGAGTGGGTTTTCTGTTGTGAATATGAAGTATAATGCTGGTGGTCTAGAATTAGAATCACATCTCCACATCCCACGTTATTTTATTGATCTGTCCTCTGTCCTAGAAGTTGCAGTACCCAGGATCTTGACATGAACTTTCCTCTTCTAGGCCTTGATCAACCGTGGGGTGAATCTGGATCCCTTGGGTAAATGGTCAAAGACTGGACTGGTGGTGTATGACTCTTCTGTGCCCATTGGTGAGTGGCTTCTCCTGTTTCCTTGACTTCTTTTTCCCCTTTCCTGCTTCTCAGTGTTTGTACATTTTTCCATATCTGGGAAGGTAGAAGGGACTTCACTTGACCCCACAATGCTCTTGTCTTCCTGATAACTTGCATCATAAAATTTTGCATAATTTCTTACCTTCTCATAAAGTTGTCCCTCCTGTCTTTGCCTATGTGTGACCCTGGGGTCATTTACATACACATGTGCTTTATATATGGAATCCCAGTGATCTCACATTTCTCTCTCTTTTTTATCTTCCTAGGGGCTACCCCTGAGTACCTGGCAGGACATTACATCCTTCAGGGTGCTTCCAGTATGCTGCCTGTAATTGCCTTGGCACCACAGGAACATGAGCGTATTTTGGATATGTGTTGTGCCCCTGGTGGCAAGACTAGCTACATAGGTAGGGGAATGGCTGAACAGAGACATTTCATTTTAGCCCAATCTGCTTTTGGGGGTAAGGTGCTTAGGACCAGTTTGCAGGCCAGAAGGTGCTTCAGTAAAAGTGAAAAATCAAACCCACAGGCTTAATATTTATTTTCCCCATGGGTGGGAAGTGAGAACACAGTCATCTAGGATATTGGGTTGAGATACTGGGAGATTCTATTTGGAGTCCAACAGTGTGATGCTGGGATTTAACTATGGGTTTATTAGGTGGGCAAATAGTTGGTGTAGAGACATGGGCATAAATTGAAGGATGATGACCTTTCACCTTCTGCAGCTCAACTGATGAAGAACACGGGAGTGATCCTTGCCAATGATGCTAATGCTGAGCGCCTCAAAAGTGTGATAGGCAATCTGCACCGTTTGGGGGTCACCAACACCATCATCAGCCACGATGATGGACGTCATTTTCCTAAGGTTAGACCTAGAGCCATTGTTTTTCTCTTATCTCCCAAATTCACAACCCCTGCCCACTAGCAAGCACTATTCCAAAGTGTCCATATGTTTAACTTTGGTTGTAGATTTATCCTTTGTCTACAGTAACTCAGGGTGGGGAGCCCTTCTGAATAAGGAGAAGTTCCCTTGATTACCTCTTTGTCTTCCTGTCCAGGTGGTAGGAGGCTTTGATCGGGTACTGCTTGATGCCCCATGTAGTGGCACTGGTATCATCTCTAAGGACCCATCTGTGAAGACTAACAAGGTGATGAGGAAAAAAGGGACAGCATAAAATTGTGGAGGGAAGGAGACTATTGGTGCAGAAGGGGATGAATGAGCCATGGGAAACATGTCATTAACCTATTTAGGGAGGATAGACTATTTAAACCTCAAACGTTTTCTTTTCCATTTTCTGGAAAGGATGATAAAGATATCAAGAGATGTGCCCATATCCAAAAAGAATTGCTCTTGAGTGCCATTGATTCTGTTAATGCAGCTTCCAAAACCGGAGGCTACATTGTCTACTGCACTTGCTCCATTATGGTAAGGCTTCTTTTAATGAGTTATGGGCAGAAGTGGCTGAGGTGGAAGCTTATTCCTTGGGACCTCTTCAGCTCAGACTCACTATTCTTTCCTCTCTCCCCCCCCCCCCCCCACCCCCCATGTGTCATTCAATCCATCCCCCCTCAGGTAGAAGAAAATGAATGGGTAGTAGAGTATGCTTTGAAGAAGAGGAATGTGCGGCTGGTACCCACAGGGCTGGACTTTGGCCAAGAGGGCTTTACCCATTTCAGAGAACGGCGATTCCATCCCACACTTCGCTCTACCCGACGTTTCTACCCCCATACACACAATATGGATGGCTTCTTCATTGCCAAGTTCAAGAAATTTTCCAATGCTATACCTCAGTCCAAAAAAAGTGAGATATCTTTTATCTCTCATTTGTTCAGGTTCTCTCCACAAAATTATGACCCATTTCCCTGTCTTTTGCTGTATGTCTTCTACTCCCTATCCTATTTAAATGACTTTTTCCTGATGTACTTCATTTCTAACACCTTATTTCTGTGTCAGTGCTTTAAACTTTGGAAGTCCTTTTCCTCACTGTACAGTTAGGTTATAAAAGGTAGGGATTATACCATTTAATTAGGAAATGTGAGAGGTTAAATGTTTTGTACACATTTATATTACTGTAAAGGATTCAAAACCACATCTGGACGGAGAGTCAAACTATATAGCAGGCTGCCTCTTGAGGTAGGACTCTGAAACAATGCAAATTTACTTGTTTTGTTTACATGTCTGTTGAGTCACAGGAGTTGGATATGGTTTCTCTTCCTTTTGGATTGCTTAGCTTTGACTTTTTTTACTGAGTGTTAACTTGGAATCTGGTTGAAGGCTGTCAGCAGGATGCAGGTCCATCTAGTTTGGAGAACATCTAAGTTTTTAGGGGATAAGGGTTGGACCTGAGAATTAACATTTACCATGTAAGGGGACTCTCTTCCATCTTTGCCTCTCATAGTCCAATGACTTGCATAGGTGGGACTTGAACCTGGGTCTTCTTGTCTCTTAAGTGAATTTTCTACCCCTTAACATGTCTCTGATTTGTTTGTGATAACTTTAAAACCATTATTTTCTTGAGTATTTTGAAGAGGAGACTCATTTCAGGAGGAAAGATCTGACTTCAAAAGTCAGGCCATTTGTTTAGATGGTGAGAAATGTCCTAGAAAGAAACATTTGGACTTATTTTTTAAAAATTTCAAAACCCTATGCAAAAGTCATTGCAGTACAAAAGGGAAGTATAACAGTACAGGTAGTAGTACTGTTTGCAGTGTCTTATGAAACTGTAGTTATAAAATGTGCTTCAGTGGCATGCAGTGTTAGCTTCCAAAGGTTGCTTCAAACTGACTTATGTTGGTTTTCCCTATTTTATCACACCAGTGTCATCTCAATTCCTCTTAATCCTTTTATTCCAATTCCAGGTGATGAAGCAGCTAACCCTAGAGACTTCACAGACTCCAGACTGACTGATGGGCCCTCTGCAGCTAAAGCTCAAGTGAATCCCCAGCCTAAAGTTAGCCCTAAACTTGTCAAGAAGACCAAGCTAGCTGGAAAGGCAAAGGTGAAGCTAGAAGTTAGAAAAGCAAAGGTGAAGCTAGGAGCTGGAAAGGCAAAGCAACAGCAGCAGCCTCCTAAGAAGACTGTTTTCCAAAATGGGAAGCCTGTCCACAAGGGTCCTCAGGCTCCTGCAGCAAGGACTCCTAGTTCCAGCCAGCCCCCACCCAGGAAGAAGCAAAAATCTCAGTCCTGACCCAGTAGCCACTGTGTGGTCTTGAACTCTCAGACTGCTGTGACTCTCGGCCTTATGTGACAGTGAGCTTCTTTCAGGAGCTCAGCTGCCTCTCTGGGACAGAAGCCTTGTCTTGTCTTTTAACCTCCCCCTTCCCCTTGTATCCACATAAACATGCCCACCCCTACCTGGGCTGCTGTGAGGCTCGTTATTGGCTAGTGCGGGACCGAATAAACTCTGCTGCCTGCTCCCTCTATTTGGGGCGGCGGGTGGTGGTGGTAGCGGCGGGGGCGGATCGGAACCTTCGCTTCCAAGGGTGGGGGACAGGGCTCTGCAGCCGCCTCTCCTCCCGGCCCGGTCCAGCTTTGTCCCGCGCCCGGGCTTTCCCGGAGGCGCCTCCGAGCCGAAGGAGCGGCTGTTGTGGGGGGCGCCGCAGGGCTGCTGTGTGCGGGGGGGGGGGGGGGGGGGGCGCTCCGGCGCTGCGAGCAAGGCTGGGCCCGGGCTAGCGGCCCCGAGGCCCCCGCCCGCGCTCCGCCGGTCTTCCCCTGGTCTGCGGGACGCTCTTCGGGGCCGCCCCTCGCGCTCTCCCATTGGCTCTGCCCGTCGTCCCGCCTCTGCCCCCGCTCCTCGTTGGCTCGCCTCCCGGACCGTGTCCCCGCCCCCCGCCGCTCTCCATCTCCGGGCGGAGAAGCGCCGCGGCCATGAACCCGTTATTCGGCCCCAACCTCTTCCTCCTGCAGCAGGAGCAGCAGGGCCTGGCCGGGCCGCTCGGGGGCCCCTCGCTAGGGGGCGGCGATTACCTGGGCGGGGGCGGGGAGCTGCCCGCGGGCCCCGCGGCCGCGGCGGCGGCGGCTCCGGGCGTCCCCCCGTGGGAGCCGCTGGCCGGCCCGGGCCCCGCGCCCTCGCCGCCGCCCGGCGCCATGGCCCTCCGCAACGACCTGGGCTCCAACATCAACGTGCTCAAGACGCTCAACCTGCGCTTCCGCTGCTTCCTGGCCAAGGTGCACGAGCTGGAGCGGCGCAACCGGCTGCTGGAGAAGCAGCTGCAGCAGGCGCTGCAGGAGGGCCCGCAGGCCCGGCGGGGCCCGGCGCGCCGGGACCAGGCCGTGCAGACCGGCTTCGTCGGCCCCATCCGGCCCCCGGGGCTGGCCCTCGGGGCCTGGCCCGCCGCGCGGGGCCTCGGCGCCTCCCCGGCCGCCGCCGCCGCGCTGGCCCCGGCCGCGACCCCGGCCCCGGCTCACTCCGCGCCCTCGGCCGCCCCCTACTCCTCGGCCGCCCGCTTCATGCCCGGGACCATCTGGTCCTTCTCGCACGCTCGCAGGCTGGGGCCGGGGCTGGAGCCCACGCTGGTGCAGGGGCCCGGCCTGTCGTGGGTGCACCCCGACGGCGTGGGCGTGCAGATCGACACCATCACCCCCGAGATCCGAGCCCTCTACAACGTGCTGGCCAAGGTGAAGCGCGAGCGGGACGAGTACAAGCGCAGGTGAGGCTCGCGGGGCGGAGCCGGCCGACGGAGCCCAGCGCGGGGGGCCGGGGGCCGGGGGCCGGGGGCGACCCGGCCGCGGAGGACCCCGGGGACAGGCAGCCACCCCCACCCCTCGCTGAGAGATTTTTCCAGAATCCAGAAGACTCGGGGTTCAGCCCCAATTGCAAGGAGGCAGCTCAGGGAAGAAAGTAATGGAAAGAAGTAGTCATGTTTGAGAAGTTGGGGTTTTTGTTCCTTGTGACTTTACTTCCCCCTCCTCCGTGTTGCAGTGTTCGGAGAGTTACGCCAGTTGGGATCTTGATAGGGTGTGACTAGGAGATGAGCCCGGAGATGTCTGCGTAGGGCTTCCTTTTTCCCCCTTAGCAGTCCCACTAGTCATAGGGCCCAACCCTGACTATATGAGCGCATTGGGGTCAGTGTGCAGGAAACAGAAGTAAATGGCATAAAAGAGAAATGTTTTATCTCTACAAATTTAACCATCTGGGGAGAGGGGAATGTATTAGGGCAAGCTTACAATTCCATTATTTCCCAAAGTGAGGTCCGAGAATACCGGGACACCAGCCAGCTGGGTTCCCATGAGATAAGTTTACAAAGTCAGAGAAGACTTTTCGGCAAGGATCAACCAAGTGGGACAATAGGAATTATAGGAACAAGGGACTAATAATTTTTATTGGGAGAGTGGAGGCTTTGCGTAGAGAGAGAGAGAGACAAACAATGATTAGAGGGACATTGCAGCTGGAGAAAGGGCCAAGTTAGAAAAAGTTGGTAAGACTCCATGTAGACACACCCTATGAGCACAGAGAAGTGAGGACTGGGGTCCTGGGCGGCCCTGTATCTGAAGGGTCATGCAGGTTCGTGAGATCCCCTACTAGATGTCCCTTCAAGAGCCCCATAGCCTAATTCTCTCAAAAGAACAAAACAAAAACCAAGGCAATGGGGCTCTAGGAATCCAGTAGGGGAGAAGGAATGGGTAGATTCCTAAGAAGTGATGATAGTTTCACCATTATGTCCCACTGAAGAGAAAAGAGGTGTCAGCTGGCAGAGACTGTTATTTCAGGTTTCCAGTGTTTTTACCACTCACTGATCATCTATCTCTCTTAGGCAGTTCTAGAAATGCCACTGTTGTTGTTTTTAACTTTTAACTCTGTCACTTTTCTTATCAAAGGGTTATTGTGCTTTAAGATTTACAAAGCACAGATTCTATTTATAAATTTTAAAATTATATTCATATGTTTATATAATTATAATAAATTGTCATTTTATAAATTCATAAATTGAAGTGTTTGGGGATGGCAGGGATAAGTGATGATTTGTGAAGTAATAGGTTTGGATATGGCTGAATGTGTTCACAATTTTTTTGGGGGGAAGTATATAACCAGAAGATTTTCTGGTGGTTTGGAAGAGATCAGATTTTTCATTGAAGCCTCTTCTGCCCTTCCTTGCCCCCTTTTGGATCTAATTCTAACCTTCTGGCCGCCTGTATGGACTTTAAGGACTTAGTTACTTTGAGATCTTAGTAAAATATTGTTTAAGATGAGTTTGACCTTGTACTTTTAGAGATTCATGTAATTGCAGTATGTTATGGAAGGGGGTAAGTTTTTGGATGGACCCAATCCATTCCAGTGACAATTGGTTTTTTTTTTTTTTTTTTTTTTTTTTTGGTCTAGAATGGTTTGCCCTTGGTCCAGCAGACTAAGGTAGCACTAGGAGTTATTATTATCCCTTGGGAACAGCTTTGCTCATAACACTGCAGTACCCTGATGTGTCGAGGTCTTTGTAGCCAGCATTGTTTGGGATTTGACGCACATTCTTTCATCCTAAACCCTCTCTTTTTCTTGTCCTCTTTATATAAACCCTCATGATGTCATTCTAATCTAGACTTTCTGGCCCCAGTCTGGGAGGCAGAGAATATGAATATATACATGTTGAATTGACAGTTGAGACTTCCTGGCTTCTATTTTCTGCTTTAGACTTTTGTGACCTGAAAAGAGGCTCTTCTTGTGGGTTTTTTTTTTTATTATAAAATGGAGAAAACAACCCCTGCTCTCTTTTCAACATAGGGATCAGTAAAGCTCACTCATAACGGTGCTTTATACATATCTCCTTAGAAGACAGGTGTTTAGAGGAAAATAGAAACTAACCTCAGAACCTAATTCTAAAGCTCTCTGTAGGAACCCACATTGTAAATGAGGCCAGAGTACAATGAAATTCTTTTGTAACCAGGATGGCAGGGCTACTTAAAACTGCCTCTTGAGCAACAGCTGAACTAATCTCTGGTGCTGTGTGAACATGGACAAGTCACTTAGCCCCTCTGTCACTTTTCTTATCTATTAACATGGTATCAATAATACCAATAGTGCCTACTTCACAGAGTTGTGAAGGACTTCACAAGCCTTAAAGTTACTCTACAAATGTGAGCTGCTTTTTTGATTTTTAGCCATAGATTTCTCCACAAGTTTCTTCTACTTATTGCTTAGGGTAGCAGGAATAGCACTTAAGATTTGCAAGTCACTTGAAAGACATTCTCTTCTTAGATATATCAGCTCTGTGGACCAACTTCTATTATTATCTCTGATTTAAAGATAAAGAAATAGAGGCCCAGAAACATTGGATGGCTTGCCCAGTGTTACATTTGGGAGAAACTGAGGTGGGTTTTGGATCCTAGTCTCCTGATGCTAAATCTGGTACTCAGGGTACCTTGGTATTTCTCTAAGAGTAAAGGGATTAGATTTATTCTATGAATTGACTTAATCTCTTAGACTTTGTCTAGCTGCTCCAGAGCTAAAACCAATGGCTAGAAATGATAGGGACACAAATATGGTAGAGAACAAATAACATGTTCCTCATTACAGAAAGTGTTCACCTCTGTCTAGATTGTTATAGAGGGGATTCCTGCAGGGGAGGGAAGCTTGGATTAAATATCCAAGGTCCTTTCTAGCCCCTAAGAATCTGATTCTGCTTCAGTAACTATAATGTTGGGACACACCCAAAAAGTGTACCCACCTTAATGGATTCTTCAGTATGACAAATAGCACTTAGATTTCAGGGTATTTATTTAAAACAAATTGAGGTCTGCTTTGCCATGTTAAAGTCTTCCTCTAACTCTGTAATTAGATTCCTCCATTTAGTTTCTTCCTGGATTGGTGGGGTTCATACCAAAACTGCTTTCTGTTCTCCCTAATGCACCTTGCTCAAAATTATGTGTTAATTTTTGCCTTCCCCCATTCCAAGGAAAATCTGATAAAAGAAACTCAGCAGCAGTACTTTACCAGCTTTGACAAGTAGCCTGAGAGGCATAGTTTCAGGAACCTAGGTGAGCAGGAATTTGGGGCATAGAAGGCTCCTAGAGAAGGGCTGGAGACAGCAGTAGCAGTGGCTGGCCTCCTCCCTGGTCTGCCTTGGGTGAGTGTATTGGGGTGGCCATGGGAGGCAGTCGAACTGATGTCGAGGAGTTATTATTAGGAACACTGCAATGCAGATGGGGAGTGAGGGATCTAGCAGAGTAAGGTGAGAATGGGCCAGATGAGAAAGGACAATGAAAAGAAGAATGACTAAAATGAGAAAAGAGAAGGAATAGAGAGGAGAGCAAGAGAGAGAGAGAGAGAGAGAGAGAGAGAGATGAAATCCTTGAGCAGTGCAGTATTTGTTTTTATGATACACAGTTTTCTTGCTTTCTCTCTTCATAACCTTACATCTTAAAAGTCTGTCTCTCTGTATCTTACTCTTTGTGTTTTGGGAGAAATTTCTTCCTTTCTCCAGAATATACTCTGAAGTGATGGGTTAATATAGATGGAGAGTAGGGAACTTGGGCAGGGGGATCATGTTTAAGAGATAGCTACTATCTTGGCCCGACTGGAGGTAACATTTGAGACAGTTTAATGAAATCATCCCCTAAGCAGTAACATCCATCCTGTGATGTTATGGATAATTCTCCAGTGGTCACCAAGCATCTATTATGTGCTTATATATCCATGGACTTTAGGATTTGAAAAACTAGCTCTACAAGATGTGATTTTCCCTGGCTGTAGGGTTGGGAGCAATTCAAGGTCTGCCTTGTTATAATATGGCTTCTGGTGAAGTAGTATGGCGTGGTGGAAAGATTGATGAATTTTGGAGTCAGAAGACAGCTGGTTCATATTCTTTTTCTGACATTAGCTTCTGTGGCTATAGTCAAGTTAGCCTGCTAACTCTGAATTTAAGTTTTATTATCTGTTAGAAAAGGCTTATTAAGTCAGAAGTGCTTGCTTGCTTCATTAGATTTTAGGGGAGTATTAGATGAGATAATGCAAATAAAGCATTTTGCAACCCTACAGATGTAAGCTGCAATTCTTTTATCAACCCCAACCCCATCTCTAAAAGATACTTCTACTATTAGCTTCCAATCTCAATCAGTAACCTTTCCGAAAGGGCTGCATTTCTAATTCTGATGTCTTTCCCTTTGGCCTGAATTTAACCAAGATGCCCCAAACTCCTTTTGTCCATTGCTTTGTGGCCCAAGGGTCAGCCCTTCTAATGGTTCCCTGGGGTTTACTCAAAGGTAGATGAGGGTGGGAAGAACCTGGAACTTAAGGGTTTGACTTCCGAGCATCATCTGGATTTGCTGCTGACAAACTCTGTTGATGCGGTATGTGTCCTGCAGATGCTTTTACAGGGTTAAATGGCCCCACAGGAGGCAGGGGAGCAGGCTAGAGGAGCTCTGTTCTGGTGCAGGCAGGAGGCGGGAGACCGGATCTTTGGAACTGAAGGTGGGAGACTGGGCTGGGTGGACCTGGTGTCTGGTGTGGGCAGGAGGTGGGAGGTAGGTCAGCAAGGCAGCTCCTTGGAGCTGGGGTAAGAGAAAGCTGGGTCTGGTGTCTGGTAGCTGGCCAGAAGATGACAGGAAAGCAGTTGGTGAGTTTGTCAATTCGTCAGCATCTACTGGAGCCTCCCAGTAAGGGCCACACCCAGGCTGTGGTGCAGCTACTCAGAGCAGCTGAAGTCCACCTAGCATTCATTAAGTATCTGCTGTGTGGAGATACAAAAAAAACCCCCAAAAAACTAAACTAAATAGCTCTTTACAAGGAGTTCACTGTTAGACTTCCAGCCCACAGCCCTCCTTTTGCAAGGAGTCAGACCTTAGATGCTTTTATTGGCTCCTTTTGTTTCCCCTGGAAGTCTAGGAGAGGAAGAAAAGAGGGGCATACTGGAATTGAGAGGATTTTGTACCAATGTCCTCTCCACTCTTTCAGGTGGGAAGAAGAATATACAGTTCGGGTCCAGTTGCAAGAGCGTGTGAATGAGCTTCAGGAGGTGAGGGTGACCTCTGCCCATCTCCCCAATTTGACCCTGGGTGCAAGTTTCCCCAATATCTTTCTTTGACTGTGATCCTCTCTTACCATCCCTTGGCTATGCCACTAATGCCAGGGCATTTTTTCTGAACACAGGAAGCCCAAGAAGCTGATGCTTGCCAGGAAGAGCTTGCAATGAAGGTGGAGCAACTCAAAGCTGAGTTGGTGGTTTTCAAGGGACTCATGAGTAATGTAAATACAGTCATTAATATCTCTTGCTTGCTTGGAAAATTAGACCTTTTCCTTTTTTTTTTTTAATTACTGTTAATTCTTATATCCATTCTCTTTTTCCTGCCCTTTGGGCCTATAAAAGAAAAGAAGAAAGTAAAACCATTTCAAAATATGGGAATTTATTAGCAAGATACTTTCTTACCTTGTGTGTCTAAAGTCTGTCTTATCTTTCTTGACAGAAAAGCTCTGTGGTTCATGTGTAGAGGGCCCTGCATATTGTGGTTATTGTGTGTTTTTGCTGTCATGTCATGAGTATAGACTGCACTCGCACTCGTCACTCTTCTTTCTTCTCTGTCTGGCATAGAACCTGACTGAACTGGACACAAAGATTCAGGAGAAAGCCATGAAAGTGGACATGGACATCTGCCGTCGAATAGACATTACTGCCAAACTGTGTGATGTGGCCCAGCAGCGCAACTGTGAGGACATGATCAAGATGTTCCAGGTAAGAGTCCTTTTTTGTCCTTCTAGATTTCTTCAAGGACAAGGAGGCCATGGGCCCCAGGCTTCTCCCAAGTTTCACATCTCTGGCATGTCCTGAGTTGGTAAGAGGAGGGTTGGGACAGATGGAGACATTGTCATTTTTAGCCTGGAGTTTAAGCCCTTCCCTCTTTCCAGAGGGTCCTTACCTAAGGAACTGGGGACATATGGTGGTTCTGAGCCTGGGGGTGGGGTGGGGCAAGGAGCAGCCTCTGAAAGGAGGTTTGTGAAGCTCTCACTAACACCATCTCTCCCCTTCCCTCTCTCTCTCTTTACCCTCTGTCTGCTTCTCTTTTCTTTCCTTTCATATGCCTCTTTTCTTGCTTTTCCCACAGAAGAAGCTGGTTAGTTTCAATCTCCTGCAAGTTCATTAATGCTTCTACCCCTGTTTCTAAACTAGCCAGGAGGTTTGGCTATCAATTTTGACCCACTTGGCTTTTCAATGCAATTTTTTTTCTCTTTCTCTACCCCTTCCCTTCCCTTCCCCCATCTTCTCTCCTCTACTTTCTCTTTTCCACTTTTCTTTCTTTGTGTCTCTTTTATCCCCTTCTCTCCCTGCTTCTGGATCTGGGTGTAATTAAAGGTCTCCTGTGTAGAAAATTCATCTTCATCGTTGTAGTTATTAGTTCTATCATTGTGTTCAGGATTTTTTTAAATCACTTTTTAGCTTCTTCACATATTTACATGGTCATAATCAGTTCATATCCTTTGTCTCTCTTTTCCCTACCTCTTCTTGCCTTGCCAATTTTAATTCTTGATTCCATCCTTTCCTATGTATCTGTCTTTTTGTAACTTTCTGTGTTTCTGTGCCTGTCTTTATAATTCTCTGTCTTTGTCTCTGCCCCAATTTTTCCTGCTGGTTTGTCTTTCCTTCTTTCCCCTATCCTTTCCTGCCCCTCCCCCTGCCCTTTCTCCTCACGCACCTGGCCTCGTCTCTGTAGTCTCTGCACTTGTCTCCCATTAAGGTCCCATCCATGGGGGGGCGGAAGCGGGATCGAAAACCTGTCATCGAGGAGGACACCTCCCTGTCTGAAAGTGATGGGCCCCACCAACCTGATGGGGATGAGGATGAGAGCACAGCCCTCAGCATCAATGAGGAGATGCAGCGTATGCTCAACCAGCTGTGAGTCTCATAGGCCCCACCCCTCAGCACCCTCTGCAGCAAGGTCCCTACTCTTCCCTAGAGAGGCTGGAGTTTCCCCAACAGTGTTCTCCTGGAAAAGCTTGCCCACCCATCCATTTTTACTGACGCATGGGTTCCCCTATCTCCAGGCGGGAGTATGATTTTGAGGACGACTGTGACAGCCTGACTTGGGAGGAGACCGAGGAGACACTGCTACTCTGGGAGGATTTCTCAGGCTATGCCATGGCAGCTGCAGAGGCCCAGGGAGAGGTAACGCTCCTCTCAGCCTCAGGCCCCATGCCCCACTTCAGGCCTCCTCCTGCCCTGCCCTTTCTTCTTTCCTTTGTTCACTCTTTCTGTCTTGTGTGACATCCTTTTTGTACATCCTTTTATTTTCCTTTCTCCTGCTCTTTTTTTCTGCTCGCTTTTTAAAAAAACCGTTTCTCTCTTTTTCCCCTTTGCCTTGTCCTTATTGAACGGTCACCCTCCCATTGGTCTCTACCTCTCTGTTGCTGCTACTACTCCCTTGCTTCCCTGTGATTCCCAGCAGCAGGAGGACAGTCTGGAGAAAGTCATTAAGGACACAGAATCTCTGTTCAAAACCCGGGAGAAGGAATACCAGGAGACCATCGACCAGATAGAGGTGAGAAAGTGACATATGGATAGGTGAGTTGATAGACCCACATGAATATTCTAAGGAGTAACAGTTACCTAGGAATGCTAGTGGCCAAGTCCAGACATCATTGAACTGAGGTGCTAGTAGTGGTGTGGGTGACCCATTACCTTCATAGAGAGCACGCACCCTTTTCATAACTTGCGTTGGACTAGAAATTGGTCATCTCTTCATCTGTCTAGGTCTTCATATAATGTGGTAACAGGAAAGTGGTATTAGTCTTCAGCTAGACTGTTCTTAAGACTATTGGGCCTTGATTGGAAGCCATTCCAGTTTCATAGAATCTGCCAAATTTTGTTCTGTGGGGATTTTGAGGGAGTAGATGTCTTTCTTTCTCCCACAGGAGAGTAATCTTATTCTCCTCAGTTATAAGCTAAGTTCAGTGCCCTGGCTTCTTATTCTGTGATGAAGCTCAAAAGGCTTTCCCAGCAGTGGAAAAATGGAAATTTTATTCTTTGCAACTTTGTTTCAATACCTTAAATGCCTTTGTAGGGATAAAGGCTCTTTCATCTCTTCCCACAGGCCTTGGGGAGTCTCCTGGTAATAATTATGAGAACTGTGCTTAGGTCAAATCTGTAAGGGCTCAGACAATGGTTCTTGTTTTTCCCAATATAAGGAAGTGTTGAGATGACAGAGGGTGTTGGACAATATCTCTTCTTTGTTTCTCTTCTGTGGATAATAGGTCTTTTTTTTTTTTTTTTTTTGCAAGGCAAATGGGATTAAGTGGCTTGCCCAAGGCCACACAGCCAGGTAATTACTAAGTGTCTGAGACCGGATTTGAACCCAGGTACTCCTGACTCCAGGGCCAGTGCTTTATCCACTGTGCCATCTAGCTGCCCCGGATAATAGGTCTTAAGGATCTGGCTAATATCCTATAACTCATATTTATTCCTATATCTTCCCATTTCTGCATTTTAGCAATAAAATCAAAATAAATATTCCCCTTTTCTTTTCACATGTACGTTTTTTTTCTTGCTAGGAAACTAGTAGGCTGTTTTCCCAGCAGGGACTATTAGTAGCAGAAATTTCTCTGAAGAAGTTCATTTTATCCATGTCCAAGAAGAAAAATGATAGGCACAGCCAAATCAGTCACAATGGCTGAAGTTTGGGAACTGCTGATCTGCATTATCTTCTATAACTACTGAAATATTTCTTGCCTCTTGTTTCTGATGATCTTTGACTGTAGGTTCAGGACAGTGTTTAGTCAACTGGAGACTCAGTGCCAGGGCTTTGGTCTCTGTCTAGACCTGAATCAAAGGCTCTAAAGGTCCAAACTTTTACTTCAAAATGGAAGAAAATAAAAGGAAATCCTTAATGCAGATACCTCTTTTTAAGTACCTCAAAATGGCCCTGCCCTCCCTCTTTTTTCACAGGATGCCTCTTGGGAAGGATACAGAGAAATGGCAATGATATGGATGAGGTCACAGGGATTGGGAGGAGATGGAAGGGCATGTGGTATTGGAGTTAGTTGAAGGGACTGAGTATTTAGCTTATAATAGAGAAGACTTTAGGGACATGATTGCTATCTTCATTATTTGGGTCTTTTTGATTGGATGACTTCTAGACACCTCAAAAACCACATGATCACAATAGAACTCATTATCTCTCTCCCCCATACCTGCCTTTTTTTTTTAAGAAAGGGATAGAAAAATTAGAGTTTTAAGAGAAGAAAGGGACACACACACACACACACACACACACACACACACACAGAGAAAAGAACAGCCAAGCAGTGTTGGCTGGGCCATTGTCAGAGAAGACTGAGGCAGCCCATACCTGCCTTTCTTAAGAATTTCTCTGCTTCTGTTAGTACAACAGTATTTTTTTTTTTTGGTCACTCAGCTTAACTTCAGTGTCATACTCAAACTCTTCTCTCCTGCCCATATGTTTAATCAGGTGCCAAATCATAAACCTTGTACCAAGCAATCTACCTTTACAATGTTTCTTGAGTTTGTCTTTCTCTTTTCTCACACAGTGAACATCTGGGTGTAGGCCCTCTTCCCTTCTTGCCTAGACTTGTATTAAGTCTTTTAATTGTTTTCCTTGCCTCAAGTCTTTCCCTTTTCTAAGCTGTTCAACTCTAGCAACTCCCTGCTTTCTTTGTGTTAAAATGCAAACTCTGTGCTTGATATTTAAAGCTCTTCATAACCTGGCTTCAACCTATTCAAACTATTATATCTGATCTAGCCAAATTATCTGCCTTGCTGTTCCTCAAGTACAATTTCTTCTTTTCCTCAATATTTCCTCTAGTTTCTTTTGAGATTTCGATCAGATACCTCCTGTATATGTATGTAGGGATCTCTCTCTATATATATATATATTATATATCACATTTATTTTCTATATTTTCATTTGTGAGCCTGTTGTCTCTCCTGATAGAATGTTAACTTCTTGAGGGCAGGGGCTATTTCCATGTTTACAGTACTGAGCACAGTTCTTATTAAGCATCCATAGATGTTTAATAAAAATTTGTTAATTGATCAATTAGTTTGAAAAGTTGTGCTTTAGAAGGATTAGATTTACTTTGGCATTAAAGGTCAGAATTGGAAACTCTAGACTGCAAGTGGCAAGGAGGTGGCTGAGCCTCATGGTAAGGAAAAAACTGTAGAATGTGAGAGCGATCTGCTGCAGAAGATATTGGGGCTACTCACTGAAAGATCTTTAAGTCAAGATTATGGAAGATGTTCAGGGAAGAGCTGGACATCCTCAGTGCCTTCCAATTCTTCACATTCTATGATACAGAAGGGTGAGGAAGTCCAAATTCCAGTCATC
Source organism: Macrotis lagotis (assembly GCF_037893015.1). Lineage (NCBI taxonomy): Eukaryota > Metazoa > Chordata > Mammalia > Peramelemorphia > Peramelidae > Macrotis > Macrotis lagotis. Next base: position 200,999,169 of record NC_133664.1, on the reverse strand, counting down.
TTTTCCAATATTTTTTTACTCAAGACAGTGTTACTTAATAAAGGAGGACAAGAATCTCAGAGATTGAGGTTAGCTGTTGAGTGTTGGCAAATCAAGGTTTGGATTGGTTGCATATTCTCCTTAATTTCTGAATAAAATGGAACCTCCTTAATGACAAGGTGTATTTCATTTTTGTCTATGATCTCCTAAAAGTGTCTGGAACATAGTAGGCAATGAATGTTCAACATTTGATTCCCATTCCTAGTTAAGAATGTTGACAAAGGCACTTGTTCTGCAAACTGTACTCTTAGAACTTGCTTGGAGCACACGTTGCTTAAGTCTGCTGCCTGTGTCAAACTTCATTCCCTCCCACCCCGACAGGTGTTTTCCCAGAATTTATGATTTTCCAAGCTGTCTTTCTTGCCTGCTCTCTTTTCTTCTCTGTTCCAGTTTTTTTGTTTTCTTCATTCCCAGTTTGAGGATCTGGAAACCAACCAGGAATAGTTTTATTAGTTTGCTCCTATCTCAGCCCTCATCCTTTGAATGCAGTTATGAGAATTCCATCCTGGTCTCTTTGTTGCCCTTTCCACTTTGACCTTAGTTCTTTGTTTTAGGCTTGGAAGATAGACCATCAACTCAGATCTTCCTTTCTAACCAACTTCTGAAGCCATCTCAAAAAGCTTTTCTTCTGGGAAAGCTAACCTCAGTGTACGTAAAAGTCACAGTAACATTGTTCCTTCTAAGCCATGCTGTCAAGACGTCCTCTCTGTCTTTCTCCATCTTTAGTCTTGTAAATAATATACAGAAGTCATCAAAGTAATTTTATTTATACTTTTCTTACCAAGTCAATCCTGCCCTCATTTCTTCTTTTTCCAACTATCTTCATCTTTTTTCGACTCTCCTTATGATCACATTAATAGAATATAAGCCTAGAGCAGATACTTAGCATTCCTCCACGAACCTGTTTTCCATGAAAACCAAAGAAAAAGGGAATAGTATATTCAGCATTTTTTAGGCTCACCCAAGTTTATTTAAATCCTTGAGTACATGACTGCTTGGTTCACCCATCCCCCACTTCCAGCTGCCCCTAAAAGTCAAATATGGACCAGCCTGGCTCCTTCAAATATAAATTTCTTAAGCGGTAGTAACAGGTGCCACAGGATCCCTTTGGCATGTAAAAACTAACTCTTGCTACCCTATTCCCTTTCTAGTTGGAACTGGCTACAGCCAAGAATGACATGAACCGACACCTACACGAGTACATGGAAATGTGTAGTATGAAACGGGGTCTCGACGTGCAGATGGAGACCTGCCGCCGTCTCATCACCCAGTCTGGAGACCGGTAAGGGTCCTTGGCATACCGGCTCCTCCTTGCCTCTGGACCTGGAGAAGGAGGGATCCCAGACAAGGCTGAGTGACTGTGAAGCCCAGTTGACTATTTCTATAGAGGTCTGCTCAGGTTCATTGTTCTAACAGCCTCTATGCATGTCAGCCTAGATAGTTAAATGAAATCTACAGTGGGTTGTTCAGCTCTATTCCTCATACTCCACTGTTTTGGTCTCCCTTGTCTTTCTTCCCATTTTCCAGGGTAGTTTTGAAAGTTGGCAGAGTCTGGAAGGGTCAGTATAGGGGCTGGGAAGAGAGACTTAGCTTATTCATTCCCTCAGTATCACCAATTATGTGAATAAGGACTATTCAGTTTTGGAGAGGAAAATGGCCTTGGGTGGGGTGTGTAGGTAAATTCCATGTAAATTCCAGTAAATCCCACCCCTTTTTTTGGGTCCTAACCAGGCTACACACAAAATGTTCTGGTCCTGCCTCATACTGGCTAGATTTTGAGAGTTAATGATCCACCCTGCAGTGTCTCAGACAACTCTTTAAGACTTTAAATTCACAACCATTGGTGGATCTGCCCTGATCTTGGCCAAATCTTAGGGCTAAATGCTTTTAGACAGTTTCTCCCTCCTGACCAAAACCTGCACTAATTCTGTGTGGCTTCAGTCTGAGTGAGTTTAGTGCTTGTTGTCCAAATGAGCCTGCTTCTTCCTAGAAAGGTTGGGCAAAGGGAGACGGAGACAGACCCCTTCATGAAATTTTCCTTGTTCTAATGTAGTAATTATTTTCTTTCAGAAAGTCTCCTGCTTTCTCTGCAGTCCAACCTAATGAACCGCCACCAAGTGAGACAGATGACTCTGATCGTGATCTTTCTTCTGATAGCTCCATGAGATAGGGGTTTCATCTCCATCTTAGGTCTTACTTGACATCTCCCTCAACCAGGGAAATGACAGCACTGGAGTTGGGGGAAAGCAGATGTCACTTGTATCTTCAGTTTGGAATAAAGATCATTCCTTAGCCCTTCCTCCCTGGGGGGGAGGGGGTGGGATGTTACTGAATATGAATACACCATTGCACCAAACCCAGTCCTAGGGTGCTGGGGAGCACTGCTCCCTTTCTTCTTCCTCATTACCCCCAGTTTTCTGTGGTGGGTTCTGGTCTCAAATCAGATTCTCAGCAAAAAAAAGGGGGAATTCCTGAATGTTCAGTAATCGGTGCCCACTGCTGCCTCATATTGAGAAGTATTAAGATTTATATAGTGTGGTTCCTTACATCCTCCATCATTCTGTGAAACAGATCTCCCACTACTGCTGCCTAGAGTCATTTGACTGTTTCTTGACCCCCATACTGGTGCTAATTGGCCCATGTACTGGTGTAAACTGGACTAAGCCAGAAGTCTCAGGGCCAGTGAAATATGCTTTAGTATGGAGGAAAGCAGGGTGAAAGATTGGGGAGTCTGCTATTCCCCATGTCTAATTCAGGTTCTGTTGCTGGTTGCAGTGTATCATATGTGTAGGTATGTTTTCTTTTCCCATAGTTATCATGTATTAAAAGGGCCTTGATACCCCACCTCTGAGGGTCATTTCTTTTGGACTGGCGGAGGTCTTACCCAATATTTTAGAGAATAAGACCACAAATTTTTAGAGAACCTGGGTATCCCTGCCCAAGCCTTTTTCAACCTTCCTTGGCCTATTTTCTCAACTTTCGATGAAGGGGATTGGATTAACTCAGAGGTTCCTTGCAATCTTGAATCTTTGAGCCTATGAAATTTTCAATGAGGTTGGAGGTTGTGTTTGTGCACCTTGCTATTCTACTCTATTCGGCCAGTTTGAATGTGGTATTGTGGTAATAGATTCAACAGCCTCCCAAACTATCCTTCACCCCAATTTCCAAAAATGCTACTCTGTACTCCAGGAGATGGCTTCTTTGACTTAAGACTGAAAGGCCCATTACTAGGAAAATAGCCACAGAGGATCTGTCTAGATAATCATCATTCTCAGACTGAGAAGGAACATTGCTTAGTTCCATATGATGAATATTTTTAACAGCTCTAGTAATTGCTTTTCCTTGTTACTGGCAACATTGGGTCTATCTCGGGTATAACCAACTCCTAACTCAAATTCAAAGAATAGAGCCTAATCCTCCCACGTAAAAATATAAAAACACTGACACACAGCCACAAACCCAACTCCTAACTGTTGATCACTGAGATCATTAAGTTGTTTGTTTCAGAAAAGACAGGTAGACAAACACGCTGAATATGGTGACTTTATTGATGGTACACAATAAAGGACTCTAGACTTCTCCCCCCTACAGGGGTGCTTTGGGACAAGGATGTGAATGGGGCACAGGATCCCTGGTAGAGGAACGCATGTTAGGGATGTGGGCTCCCCAGTGATGTAACTTTTTTTTTTTTGGCTGGGGATGAAGATTCATCCATGGCTTCCCATTTTATTCTTTGGAGGCCATGAAGACCATGAGGTCGACTACGCGGTTGCTATAACCATACTCGTTGTCATACCTAGGAAGATGAAAGACGGGTCAGAATGTAGGTAGCTTTAGGAGGGCAACTATGACATACACCCAATTCTGTTAAATTCCTTCATCTCCCCCCGACTCCCCAGAAAAACCACACAAAATTCACCTTCATTGTGCTACATACCATGAAATAAGCTTGACAAAGTGGTCGTTGAGGGCAATGCCAGCGCCTGCATCAAAGGTAGAAGAGTGGGTGTCGCTATTAAAGTCACAGGATACAACCTGGTCCTCTGTGTAGCCCAGGATGCCCTTCAAGGGTCCCTCTGATGCTTGCTTCATCACTTTCTTGATGTCATCATATTTGGCCTAGAAGATAAAAAAAACGGAAGGATTCAAATTAGTATGTTGCTGCCATTCCAGCCTATAATCCATTAAGCAGAGAATCTGAAAGTTCACTTTGTCTAATGCTACACTTACAGGTTTCTCCAGGCGGCAGGTCAGATCCACAACAGATACATTGGGAGTGGGAACACGGAAAGCCATGCCTGTGAGCTTTCTGCAGAGAGAATATTGTATTATAATAAAAATATCTCAAATTGTTTACTCCATAACCTCTTCAGGACAGAGAACCATAAATCAGGATGCTCTTACCCATTCAACTCAGGGATGACCTTGCCTACAGCCTTAGCAGCTCCAGTGGAAGCAGGGATGATGTTTTGGGCAGCACCACGCCCATCACGCCACAGCTTGCCAGAGGGACCATCCACAGTCTTCTGGGTAGCAGTAATAGCATGCACTGTGGTCTGTAATGAGAGGTAACCATAACTAAAACCCTTAGGGTGATGTTATGACACCCCCCATCCCTCAACACCCCTATAGATTATTTTGTTGTACAATGAGAAACAAAGGGGCCCAACTTTCACCACCCTGTGGAGCCCACATCCCTATCCATACCATGAGTCCTTCCACAATGCCAAAGTTGTCATGAATGACCTTGGCCAAGGGGGCCAAGCAGTTGGTGGTGCAGGAGGCATTACTGAGGAAGGAAAGAAGACAAATCAGGGCAAGATGTTCCAATCTAGACTTCTTTGTATTTGTCTGCAATTTCCTTTTATTCTAGTGCAACACATGTCCCTTCCTCCTCCCTTCTCTGGGCAAGGTCAACTCATATTTACTATCTTAAACCATTTTATCATCAAACATACTCACCTGACAATCTTAAGGGAATTATCATATTTCTCATGGTTCACTCCCATCACGAACATTGGGGCATCAGCAGAGGGGGCAGAGATAATGACCCGTTTGGCTCCACCCTTCAAGTGAGCCTGAGGCAGGGGAAAAGAGAAGGAAGTTACAAGAGTCTGGCCCCACCCTTCCTAATAGACAGGCTCCAATGCCCATTTTTCTAGGGAGATGACTTATCTCCCAAAGAAAAGGTCTTTACCCTAGAAAGGTTGACCCCATAACTCACCCCAGCCTTCTCCATGGTGGTAAAGACACCAGTGGACTCTACAACATACTCAGCTCCAGCATCTCCCCATTTAATATTGGTGGGATCCCGCCTACAAGGATAAAGAAGCCATGATCACCCACTGCACACTTTCTATCTTCCCAAACCCCAATGTTCCTACCCTGTCTTCCATACTCACTCCTGGAAGATGCTAATAGCTTTTCCATTGATCACCAGCTTTCCATTCTCAGCTTTGACAGTGCCCTTGAACTTGCCATGGGTGGAATCATATTGAAACATATAAACCTAAAGGTGACAAGGGTGTAGGAAACTTCATTAATGGCAGAAGAAACAGCTGCTTTCATCCTTTCCCCTCTTCCTGCTCAGACCTTAACTGCCCCAAGTTAATAAGCCATCATTTACCATGTAGTTGAGGTCAATGAAGGGATCATTGATGGCCACAATATCTACTCTGCCAGACATGAGTGCAGCCCTGGTCACCAGACGCCCAATGCGGCCAAATCTGTCAGGAAAGGAGAAAACAAAAGCAGTGAAAAAATTGGGGGGGAAGCTAAGAAAAGTAAGGGTTTCAGGCCAATCATTTTCCTAATAGGCAATAATATATGGTTAGTTTGAGAGTCAAGAGGCCCTTGGTTCAAATTCCATTGATAAAATTTTTTAGAAACCCAGGGCAGGTATCAACCTCTCGGTATTCTAGAGACTGCAGAAGAAGTGCTAACCTGTAGGGGGAGAGATTGTTCCCTCTTTATGATTCTCAAGGAAAAAGTGCCACAGGCAAGCAGTTCATGTCATCCATTAATTTGACACCATGAATATGGCTTCTCCATAGTATCTACCTTGGTATCTGCCAGGATCCCACCCCCAGTCAGCTTCTTGGCTTTCAGCCCTGAGGTAGAAGACTTTAGTCAGAATTCTAGCACTCAAAGGGCAGGATTAAAGGTTAGAAATTAACCCATGAAAAAGTGTCAAAACAATTCCTCCCTCCCTCTAAAAGAGCCATGGAATATCTTTAGTCCTAACTTGCACTACCCAACCACCTAATTTCAGAATTCTAATTTGATTAGATTTTTGCCACTTAATGATCATTGGAGAAGTTCTTTCTTCCCCAATATTAAGGGTTTTATAATGTTCTATGAAGGAGAAAGCAATGCTAGGTTCCCTGACTACATACAGAAAGGTCAGGTGGTTATATTTAGCTCTAGGGTGGGGTGAGGGAGATCTGGTTTCTGGGAGCCAAAATGGAGAGGACAGGGTTCCTGGGGATCAGATACCTAATCCTCAAGATGACCTTTTCAGGGCTGGCCTTTTGGGCAGGATTAGTTCTAAGGATGGGGAAACCCAATAGATACACATGTTGTAAAGGCAAGAAAATGAAAGGGACATGCTGCCATGTTAATAATAGGTTCAGAGAGGGAATTTTCATTTCTATACATCCATGACTCAGCATTAGCTTACAGCCACCACACCCCCCACAAATCACTTCTGGATGAAGGGGTTCTACAGAAATCCTAAATCACAGGGAAATTAGGAGGGAAGAAGGGACAAGATTTTTTCAGGATAAGGAACTAGGCTGGGGAAAGCTATCTGTTTAAAAAAAAAACCCCAAAAGAAACTGAACTAGAGCATTCTATTATCTAAGATTTTTGGCAGATTGAAAGTCCTGTAATTTGAGGGAGATCAGGGTGGAGTAAAATGATTAAGTGTTTTCTGGAAACCCCAATTGAGAAACAGAGGCAGCCAGGGTTTGGAGGTGTCCTGGTGCCTTTTTCCTAGCAGGAAGTGTTTGCCTTCACCTTGGGGTAGGTGCTAAGGAGGGTGAGTCAGGGAAGGGGAGTGGAAGAAGAGGATGAGGCTCCCTAACGGTGGCACACTCATTTCCTTCCCTATTGCAACATGGCTGCCCGGGTGACCCAGAGGAAAAGGCGCCCTCTCCCTGAAGTGAGGAGAATTAGCTCATGTGGGGGAGGGCAGGGGCCCTTGCCCGGGCCCTCATCCCCTCCCCCACGTGGCCCAGGAGGCGGGAAAGGGCAGAAGAGGGATACAGGGACAATCCTCTTCGGATCTTTGCACCCCGTTGCAACAGCTGGGACAGCTGCGGGGGGGCTGCTAGCCCAGGGACACAATAGCGTTTAGGCAGAAACGCGGGCTGGGCTCATGCCTCTGACCTTGGAGTCTCCTCGGAGGCTTGCACCTGCCCTCCCCAAGGGTCTCACACGGCTGCCTAGCGCGCGGCGAACCCCTGGGGTTCGGGCGCCTGGTTTGTGCCCACCCCCTCCTCCCTCGGGAGCCTGCCGGGATCCTACTCACCCGTTGACTCCGACCTTCACCATCTTGGCTCAGGAATGCGACTGACCAGGGCAGCGGATCCTGGGGGCAGAAGATGCGGCAGTCAGGGAGCCCTCCCCCCACGCGCCCCCCAGGTCTCACCACACACCCCTAGCTGTGCGTGGGGTGCAATCCTCCCGGAAACCGCGCAGCGGGGCTCCCCCACCCCGCCTTCCATTCACCCATCCCAGGGATGCGCAGGGCGCCAGCCTCCATCCTCGCCCCGCGCCGCCTCACGTCCGGGGGGCCGGGTCTCACCGCCCGCCCCCTGGAGCCCCGAATTCCACCCTCGCTCTAAACAGATCCCGGCCGGCCCCTCTGAGGCACCTTCCCGTCCCCTTAGGGAGGGAAGGGGCGAGGGTGCCGGTGCCCGCTCCCGCCTCGCCCCGCCCCACCCCCACCGCCCCGGCCCCGGCCCTTCTCCCCCGGGACGACTTACCTTGCAGGGAGCTTGGAGAAGAGCTGAGAGCGCAAAGGGAGGAGCGAGCCCGCTTTTATCCAAGTCCGGGCGGCAGCCCCGCCCCCTATACTGCGCAACCAGTCCCGGGGCTGGGGCGCCCGGGCTACGTGCGGCCCTAAAACTCCGAGCAGCTGCGGACGCGCTCCCCTCCCTCCCCACCTCCCCTCCCCATCCCCGCCTGCATTCTGGGCCCCCCCGGCCGGGCGCTGGGGGGGGGGGGGGCACGGGCCGCTGCAGAATTGGGGGGGGTGTTGGACATGGCTGCAGGAATCCGGGAGGAAGGGAGGCGATTGGGTGAGGCACGGTGGGGGGCAGAGGCACGGGCTGCTGTGAGAGGATGGGGGTGGGGTAGAGGTTGTGGAATTCTGCACGTACAGAGGAGCTAGCTTATATGGAAAGGACTTCAACTGGAGGCTGCGCATCCAAGGCTTGGTCTTTGTGATGAGGGCTCCGCGGCCACCCCTGGTCACAGACAGACACACGGACATGCACACACACTCTTCCCTTCTCCAGTTGCACGGGCAGCCTTCCCAGCCTGGAGAGCCTTTCCCCTTTCATCCCCGCCTCTCGGAATGCCAGGTTTCCGTCTCGACTCCCCTAAAGCTGCGCATTTTTCTGCCTTTCCCAGCCTGGTTACTTTGTATCTTCATTTAGAAAGGAAGCCCGAGAGCAAGCACAGTGAAGCCTTTTGCCCTTGCCTTCCTAGCGGCCCAGAAGATAGTAGGTGCTTCTTACACCTGCTTTCAAACCCGATTTCCACACTGTGACCTTGGAATGTCAATTAAGTTCTTCAGGTCTCCGGTTCCTTATCTCAGTAAGGCTCACCTTCCGGAGTTCAAATCTGCCCTCAGACCCTGCCTAGCCGCGTGACCTTGGCTAAGTCACTTCACCCTGTTGGCCGCAGGTTCTTCATTTGTAAAATGAACTGGAGAAGGAAATAGCAACGCATTCCAGTATCTCTGCCAAGAAAACCCCAAATTGGGTCATGAAGAGTTGGACCCAGATGAAAAAACGTCTGAACACCAGCAAAAAAGGGGCTAACCCCATTTCACTACCTGTCCCACTTAGTGTGGCTACTGTGAGGGAATTTCTTTTCAAGATTTTAGGAGCTATCTAGGAAAGAAATCCGTGGGAAGCCCGAAAACTAAGGATTCTGACTAAATGAGAGATCAGGACTCAGACAACAGGGCAGAGGAGGAGAGGAAAGGACATTGGATTTGGAATGAAAGGCGTGGGTTCTAATCTTTGCTGTTATTTACTTCCCTGTGACCTTGGAAAATGATTCTTCTCATCTGGGAAACGAAACATTTGTACTAAACAAATTTTTCATCCAGTTCTAAGACTTATGAACAGCATAGGAAGCACCGTGAGAATGTGGCCACACTGTGTAGTTTAAGTCAGCCCTGCTGCCCTTCAGCTCCATTTTCCACTTTCTTTTCTGGTTAGAGAGAGGGACTGCTTTTCTCCCTCTGGAGACCTGAAAAGGTACCTCTCCTCCAGTCTTTACGGTAGTGACGAAGGAACAGCTGAGGACCAGGCAGGGGTGGGGCTCCCCAGTCCCCATTTCCCCCCTCCCCCCCTGCTTTGGCGGCCAGGCTGTGTTGGTATCACAAAGGCCTTCGGCCTCTGGCAGATTCTCCCCCGGACTAAAGGGAGAGAGTCGAGGGAGGCTTCTCTAGCTGAAGGCTTTCTTCTGGAACAGGAAAAAGCCGCCTGGAGGGAGACTAGATAATTGAGACTGATTACATCTGTGCCAGCCTGAAGGTTCCAAATCGCTTTGTTACTTTGCTACTGGAAGCCTTGGGTACTGTGGGCTGGCTGGGTGGGAGGGGAGCGGATCTCCCTGCTCCCCTCCTCCCACACTGCTCTAAAGAGGGAGCAAATCACCCTGGTTACAGCTAGGATGAGGAGGAATGGCACAGAAAGATGTAAGCTTCTGGAAACCTGGGAGCTGCCTAGTACTGATGGAGAATACAGTGCTTCTTTCATGATGGCATAGGGGGTGTGAGGCCCTCGGGTTCCTTCTGTCCTGGGATGCCTGGAACAGTCTAGAAGTTCCTTGGTCTAGGAGTATCAATTGTGGTCAGTGTTACTGAGTTAAAAGGAGGGTATCAGAGGGACAGAAAGCTCCATTCCAATAAGTTAGCTGTTTCAGGAAGGAGTGTAGAAGGAGTTGGTTATTTCCTTTACTTCCCTTAAGGCCCCAATTTCCATCTAAAGAGGGGATAATCTATAATTGCTCTAAATTCTGAATCTAAACATGAAGTCATCTTGGGAATGGAGCTAAGGGCGTGAGAATGGAATCTTGTTGCATTTAAAGAAATTTAAGAAATGGAGATAGGACAGCAGGTTCCAGGGTGGGGGGTATCCTGGGGGCTCTTTGCTGGCTTAGGGAAATTTGAGCTCCGCCCCCCGCCCCTCTCCCGAAAAAGCTGGAGGCTAAATTTAGCTGAGTGATAACCTTTACTTTAAAGGTTAAGAAAGGGTAGTGGTGCTCCTCAGTCTGCCTGTCACTTAGCATGTCCTGTCCTTTTCCAAAGACTGTTCCCATCTTCAGTGGCTTCTAGGCCAATTTGTAGACATGCTTGGCAATCGGTTCATGGACTTAATGAGGCATCAGAGAGGGAAGGGGGTGGGGTGCCTCTGAGCAAAGAGGAGACTGTTGCTTTTGGTCTTGTGGAAAGCAGCAGAAACAAGTTCCAGGGAAGGGGATACGTGAGCCTATTCATGCAACCATGCAGCATATCATCTGCTCAGAGAGGAGTGCTTTCTCCACTGTGGCCCCTTTGGGGTACAAGACTGACTACTCTGAGGACCTTCTGCTTTAGGATCCCTTCTTAAGTAACAGTTCAGTTCCTCTTCTACTCCCACCCCAGAAAGGGCAGCTCAAACTTGGGAGAGAACTATCTACTGTGTCATGACACAGGCACGATCATTTAAGGAATGTCTCAATTCTATGAAACTCAGCTATCATAGAAGAACAAGTTTGGTGTAGGGGCTGGCTACCTTCTTGTTTCCTGGGCCCTTTTTTACTCCCTTCCCCATCCTTAGAAAAATCTTTACCCAACACACTCTAATTTCACCCATGGGGTGGTTAGGTGGTACAGTGCATAGAGCACCAGCTCTGGAGTCAGGAGTACCTGGGTTCAAATCCAGCCTCAGACACTTAATGATTACCTAGCTGTGTGGCCTTGGGCAAATCACTTAACCCCATTGCTTTGCAAAAACCTAAAAAAAAAAAAGATACTGACCCATCGAGGCTCATCAACTGGGGGGATGGTTGAACAAATTGTGGTATATGAATGTGATGGAACATTATTGTTCTCTAAGAACTCAAGTGGATCAGGACTTCAGAAAAGCCTTGAAAGATTTGCATGAACTGATGTTGAATAAAGTGAGCCAGAACCGGATTATACACATCAATAGGGATATTGGGTGATGATCAAGTATGATGAACTTGTCATTTCAGCAGTCTAATAAAAGACAATTCTAGAAGATTTGTGATGGAAAATGCCATCCATATCCAGAGGGAGAACTCTGGAGTTTAAATACTTCAAAGTTTACTACTTTCAATTTTTAAAAGTGTTTTATGTATTTAAGTAATTATTTTCTAATGTTTTTTCCTTTCATTTGGATTTTATCCTTTCACAACAGGATTAATATGGATCTAATTATATAATTTTACATGTAGAGCCTATATCAGATTGCTGTCAGGAGGAGGAGGGAGGGCGAAAAATGTAACTCACAACCTTGTAAAAAAATAGTGAGAGCTTCTGTTACATATTGTTGGGAAAAACAAAAATATATTAAATATATTAAATATGAAAATATATTAAATATTGACTAATCTTTCCTTCCTTTCCCAGCCCGAATCCTAGAAAATTTCTATCCAACTACTCTAGCACCTCTGCCAAGAAAACCCTAAGGGGTTATGAAGAGTTGGACATAACCATAACAACAAAAGTTTATGCAATTTCCTTCTCTAGAAAGCCCTTCCTAAGTTGGGCTGTGGGAAATCTGGGACACTACACTGTTGGTGGAGCTGTGAACTCATCCAACCTTTCTGGAGAGAAATTTGGAACTATGCCCAAAGGACAACAAAAATGAGCATACCCTTTGACCCAGCAATACCACTACTGGGTCTATACCCTGAAGAGATGATAAATAAGGGTAGAAAGCCCTTCCTATTTAGTCTCAATTGCTAGTGCCCTTCCATCCTACTTTGTCTGTATTCTGTTTGAACTACAATAGGTACATCTTAAAGAAATGCCCATTATCTTCTGGAGAGGACATAAGCTCCTAGAGAGTAAAGGACTTTGTGTGATCAGCACCTAGAAAGACTATTATCAAGGATATATATCACAGACACTCCTTACTGCCTGTTGACTTTAATCCCCAAAGGTAATTAGTCTGTGCATTTAGGAATTACCATTCAAACTCTCTCAAAGAATAAAAGATGGTACTGGACACTGTTCTCTTTCTCCTTTAGATAGAGATTGATTCCAGGGTCCCATAACTGAGGTCCTCGAGTCCTTTCTCTAGTTCTTGATTATCCTCCCCACCTGTGGCTCCCAGAATCAAGTTAAAATTTCTAAAAGAAGGATCCCAACAGACCAAGGAATGTGATTACAGGAAAATTCCTGGGAAGTCCACAAATCTTTTTTATTTGTAAAAAAAAAAAAAAAAAAAAAAAAAGAGCACAGGCAAACATATTACATAGCAAGAAGAGTCAAACTTGGCTCAATTATTTCCATAGGGTCCCCTCTCCTTACACGACAGGGATGGGAAGAAGGCGTTTTAAGGCCTTTTGACTTCGGGTAGATGCTCGTCGGATAGGGGTTGTCTTCTTAGGTGTTTGGTCATCTTCTGTCATCTCTGCTAAGCACTCTGAGGAAGAGAAGATTGGAAAGTCAAAGCATGAATGTAATGAATGGTCACCAAAACCAGATTAGCTATGGATGGAGAGAGCACTGACTGGAATTCCAGAGGTTTGAGTTCTTAATTTAACTTCACTCGATATTTAGGGGTCTGGGCCTTGATGGCCTTTCAGGACTCTTTCCTTTCTGTGGCTCTTGGTGTTCCCTGTCATCCATTTCAAATCATGGGGCAATGACATCTTCTAGTTTGGGATGATTCATTATAGGCCTTGGCTACTTGTGCACTTTTATATTGGGGGTTTAACACATTTACCTTCCTCACTGGATTCATCACTGGAAAAGACGATTGCAGTCTTCTTAGAAACTGGCTTTCTGGTGTTTGGCCGATGTTTGGTAGTGCCCCGAGGTTGAGGTGTAACAAAATCATTGTCTGAGGCAACTGAGGGGCAGCTTTGGCGAGAGGTGTCTAGAGTCACAGCAATGAGACGAGACATGGATGAGGGTCAGGATTTAGTCACAAGGTTCTTAGTGGAGAGACTTCCCTTTCTCTTCTACATTTCATTTCTTTTTCAAAATTACAATTTAAAAAAATTAATGAAAATCTTTTCTCTTTCTCCTATCCCCTATGCTACATACAAGAAAAATAAAACTCTTTTGCAAGATATGCAGTCAAGCAAAAAAAATTCTCCCACTTAATATGTCTCAGTCTATACTCCTGAGTCCATCACTTCTCTGATAGGGACAACATTAGTCCTCTGAATTGGTCAAAGTTCTTAAATCTTTCAAAGATTTTTACAAGAGAAAAGAGTCTTTTCATGAGTACTGTTATTATACAAATCATTCTTGGGGGAACTAGGTGGCTCAGTGGACAGAACACTGGCCCTGTAGTTAGGAGGACCTAAGTTCAAATCTAGCCTCAGATACTTAATAATTACCTAGTCACTCCCCTGCCTGGTTGGGGGGGGAATCTTTTTCCCCCTAGCCCTATAGATTTTTTAATTGCTTCTGATCTCTTTTATCTAGAGATTTCAATGGAATATTGAAGATGATCTTGATCAACCTGTATCTGAGCAGGATACAGAAAACTTAATAATTGCCTACCTAGGAACAGCTAATATTTACCAAGCTGTGTGACCTTGGGCAAGTCATTTAACCCCACTGCCTTGCAAAAAAGAAAAATAAAATCATTCTCTTGGTTCTGCTCACTTTATTCTGTCAGTACATGCATCTCTTTCATCATTTCTTATAGCACAGCAGTGCATTATATTCATGCATCATAATTTGTTCAGTCAGTATTCACTTAATAAGCACCCTGACTTCAGTTCTTTGCCACCAAAGAATTGCCATTATTTTTGTACATATGGATCCTTTTCCTCTTTCTCTGACCTCTATGGAGTATAGGTTTAATAATGGGTCAATGGGTTTATGTATATATAGTTTGATAACTTTATGGTCACAGTTCCAAATTGCTTTGGGAGAACTGCTGGATCAATTTATATAAAACGCCACACTGTATTAAATGTACCTGATTTTCTCACAACTACTCAAGAATTTTTTATATTTTCTCTTTCCCCCCCCCAGCTCTGATAATTCAATCCCAATTGGGGGTGGGGTATGGTGGTGGTGGTGACATAGGACCTCAAAATTGCTTTTAATTATGGGACATTTTTTATATGGTTAAAAGTTTGAATTTTTTCCTCTGAAAACTGCCTATTCATATCATTTATTAATTGGGAAATGGCTTATTGTTAAAAAAAATTTGACTCAGATCCCTATGACATTTATCAGATAAATCTGATACTCCTCCCAGTTATCTAGCTGCATTGGTTTTGTGTGTGCCAAAAACTTTTTAATTTTACATAGTCAAATGACCCATTTTTACCTTGTGTGAATTCTTCCCTATTCATAGATCTGAAAGGTCGTTCCTTCCCTGCTCCTCTTCTGTGTACATCATATAACCATTTGGAACTTAATCCTTGTATATGCTTTGAGCTGCTAGTTTCTGCCTGTTTTCCCCAGATTGCTTTTACATTTTTTTAAGCTTTTGTTGAACTCTGTGCTTGTCCTACATTTCTTTTTTTCTTTTTCTTTTTTTTAGATTTTTGCAAGACAATAGGGTTAAGTGGCTTGCCCAAGGCTGCACAGCTTTATTATTAAGTGTCTGAGGCCAGATTTGAAGTCAGGTACTCCTGACTACAGGGCCAGTGCTCTATCCACTGCACCACCTAGTCCTACATTTCTAACCCGTGTCCAAACCATTAATTCTTTCATGTTTTAACTTGAGCTATCTCATATACCGCTAGTATGTCTTCTAGTTGATGGTTGGGATGGTTGATCAGCATCTTGATCAGTCTCAGGTTCCTGGGTTCCATCTAGTCCTCGTGTGTGGCAGGCTTGAAGTTTTTGTTCAAATTCATCCACCAGAGCCTGAAGTAAGAGGGAAGGAATCAAAAAAAGATCTGGAAATAGTTATTGCCAGATAGGACAAATAAATAAAGTCTGGGAACAATTCAAGCCCTAAAATCTTATTTGCTCAGAGGGCAAGAGAAATGTTTATACTGTAGCATCAGGAAAGAGGAGTTATGGGCTCTACTCACCTTGACCTCGGGCTTTGCCCAGCGACGAAGTTTGCTGACAGCCGCAAGGAAGGCATTGAAGATGGTCTCATCAGACAATTTGTCTCCGAAGCACTCAAAATTGTCTTGCATCTTACGAAGGCCTCGCTCTGTGAGGGGTAGCGTTGACAAACAGTAGGCCAGGTCTCTGTGTTGCCTCTCAGTCCTGAGGACAGATAAGAATTTATGAGAATAGAGAGACACAAGCATCCAAGCAAGCAATCAAAAAAGTATTTGCTAAAGGCTCACAGTATGCCAGATACAGTAGATCCTAATACAAGAGTCAGTGGTTGCTCTCACAGAGTTTATGCTTCACTGGGACCACATGATGTGTACATGGGTAAGTGATTACAGGAGAGGTGTTCAAAGAGAAGTATACATAGCATATACAAAAATAATACTGTGGGGTAGAGGGCACTAAGAGCTGGAGAACCAAGGAAGGGCCTCTTGGAGGAAATGGCACTTGAGCCAAACCCTGAAGGGAACTAGGGTTTCCAAGAGGCCCAGGTAAAGGGAAAAAGACGACCTAATCATCTTGCCTTTAAATGCCAAAATGGGAATTAGTATTTAAATCTAAAGTATTTAAATCTAAAGGCAACTGTAATACAATGAGGCTTCTTGAGTAGAAGAGTGACAAGCTA
Organism: Macrotis lagotis; assembly: GCF_037893015.1. Classification (NCBI taxonomy): domain Eukaryota; kingdom Metazoa; phylum Chordata; class Mammalia; order Peramelemorphia; family Peramelidae; genus Macrotis; species Macrotis lagotis. Next base: position 200,982,988 of record NC_133664.1, on the reverse strand, counting down.
TCAGGAAATTAGATATTGACTGGATGTGTGGAGCTTAATTTATGAGTTATTGTAATATTCTGAGAAGTGATAAGAATCTGGATGTCTCCCATGTGCTTCTGTCATTCTAGGATCCTAAATCCAGAGCAGGAATGGAACATAAGAGGTCACTGAGTCCAAACCCAAAGACATTAAAGAACTTGCCAGAAATTACATAGGTACTAAGTCACAGAATCATGATTAAGTTCATATTAAGCCCAGCCTTCTTTCCACTGTAGTACCAGATACCCTGTGGTCTTATCATGCACAGCTCTATGGGCTGGGATGGGAGGGGGAGGACGAAGGTCTCTTTCCCTAATAGGCTCCTTCTACACTTTGTTCACCATACCGAGCTGTTCTGAACCTCTGGCACAGCTTCTCCACCAGACTCTCTGTTTGCTTGTCCTTGGTGATGTAGGACAGAAGTTGCCTGTGAAGAAGAGAAGAATTGTGACTCCTTCATAAATAAATCTGACCACCAAGTTGCTCCCTTGCCTGGTTAGGGGGATCCCCCCCCCCAGTTCTATAGATTTCTAATTGTTTCTAATCTCTCTTATCTAGAGATTTCAATGGAATCTTGAAGGTGATCTTTACCAACCTGTATCTGAGCAGGATACAGAAACCAAGAGAACAATTTTAAAAGAACTAGACTTTTGGAGGTCAGAGAGAAAAGATATTCTCTACAACAACCCAAGCAAGTCCTACTCTGGCATACTACCTTCCATGAAGGTCTTTAAAAACCCTTAGGAGTTGACAGAATCAAGCCAATGATCTGCCTCCTGGACCAAAGAGAAGTTATCTTCCACATGATCTTTCAAGTACTTGAAGACAGATCCTACTGCCTTTCACTCTTCTCCAAGTTCCTAGAGGGGTCCCTATCATGTCATAGGGAAAGCCCAAGGGGAGGCTTGTGGCCCAGGGCAAGCACCTCATGATGGTATGGAAAGGTTCCTCCTCCACTCCACTTTCAGGATCAGACAGACGACTTATAATATCAGGAAGGAGATTGTAGACTACATTGCCCTGCAGGAAAGGCAAACAGGCAGCTGGAAGAACCTGATGGCATGTGTACCCCCAGTCCAACACACTTTCCTCTGGATGGGTTCACCCCCTCACCTTGCCAGCAAGCTCATTGAAAAAGTTCTTCGCTAGAGCAGCAACTTCAGGTTCTGGGTCAATAAGTAATACAGCCATCTCGCTCACCTGCCCCTTCACCCTCACCATGTCCTTCAGGATCAGGTGGGTCATCACTAGCCCTGCTGTTTTCCGAACTTGAGAAGCTGGATCCCGAAGTCTAGGGCAGACAGAATCAGTGGGAAACCTCAGGACCAGTTGCATTTAGGGAAAGGGAAGTTTTCCCAGTAGAGAGCAAGGTCTGGGATGTGTACCAAAACAACTAATTCTTCTTATTTTAAAGTCAAGAAATCCCCAAAGCATGAATCTTCATCACCCTTCATGATTATTTAAAAAGTGACTTCAGAGGTCCATAGCCTAGAGGCAATCATCAATGTTTTGTCTTAGAAAGGCAGGTCAGCAATGAGATTAGTCTCAAATCAACATATGAAATAAAAGCTTCCAAAATATACTCAGAGTAATGAGGAAGACAGTTTCTTGCCTGAATTTCAGGTTCCTAGCCTGGGGTGATAACTGTCTAGCATGGTGTGGTCTTACCTAGCATACAGGTTAGGAGTCCAGGGCTCTACCAGGTTGGGGAATCTGATAGCCAAATCCCCAATGGCCACCATGAGGTTGGATCGAACGACAGGAAGTGAAGACTTTTCCAGCATAGTGAAGAGGAGGCGGAGCTGGGAATCACAAAAAGTGGCACTGGGGGGGCAGAGAAAGGAAGGATACTCAAGGAAGTGATACCCCCTCAATTCTCTTTTAAAAGGTTTTGCCTTAAACCATGGCCTACCTGATCATGCAGAACTTGCCAAGAGCTAGTGAAGCGGCTGTAGAGAGGGTTGGGTCACTATAGAGACCTGGATTATTACAGATCTTGAGCAAAAGGGGCACAAAAGCAGAGAGTAACTGTCTGCCTGTTGGGAGAGAAAGGGATCAAATTTCAGGTTAGAGAAAGGCATTTGGTAATAACAACCTTTGATTCTGCAAATTCACTATGAGGATCATAGTCAAAAGATGCTATTAAAAGGAAAAAAATGTGCACAAAAAAACATACATAGCTACTTTATCTGTAATAGCAAAAAAAAAATCAGAAATACTCTCTACTTATTGACATCCATATATAAGGCAGTAGACAGAAAGCTGAGCTTTAGGAAGACCCAGGTTCAAATCCAACCAGAGACAAATATAAGTGTAAATGGTAATGACTCTTGGCAGGTCACTTAACCTTTCTCTGCTTCATTTTTATCAATTGTAAAATGAGGATCATAACATATTAACTAATTGTTTAGAAAAAGTAATTATAATAAATCATTTTATTATTATTATCGCAAATATGTATAATACCACCTCCCAGGGCTGTTGTGAGGATCAAATGAGATTATATTTGTAAAGACCTTAATAAAGGTTTTTTTCCCTTTATCTTTTATATATACTGTTGTATCAAAGTAGTTAGATACTATTGCACTATAAAAATAGGAAAAAATACAAAGAAATATGGGCAGATAGGAAGTGATACAAAGTAAAGATGACAGAATTAGAGGAGTGGCAACAAAATCTTTGTAAGCAGAGCAAATAAATCATTATTGTTATGATTTTAAGTTTGTATCCTATTTTTTCTAATAAATTCTTTTTCTGATGCCTTATTCTGGAGCACAGCAGGTGTTCTCTCTCTCTCTCTCCACACACACACACACACACACACACACACACACACACACACACACACACGATATATGTGAAGGCTAGAACTAGCCAAGTCTTATCCAAATTAGAAAGATTTTGCTTAAGAGATGCAGACATTGGTCTGTCCAATGACTAATCTAGCTAAATTTGAAGAGGCTGATCAAATGATGATGAATGAGCAATAGCAATTTATGCAGATTTTCTACTGCAACATGGAAGGTTTGTGAACTGCTGGTGAAGGAAATATTAACACCAACCACCTAATGAATCCTTGAATTTATATCTAAGTACTTATAATTTGAATTCTATAGTTTTATTCTGTCTTCCACCCCTTATTTATATTTATTTGTACTTATTGAAGACATTATTTAATTTACAATAAAAATAATTTTCTTTTTAAAAAAGCAAATTTGCCTGGGATGGAGGGATATCATTCTTCACCCTCATTTACCATCCAACAGCTCCATCTCGCAGATACTTCGGATCAGTTCTGCCTCTGTGTCATCAGCAGAGGCACCTACTAGGCCTAACTCCTCCTCCATGGTACTCTCATTGCTGGTATTCTAGTAAAGAGATTAGGAAATCACAAATTATTGGAACTGGTTAAGAAATCCTCAAACACTTTTATACTAGCCTTTATTCACTTTACTTTGTAGTTTGCTTCAGGAGAATTAACATTGCACACTGGATTAAAGGCAAAATTGGGAACAAAATACTGGTTTTATCTTCTACCCAAGGATTATTTCTAAAAGACAAATAATATAAGCCTTCAATTGAGAAAACATAAAGTTAAAAATTAGGTAACTTGGCCCAGGAAGCAAAGAATGTTACTCATGTTTCAAATAATTTGAGTATAAATTGTTACATCTCAGCTTAAATAAGGTCAACATACATTTATGTCTGTGTATGGGTGTATATGTACATACGTACACACATACACATACACAAAGCAACAACACACCTTCCTTAAGGCAGTAATACAATTTGTGGTATTTATATATACCACCCTATTCTTTGTGATGGGAAAAAGGCAAAGATGCACTCCCCCCCCCCATTTTATAGTTAAGACTACTGAGGTATCAAATGAAAAGACATATGTTCTGAAGCCACACAATGAATCTGGGAGTTGGGGGGGTAAGGGCTCAGATGGCTCATCTGACCTTTTCCTTCTGCCCTTTGGTCTTGGTTTCCTCCTGCTCTTCCCGCAGGACACGGCGTCGGCGAAGCTCACTGCTCACTGCCTGTTCTAAGTGTACCAGCTGTTGGAGGGCCACATCACCAGCCAAAGACAGCAGGTTCATTAGCAGAAAGGTGGGAAGTGTAGGTGCTGCTTCTGCAAGAGAATTGCACTTTAGGTTCCTTCATCCCAGATTTCTAATGTTTTCTTTATTTCTCATTTCTGGTCCTACTCTGATTTAGAAAAGGTGGGGTTCTCTACTTGGTTATGAATGTACATGAACGTAAAAGTCTATAAAAACAAATACTCAAAGCATATACATACACACACACACACACACACACACACACACACACACACACACACACATATCTCCCATCCTAAGTTTCAGTTCTCTGCTCCTTGGCAGCTAGTGCTCTAGGGAGGGTAGAAGCAGAGTCCAAAGAGTTAAACATCCCATGTCATCTTCCTGTTAAAGCATCCCCTCTTTCTAGGCACTCTCCCCACTTACTAGTGCCCTCCTCAGTTGGCTCCTGTATCCTCTCCAGTGTCTGCTTCCCACAACCTTGTAATATTTGAGCACAGATCACCTCAGGTCCTTCTGCTAGCTGGTAGATAAGGGTCACTGCCACCTCCTTGAAGGGGATCCAGAGTGGGTCAGGGTGGACAAAACCTAAAAGAAATTTAAGGAGTTATCTATTTCTTAAAGACATTTCCCCTGTCTTGGCATAGCTCTGTCTTGTCAACTTACCTTTAATCACCATTTCCCGGAGTCGTTCAAACAATCGGTGGTCTTGGGGCAGCCGAAATGGGGGGTGGCTTTTGCCCAGGCCAGGCTATGTAAACAAGAGGGTGATTTCTGAAGACACAAGATCATCTTTCCTACCCAACCCAGGCAATGTACAACCACCCTACACTCACCTTTTGGCTGTCAGAGATGTTGGCGATGGCCTGGCATACTTGCTGAGCCAGTCGATAATCCTGTTCTACCTTTTCTTCTAGTGCCACACTTACTAGTGTGTCCAGATTGCTGCCCACAATTTCTGGCTTTCCTCTGGGGGGAAAAAACATGGAGGTTCAGGATAATTAAATCAAAACATATATCCTAAATGTCTACTAAATGGTAAATGGGAAGTATAATGGAGTGTCCAATGAGCACAAAGAACCAGGAAGCATGATCTAGGCACAAGCCTTACAGTTATGGCAGCATCACACACATTACTCAGTTTGCTATTACTAGAAGGCAAAGGAAGAAAGCAAAGAATGCTTTCTTCAGACTTGGCTTCTTCTTTGTCTAAGTCCCCTGAGTCTCACTTTGCCATCATTCCAAGTAGCATGACAGAAGAGCAGCGTTCCAGGGGAGAGCAGGAAACCTTCTCAGTAACACGTTCCCATAGCAGTTGAGTTACTGCTGGCTTCAGTTCTCCTTTCTGCACAAATTCACACAACTGAAGAAAATAAAATATAAAGAGATTAAAAAAAAAAAAAGGAAGAAGGTTCCTTCCTCTCCCATTATTTCTCTGAATACTTGAGGAAAAGAACAAAGTTTCAAAAGCAAGGCAGTTGGGGCAGCTAGATGGCACAGAGAATAGAGCGCCAGTCCTGGAGTCAGGAGGACCTGAATTCAAATCTGGTTTCAGACATTTGATACTAGCTGTGTGACCCTGGGCAAGTCACTTAACCCTATAGCCCCACAAAAACAAAACAAAAAAGGCAAAATGGCACTAAGGGCAGGTGCTCTGTTTTTCCTAGGAAATACATAGGAACATATCAACTGTTCACACTTTGAATTAATAACTCCATCAGATAACTCCCAGGGCCTCAAGTCCTGTTCAACATGGACATTTCTACTAGGATAACTTTTTGGAAAATTTTTTTTATAAAGAATTTTAAAATGTTTTATAGTACCTTTCATTCTTACATGTCATTTTCAACATATTGACCCATTTAATTCTCCTTTGTAAGAAATAAAAAGTTCCTCCCCTAGTCTTCTTGACTAACATTAATTTTAATTAGAACTTAATTTTAAGTACTATATTATAGTATATATAGTATTTTTTCTGCTTCCTTCACTCTGTATCAATTCATGTCTTAACATATTTCTGAATTCACTGTATTCATAAGACACACATACATATATACATGCATATATGTATGCATATATACATACATATACACACACATATATAGATATGTGTGTGTGTGTGTGTGTGTGTGTGTGTGTGTGTGTGTACCTTTGCCCAACATTAGATCATTGGGCATTAATACTTTAGTGCTTTTTCTCAAACAACTTCAGTGTCCTCATAGTTTCTACAACATGATTATTTTTGACTTTTATCATTAGGTACCTTGTTAAATATGAAGGGACAGCGTGTCTAAAACTGAACTTCTCTTCACCTTCGTTTTTTATTTTCTTAATTCAAAGAATCACAAAATCTAAAAGCTAGAAGGAACCTCAAGAACAGTTTTAGTCCAGACCAAATCCAAATAAGACTTATACAATATTTCACATAACCAGTTAACCTAGAATTTGTCTCAAGATATTACAAGAGGGTGAATCTGCTACTTTTCAAAATAATCCATTCCACATCTGAATAGTTTTAAATAGTAGGTTGTTCCTTATATATAAGCCTAAATCCATCTCTTTGCAACTTCCACGTATTCTTAGCTCTGCTCTTGGGGACCAAGCCAAACAATTCTTTTTTTTTTTTTTACATTTTATTTGTTTTCCAATTATATACAATGAATATGTATCTATCATTTTTTATAAAGTTTTGAATTTTATAATTTTTTTCTCCCCTCCCTTCCCCCCCATAGAAGGCTGTCTGATAGTCTTTTACATTGTTTCCATGCTATACATTGAAGGAAATTGAATGTTATAAGAGTTAACATAAGAGTAAACCTAATCCCCCTCCCCACCAAGAAGATGAGAAACCTCAAGAATAGAGAGGAAAAAAATGTATTTCAGTCTGTGTTCAGACTCCAGTGCAAGCCAAGCAATTTCTGATCCCTCTTCTCCTGATGTTTCATACAGATGCAAAACCTTGGAGTCATTTTTGACTCTTTCTTTTTTAGTTATTTACCTTATCTTCCTTCTGATTGAAATATCTACCATTCTTTCCATCCCCATAGTCAGAATATTGGCCCAAATACCAATCATCTCATCCAGGTATTATTGCACCAGTCTACCTGCCTCCAATTTCTGATCTCTCTACAATCTACCCTACATACCTGTCAGCTTAATTTTCCTTAAGTAAAGATGACTACTTTTATACACTTTTAAGAATTTGTTCTCTAGTCATAGTGGTACAACATCTCTCTCCTTTACTTCTCCTGTAATTATTTTATGATGGGATCTTTTCTATTTAAAACACAGATCCATTTGGAATTTACTGTATTATGTGATGTAAAATGTAAATCTATATCTAATTTCTACCAGAACATGAAGTACACTAATGTATCATTTCAACCATGTTGGCGTTTTACTCCAAACTGCACACAGAAAAACAGCATACCCTTTGGGCAATATTACAATTAGGCATTTGATATTTCAAAAAAGTAGAAGATAATCTACAGGTATTTTTTTTTATATAAATGTTAACAATTTTCATGATTATTGATATTTTTGTTGGTGTAAAATGGGATTTAATAAAGCACTTACCTGATTCATCAATTGCCAAGTGGGAGAATTAGATAGCAAATGTCTCTTTCATGAATGCTAGCCTTCTATGATTCTAGTTATCTCCTTCAAAAATGTTCACAGATTTCTCACTGCCTGCAGTAATAATTAACTATGACAGTTCCTGTTTTTATAAGGTTTACAATGGAGTATAGCTATGCCAGCTGACCTTAGAACCTTTCTTGGTAGATTTCTAAGCCATCTATTGCTACTTCCCCTCCCAATTTACAGGGATTCCCAGTGGGGCAAGGATAGTGAAGCATTTCCTCAGTTTCAGTCATCTTGGTAATCTCAAAATTTTAGGGTAACAATGCTTTACATCAGTTTTGGAAGCCCTGATTTACAGGGGAAAAATAGGAATAAACTGGGTGTCACATTCAAAGTCCTCAATTATATCTTTCACTCATTCCACTGTAGTCAGACTGGGTCAATTCCCTTACTATCTTCCAAATATACCATTCTCTACCTCTGGATCTCTGTTCTGAGCTGAAATAAAACTCATTCTTCAAATCACAGATCAAATCCTGTGTCTTCTATTAAATTTTTCATAACTATTTCAAACCATATTAATATCTCTTCTTTAAATTCCTTCTCATAGATGTTACTGCCTATATTACTCCTTCTGTCACAAAACATAGCATCTTTTAATTCTATTTAAATGTTTCATGTATATTTTGTCTTTACAGGTGGATTGTAAACTCTTTTACTCTTTTTTTGAAGGGGATTTATTTATTTATTTTTTAGTTTTTGCAAGGCATTGGAGTTACGTGATTTGCCCAAGGTCACATGGCTAGGTAATTATTGTCTGAGGCCATATTTAAACTCAGGCCCTCCTGACTCTAGGGCTGGTGCTCTATCTGCTGAGCCACCTAGCTGCGCCCAAGGGGATTTAAAAGAAAAATGTATTTCTTTTGCATTCCTTATCCTACCTAAGTAGTACCCTGCACAAAGTAGAATTTCACTAAATAATTGAATAAATGTTTGAATATAGGACAAAATATGAAGATACTTACAATTTCTTCCAGACACTGAATTGTCCCAACTGAGGCATCCACCAGGAGCAGAGAGAGGTTTTGAATCAAAGCCTGAGCCTTGGCTCTGTGAGATCAGCAGTAAGCAAATTAATTTAATTAAAAAATTAATAGTTCATTTACAATTCCTTCATTTTTAGCTATTTTCCAGAAAAGTAGGGATTCCTAAAGAGACTGAACAACCTGGGTTATGGCCTGATTAGTGGGGTTTCTGGCTATGAAGAGTGGTAAACTAACATCATTGTCAGATGGCATTTCTGGGAAGTCTATTTTTCTTATAATCTATAGCCCTGAATTGCTTCTTCTAGAAGGGTTTCCTCATCACAACTGATTGACTAGAAAATCCCCACCAAAATAACCTGACCTTATAAAAATCAGTTAAGGGGGGATAGATGGGGAAGCTAGGTGGTGCAGTGGATAGAACACTGGCCCTGGAGTTAGGAGTTCAAATTCGACCTCAGAGTGTATGACTTTGGGCAACTCACATAACCCCATCACCTTGCCAAAAACAAAAACAAAAACAAAAACAACAACAACAAAAAGTAAAATACCTACTTTAAAAAAAAAGGGGACAGCTATGGAGAGGGATTTAAATACCTGGCAGAATCTCCTTTGGGGTGGAGGTAGAGCTGGCGGTAGGCATTGAGCACAGCTTCCCTAACACCAGGTTCCTTGGACCACACAAGGGGTAGCATTCGACGTACCCCCAACAGTGCCTGTGGTACTCCAAACTGGTAGACCGTTACGAAGAACTCAATCACCTCTTGTACCACTGAGGAGATAGATAAAGTAGTCATTCCTGCTCAACAAATTTCGAAGGAGCTGTTCTTTCTGACCTGTTGCATAGTTCTATGGATAGAAATTTTCCCACAATACAATTCCCACTCTATAAGATATTGCAAATAAAATTTGTCTGTAGTCAGTTCATGTAGGGATGTTACAAGTTAGTCAACCTAATGAGACAAAATCTTTATCCTTAAATAAACTATCTATGAAATACTGAAAGGATGGCTGCTTCAAACTTTAAACCCAGGAATTTTAGCCCTTTTCCCAGAGGGGCCCCAGCATACCAGAAGTGGTGTTTTCATACATCATTTTGCTGATGATACCAATGGCTTCAGTGACTTGCAAAGAAAAGTTGTAGGCATCCTGCAGATACTGTACTAGCATCTCTTGCTTCACTAATTCTTCCTTGTCACTGTTGTTCTCTACCATCCCATGTCTACCCTCAGATACAGCTTCCACAGAGGCTGTTTCATCTGGAGAAACCTGTAGATTCTTGTCCTGAGTGGAACTTGTGGGGCCTGGAATTGTGCATATTTTTTATTGGTAGTGAAATGAATGGTTATGAAAGCCAGGCAAACATCTTTAGGTCTTTCCCCTTTTTATTCATTTGTACTGTAATTGGACAACCTTCCCCCACAAAATAAAACCATGTGGCAGAGTGAATCTTTAAATCCTTAAAGGATTAAGGACTGAAGACTTCACATAGGTTCTTAAGACTACTGTTACTAATGCTAAGTGGGAAGGCGAAAAAGAGTATTACCTTTGAAGATGCTTCTAAGTAGATTCAGGATTCTAGTCTCTTCTGATTCTTCTTGATTCATATGATGAAAAGGTGCTTCTTCCTGGAAGCGGTGTACAGCTTCTTGGGTAAGAGTGATGGCATGCCTGTAAGAACCCATTTAGTCAGCAAAATTGAAGAGTAAAGTACCAAACTGTTCCCTTTAGACTGATTCAATCTCATTATAGCTTTCCTCAAGAGACAGTCCCAGTTTCAACAAATATGTAATGTTGTTGCCCCCCAAAACAGGGATACTACTATTTGCTTCGACATAACCTCTTGTTATATTTTCTTTTTTTTGTTATTCAAGAAATATTTTATTTATTTTGAGCTTTACAATTTTTCCCTAATCTTGCTTCCCTCCCCCCACTCCCACAGAAGGCAGTCTGTTCGTCTTTTTTTTTTAAGTTTTTGCAAGGCAATAGGGTTAAGTGGCTTGCCCAAGGCCACACAGCTAGGTAATTATTAAGTGTCTGAGGCCGGATTGGAACTCAGGTACTCCTGACTCCAGGGCCGGTGCTCTAACCACAGCGCCACCTAGCTGTCCCAGACTCTGTTAGTCTTTACATTGTTCCCATGGTATAAATTCATCTAAGTTGAATGTGATGAGAGAGAAATCATATCCTTAAGGAAGAAAAATAAAGTATAAGAGATAGCAAAATTACATAAAAGGATAAGTTTTTTCTAAGTTAAAGGTAATAGTCTTTGGTCTTTGTTTAAACTCCACAATTTTTTCTCTTGGTACAGATGGTATTCTCCATCGCAGATACCTTAAAATTGTCCCTAATTGTTGTGCTGATGGAATGATTAAGTCTATCAAGGTTGATTATTACCCCCTTGTTGCTATTAGGGTGTACAATGTTTTTCTGGTTCTGCTCATCTCACTCAGCATCATTTCATGAAAATCTCTCCAGGCTTCCCTGAATTCCCATCCCTCCTGGTTTCTAATAGAACAATAGTGTTCCATGACATACATATATACCACAGTTTGTTAAGCCATTCCCCAGCTGAAGGACATTCACTTAATTTCCAATTCTTTGCCACCACAAACAGAGGTGCTATGAATATTTTTGTACAAGTGATGTTTTTAACCTTTTTCATAATCTCTTCAGGTTATAGATCAGTAGTGGTATTGCTGGATCAAAGAATATGCACATTTTTGTTGCCCTTTGGACATAATTCCAAATTTCTCTCCAGAAAGGCTGGATGACTTCGCAGCAATGTATTTTCCACATCCCTTCCAACATTGATCACTGTCCTTTCTGGTCATATTGGCCAGTCTGAGAGGTATGTGGTTGTATGTCAGAGATGTTTTAATTTGGATTTCTCTAATAAGTAATGATTTAGAGCAATTTTTCACATGACTATGGATTGCTTTGATTTCTTCATCTGTAAATTGCCTTTGCATATCCTTTGATCATTTGTCAACTGGGGAATGGCTTTTTTTTTTTGAAAATTTGACTCAATTCTCTTTATATTTTAGAAATGAGTCCTTTTTCAGAAATACTAGTTGTAAAAATTGTTTCCCAATTGACATTTCTTTTACTCTTGGTTACAGTGGTTCTATCTGTGCAAAAGCTTTTTAATTTAATGTAATCAAAATTATCTAGTTTGCTTTTAATGATGTTCTCCATCTTTTCCTTGGTCATAAACTGCTTCCCTTTCCATAGATCTGACAGGTAAACTACTCCTTGATCTTTTAGTTTGCTCATAATAATGTTTTTTATGTCTAAATCCTGTATCCATTTGGATTTTATCTTGGTATAGGGTGTTGATCTTTTCTAAGTTTCTTCCATACTAACTTCTAATTTTCTCAACCATATTTTCAATAGATAAAAATTTCCGTCAAATTTTCCAGGAATTCAAATCAAACACAAAGCAATCTAGGGCTAGTTCCAAAAATCTAATCCTTTTGCAAAAAACTACCTTAAATCTGTTTTTTTAGGATTTTGCAAGGTAAATGGGGTTAAGTGGCTTGCCCAAGGCCACACAGCTAGATAATTATTAAGTGTCTGAGGTCGGATTTGAACCTGGGTACTCCTGACTCCAGGGGCCAGTGCTTTATCCACTGCGCCACCTAGCCGCCCCTCTTAAATCTGTTTTAAAAGTGTTTATGAAAATTGTAGGCTGGGCCCTGCCTGCGGCTCCCTCGTGGAGGGCTGGCACTGGGGCGGAGTCAGGCCGTGGCCGCCATGAGGCTGCCCAACATCCTGCTCACGGGTACACCAGGGGTTGGAAAGACCACACTAGAAAAAGAACTTGCATCAAGAACAGCACTGACATACATTAATGTGGGCGACTTAGCACAAGAAGGACAGTTATATGATGGCTTTGATGAAGAATACGAACATCCTATTTTGGATGAAGACAGAGTAGTTGATGAGTTAGAAAATAAAATGACGGAAGGTGGAATTATTGTTGATTACCATGGCTGTGACTTCTTTCCTGAATGATGGTTTCATATAGTTTTTGTGCTTCAAACAGATAATTCTGTGTTATATTCAAGACTTGAAAAGAGGGGATACAGTGTAAAGAAACTACAGGACAATATACAGTGTGAAATTTTCCAAATTCTTTATGAAGAAGCCATGGCCTCCTACAAGCAAGAAATAGTGCACGAGCTTCCAAGCAATGTATCAGAAGAACTAGAGAGTAATTTAGATCAGATAATGAAATGGATTGAACAGTGGATGAAAGATAATAATTGAACTTTGAAGGCAAAGCATGGATTTTCAAGGTGTTCTACAAATTATTTTCTTGATGACTTCTTCCTCCTTATGCAATAGGAATTAAGACAACATACACCAAATTTTACTATCCAGAACTGTGTTGTACAAGTGGCAGGTGGATAATATATAAGGTTGAGTTATGAGTAATTTTTTTTTTCTCCATGAGAAAACTGAGAGACCCCCAAATAAACGAAGAAGATATTAAGGATTTTTAAAGTTTATATATATTCAACATTCTCATTTATTTTGGTTACCTGCTAAAGAGTAAGCAAATTTGAGAAATTAGATGGAAATCTAATAATTGACATGAAAAAGAAAAATGAAGACTAGGAAGAACTGCTGACTTTGTAAATAAAAGAGCTTAAGGATAAAGCTATCAACATTACTTTAAGTGTTCTATTAGTGGTGAATGTTGTTTTTTAAATCTTGGAGTTGGTTATAAATTAGGATAGTCACAAAGTAAATGATGAGGCTTTAAAAAGAAAAAAAAGAAAATTGTAGGTTGTCAGCTGTCAAGAGAAGTGCTATCATGTTTAAATTTCAATAAATACCCAGTACAGGAAAGATTTCTGTGGTAAAGTGTCTATTTTTATTTTTCTATTCTTCTTTAAAAAGAGATCCAGTTTAAGAGAAGCCTGGAAAGACTTACATGGACTGATGTGGGGCAAGAGGAGCAGAGTCAGAAGAACACTGTACACCCTAACAGGAACATGGGGGGTGATGATCAAGCTTAATGGACTTGCTCATTTCATCAATGTAATAATCAGGAACAATCTGAGTACCTGTGATGTAGAATACCATTTGTATTCAGAGAAAAATCTGCTGAATTTATACAAAGACCAAAGTCTATTACCTTCAATTTTTTAAAAAAATGTTTCTTATGTACCACATAATTTTTCTAGTCTAATATTTTATTTTCTCCTTAAAGATATGGTTTCTCTCTCAACACATTCAATTTCAATCTATGTATAGCATGGAAACAATGCAAAGATTATCAAAATGACTTCTGGGGGGGGAGGGAAGAAGGGACAGTGGGAGGGGGGGATGTGTAAAATTCAAAACCTTACCAAAACATGATAGGTAGAAACTACTATTGTATATAATTGAAAAACAAAATATTTAAAATAAAATTTTTCATAAAAATAATAATCCAAACCACTAATAATGAAAGAAATGTAAATTAAAAGAACGCTTGAGTTTTGACTTTATACAAAGAAAATCAGTAGAGATGAAAAAAGAAATGAATAATCAACGTTTGTAGAAGGAATTGTGGAATAATAGGCGCATTTAATATATTGTTTGTAGTACTGTGAATTGATTCAAGTAAACTAGAAAACAATCTGGAACTATGCTAAGAAAGTAATGACCTACAGGCTCCAATACTAAGCATATATCCCAAAAAAGGTCAAAGACAGAAAGAAAGGTACCACATTTTCCAGAATATTTAGAGTAACTTTGGTAGTAAAAAAAGAAATGGAAATTAAGTAAATGTTCATCACAGGGGAAATAGCTAAACATATTTTGGTACATGAATGAAATAGTTTTATGAACTAATAATATAAAAATCAAAAAGCAGAACCAGGAAAACAATATATACAATAACTAGAATAATGTAAAGAATAATTGAACAGGAGTTTTGAAACAGTTCAACCATTCTGGAGAATAATTTGTTATGCCCCAAAAGCTATAAAACTGCATACCCTTTGATGCTTCCTGGAAGAGATCTATAATCATTCATAGGAGTTTGGCCTATTCATCCACACAGAAAAGACCAAATGGATAAAGAAGGTTTATTACTTAGATTTCAATATACATTTAAATAGTCCTAGAGTCTAGATAAAATATGAAGGATAATTATCTAGGCCCAGGGTTGAGGAAAAGAATGAGAATAGCTTGTATTACATTTAGGTGACTTTTTAATAAAACACTTTTACTGACTTAAAGCTTCCCATGAAAGCAAAAACCCATTTTTAATGATAAAAATACTGGGTTTTTTTTGGACAAGGCAATGAGGTTAAGTGACTTGCCCAAGGTCACACAGCTAGGTCATTATTAAGTATCTTTGGCCACATTTGAACTCAGGTCCTCCTGCCTCCAGTGCCATTGATCTATCTACCACACCACCTTGCTGTCCCTAAAAGTACTGATATATAGCAATGAGATATAGAACACCACTGCCTCTGAAGAACTAACGATGAGTGTCATAAAGAAGGCAATGGAGAGCAACAAGTTGAGTGTAAAGATAACGGAATAGGACAGGACAGGAATTAAGGGCATCATCATTGTATGACAATAAGAGAGGATGTGCTATTTTTTTTTTTGAGACCAAGTGAGGGATAACAGGGATAGGGTCAAAGTACTCCTCAGGTAGACACCCTTTGGATGCTGAAAGCAACAAATCTCTCCAGCACATTCAGTGGATATTGTGACAGACATTTGGAAAAATATAGACTAGAGTCAGAGGATTGGTAGGCATACATGAATTACAGTCTGCATTGTTCCAGGGAACTTTTGCATTGATGAGTGACAGATCATATAACATCCCTTTACACATTCCATCCTCAAGCTCAACTGAACTTTTATACCCATCCCTAAATTGGTCATGTCCTCTCCATGTGCACAATACAGAACTATCCCTTATGTCTATGATGCTTCTCTCCTTCCCAAGATTGTTCTTTTTCTTTCAGGCTTGGTTCAGATTTCACTTTGTGTGAGGTAGGATACTCCCTCAGCCACGGTCAGTGTTCCCTCTCTTTTCAGAGTGCCTTCCATTTCTTTACCTGCATTTGTGGGTGTCACTTCAATAGAATTTAAGTCACTTGAGGGCAGAAACTGTTTCATTTTTGTCTGTTTCCCCAATGCCTAGTCTGCAGTACTAAATGTAGAAGGAAATTAAGAAATACTGATTAAATTGCCCTTGATTTGCTCCATTTTAATTAAGAAGAAAAAAAAAAGAACAGTGGTGATGGCTTTGGCACAGTCCTGGAGGAAGTAGGAAGGAATATGCTCATAAGGCAGATGGATTAGCTTAAATGAGATGTGTGGGACAAGTTCAAAGGAGTGGTCCAGGAAAAAGTACTATGAGATTTAAAGAGATAGAGTTCACTTTCACCTGGAGAGAATTGGGACAGGGCATTTAAAAAACCTTCAAGGAGCAGAAAATGGCATGGAGAAACTTCAAAGTATAAAAACTGGGGTGGGACAGGAAAAGAAGAGATGTGGCAACCGATGGGGGAAAAAATGGTATGGGGACAAGACAGATACTATAGATGAAGAGCAACTTGGCTAGAAGATTAGGTGGGGGACATTAGCACATAAATATGTTAAGGGTAGCTAGTTTAGCAGAGTGGATAGTTTGAAAGCCAGTATGAAGATGTTATCTTGGGGGCAGTTAGGTGGTGCAATGGATAGAGTACCAGCCCTGGAGTCAGGAGAACCTGGGTTCAAATCTAGCCTTAGACACTTAATATTTACCTAGCTGTGTGACCTTGGGCGAGTCACTTAACCCCATTGCCTTAAAAAAAAGATGTTATCTCATTTGCTAGGTAGCAACTAAAGGCATTTTATTGGGTTTTTTTTTTAGGTTTTTGCAAGGCAAATGGGATTAAGTGGCTCACCCAAAGCCAACAGGGCTAGGTAATTATTAAGTGTCTGAGCCTGGATTTGAACCCAGGTACTCCTGACTCCAGGGCCGGTGCTTTATCTACTTCACCACCTAGACGCCCCTACTAAAGGCATTTTAATAGTGATATTATTAAACTGATACATTAATATTTCCAGGGTCACAGGGCAGGAAATTGGAGCACGGATAAACTGGAAAACCACTGAGGAAGATATTACATGAGCCGAGGGAAAAGGATAATAAGGGTCAAACATAAGGTGACTCTAGTGGGAGAGGAAAAGAGGAGGAAGATGTAATACTGCCAAAGTAAAAAGCAAGAGAACCTGGCAATAAATTGAACATGGGGTTAAGGGAGAGGAAAAAGACAAAGATACTCTGAGATTCTGAGCCAGTGAATGGGATGATGGGACTGCCACATGAGTTGAGGAAAAGGTAGGTTTTTCTGTGGGAATAAGTAGATCAGTTTGAGATATGATACATTTGAGATGCTGGCAGGATATAGTTAACATATTTAGCAGTTGAAAGACATGAGCCTGGAGTTCAAGAGGAACGTTAATAAGATGTAGAGACAGATTTGTGATCCCTCTGCATTGAGTCCATAACTAAAGGCAAGGGAGTGTATCAAATCACCAAATGAAAGCTCAAGGCCCCAAACCTAAGGGAAAACAGATAAATACAATAAAGAGATCGAAAAGGAGGTAGGAGAGAGGTAGGAGAACCACAAGAATGCAAATGTCATAGAAACCAAGAGAAGAGGGGATGTCAAAAAAGGGGAGGAAATAGTCAAAAGGCTTTTCATAAAATTCAAGCAGGATGAGGAAAACTCCAGTGGATTTAGTAATAAGATGTCTCCTGGTAGAGAATGTTTTGGTCAAATAATGAAGACAAATATCAGACAGCAAGGAGTTTAATGTGGATAATAAGGACTATTATACACCATTTCCCTTCAAATTTGGCTTCAAAAGGGAAGAAAGAAAGAAAAAGAGGTGACAAAAGTTTGAAGGGATAGAAAAGTCAAGTGAAGATATCAGTAAAATTATAGTTAGAAGGTACCTAACTACAACTGATTCCCTAAAGACTTTTTAAAATTTGATTATCTTTAAATTTAATATGTTTGAATTTATTTTAACTATTAAAGAGAAAAGTACAAAAAAAATTTATCTCAATCCCAGACAAAAATATGTTTACTAAAGGCAATAAGTACCTACCTTTCAGATTCAGGTCACTGGATCATAATGAAAGCACCTAGAATCAATTATAAGTTCCGTTTCTGCTCAAACCTCATCAAACAAATCAATAGCAGATGTTATCCTCTCCTACTTACTTATAACTGGCCTTGACCAGGAGTTGCTGGATACGCTTTGCTGTTTCCTCCGCTGTCTCTGTATCACCCAGGTTTTCTCCTTCCTTTCCATCTCCTTCGGGCAGTTTCAGGATTTGCTGCAAGGTGGACTGAAGCTCTGGCAACATGGCTTCCCACTCCTCTTCAAGATCTGGTGCCACACCTAAGGAAGAAGACTTATTTAATTTGGTTGCTAGCCTGCTTCATACTGGTGTAATGAAAGGGTTATCTGGGTTAGAGCTCACTGGGAGCTGTAGCTTGCCGCTTGGCTCTCATTTCCTGCAACTTCTGAGCCTCCCTTTGAAGAGGTTGGGATAGGTCAGCATCACTTAGCTATGGAAACAGAATGGATGTCAGGAGTTAGTAAGGGCATCTGATTCCAATTCTCATCTTTCTAATCTTTTTCTCCTAGGCAGGAAGGCTGCTTACCTTACACGAATAAGGGTTGTTGGCTAAGAATGTGGCCAGCAGTTGGATAGCATTTTTACTCACTAACACTGATTTGTCAACTAGACGGCCCACAGCAAGGGTCACCACTGCCTGGAAGCGTGTTAAGGGAAGAGCCTACATGAAGAACAAGGCAAGTGTCAATCATAAAGCCCAATACCTATCTAAAACA
Organism: Macrotis lagotis; assembly: GCF_037893015.1. NCBI lineage: Eukaryota > Metazoa > Chordata > Mammalia > Peramelemorphia > Peramelidae > Macrotis > Macrotis lagotis. The sequence continues at coordinate 200,964,399 of NC_133664.1, read as the reverse complement.
TAGAATACCTGATCTTTTTTACTTGATTGGTCACTCTTTTATTTCTAGGAGTACCAAGAAATTAATATAAGATTGCTAAGGGAGGTGCTGTTCTTGGTTGGTGAAGAAGATCAATAATGTCCTTAAGTGTTGCTTTGAAATAAAGATTAAGGATGACCTTTATGACTATCATCCTAACTTAATAAGAAGACATGTGAGGACCTCTTAGCTCTCCAATGGAGTGGATATATAAGTTTTACAATCTGAACACCTCCTTCAGACTTGATAATCAGATATAGTCTAGAGGAGCCCATTGCAATACAGGGGCCTCACCTTCTGCTGGACTATTCGAGTAAAAAGTTGCAATACACGGCTCCGCACAAAAGAGTTAACATCGTGACCATGGGCTTGCAAGGTGTCCAAGAATTGATCCCGAGTGCCCCGGGCTGCCTCTTCCAGCTGATCCCCATTCAGCACTTGTAGTACCATTTCTGTCATAGCTGCAAGAACTGCATTGCGCATCATATAGTTCTATTAAGAGAGAAATGTACATTAAGGGCCTCAAAGCAAAGCTGAGGCAGAGAGGAGCAATAACTGACTTAAAACAATTTTTATTGATAAATTATTTTAACTTCCATTAAATATATAACCATTCTAATACAGGGTTTCCCTAAAGTCTTTTTTTTGGCAAGGCAATGGGGTTAAGTGACTTGCCCAAAGTCACACAGCTAGGCAATTTTTAAGTGTCTGAGGCCAAATTTGAACTCAGGTCCTCCTGACTCCAGGGCCAGTGCTCTATCCACTGTGCCACTGAGCTGCCCCTTCCAAAAGTCTTAATAAAGTTTTAAGAAGTATAAAAGGTAGAACATGATATATAGAGAGTGCTTTCAGTGGAAGTGAGGGTAGGACAACCTTAATCTATTACAGTTTACTTCTACACTAAGACTTTTGGAAATCAAGTCAAGTATAGGAACAAGAGCCTAAAAAAAATAGCACAAACCAAACCAAAGAACCCTGAAAATAATTAATCAAAACAAAACGTGGCTGAAAATTATTATACTTTGTATACAACACATATATTAAAAAAAGCAATAATCTTTGTTATTTTTTTCTGAGATCCAAATTAACAATACATGAAATAGAGATTTTAAACAATCCAATTTTAGAAAATGAAAATGAAGAGGTGGAGCCAAAATGGCAGTCACACCTGACTTTTTGCAAATTCCCCTCCAAAGAACTTAAAAGTGCTTCAAAATGAATTCTAGAGCAGCAAAACCAACAAAAGAATGAATGAGAAGCAATATTCAGCTCAAGATAACTTAGAAGATTAGGAAAAGAAAGGAATGCAGTCTAGCAGACTATATCCAGGAGGGACCCCATTGCTTTGCAAAAAAACCCAAAAAACCAAAAAGAATGAATGGGCCAAAGAACAAATAGAAACAATCAAGAATTTCATAAAAAAGAATTACAGCAATGAGGCATACCAAAGTTTGTAGGATGCAGCCAAAGTGGTACTTAGGGGAAAATTTATATCTCTAAATGATTTAACAATACTAAACAGCAAAAAGAACAGATCAATGAATTGGGTATGCAATTAACAAAATTAAGAGAACAAATTAGAAGTCTTCAATTAAATACCAAATTAGAAATCTTGAAAATCAAAGGAGAGATTAATAAATCCAAAAGTACAAAAACCATTGAACTAATAAAATTAGGAGCTGTTTTTATGGGGGGGGGAGCCAAAAAGATAAACCACTGATTAATTTGATTCTTTTTTAAACAAGAAAATCAAACAACCAGTATCAAAAATGAAGAGTGAACTCATTACCAATAAAGAGGAAATTAAGGCAATTATTAGGAGTTATTTTGCAAAATTATGAAACCAACAAATCAGACAACCTAAGTAAAATAGATATTTACCTAAGAGTAGATGGATACACAAGTGAATTCAACTAAACATTTAAAGAACGATTAATTCCAATTTTATATAAATTAATTGAGAAAAAGAGCAGAAAGAATCCATCAGATTCCTTTTGTGACATGAATATGGTACTGATACTGAAACTAGGAAGAGTGAAAACAGAAAGAACATTCGAGATCAATTTCTCTAATGTGGGGGCGGCTAGGTGGCATTGGGGTGGCTAGGTGGCGTAGTGGATAAAGCACCAGCCTTGGAGTCAGGAGTACCTGGGTTCAAATCCGGTCTCAGACACTTAATAATTACCTAGCTGTGTGGCCTTGGGCAAGTCACTTAACCCTGTTTGCCTTGCAAAAACCTAAAAAAAAATTCTCTAATATGTATTAATGTAAAAATTTTAAAGTATTTTAAATAAAATACTATTTAAACAAATCACAGGAATATATCACACACAATACATTGCGAAATTAGATTTATACCTGGAATGTAGTACTGATTAAATGGAAAACTATGAGTATGACTGAGCATATTAATAATAAAACCACAAAAATCATGATTACTTGAACAGATGCAGGAAGCTTTTAGCAAAATACAACACTAATTCCTATTAAAAACTCTAGGAAGGGGCAGCTAGGTGGCGCAGTGGATAAAGCACCGGCCCTGGAGTCGGGAGTACCTGGGTTCAAATCAGGTCTCAGACACTTAATAATTACCTAGCTGTGTGGCCTTGGGCAAGCCACCTAACCCTATTTGCCTTGCAAAAATCTAAACAAATAAAAAAAACTCTAGAAAAAAAAGAAAAAACTCTAGAAAATACAGGCATAAAGGGAGTTTTCTTTAAAATGACAAGTAGTATTTATCTAAAATCAAAAGCAAGTATTCTCTGAAATGGGCATAAACTAGAAGTTTTTCTAAAAGATAGGCATAAAGCAAGGATGCCCATTATCACCATTATTTTTCAATGTTATACTAAAAATGTTAGCTATAGCAATAAAAAAAAAAAGAAATTTAAAGAATAAGCATTCTTTGTAGATGATGAGAAAAGTCCAGAGAATCAACTTAAAAACTAGTTGAAATAATTAACAGCTTTGGCAAAGTTAGAGATATAAAATAAATCCACATAAATTATCAACATTTCCATATATCATCAATAAAATTCATCAGAAGAGGTAAAAAAGAGAAATTCCATTTAAAATAAAATACTTAGGGGGTGGCTAGGTGGCATAGTGGATTGAGCACCAGCCCTGGGGTCAGGGGTACCTGAGTTCAAATCTGACCTCAGACACTTAATAATTACCTAGCTGTGTGGCCTTGGACAAGCCACTTAACCCCATAGCCTTGTAAAAAACAAAACAAAACAAAATACTTAGGAGTTTACCTACCAAGACGAAAACAGGAGCGATATGAACACAATTACAAAACACTTTTCTCACACATAAAGTCAGATCAAAACTATTAAAATATTAAGTGCTCATGGGTAGATCAAACCAGTGTAATAAAAATGACAATTCTACCTAAATTAATTTGCTTATTCAGAGTCATACCAAAAAAAATTATTTTAATGGAGCAGGAAAAATAATAAAATCCATTTGGAAAGAAAAAAGGTCAAGAATATCAAGAGAATTAATGAAAAAAATGTGAAGGAGGTTGGGAAACTACACTAGATCTGAAATTGTATTACAAAGTGATAATCATCAAAACAATCTGGTACTGGCTAAGATATAAGAGTAGTGGATCAATAGAATAAATTACATACACGAGTTTGATAAATACAAAGATCCAGACTTTTGGGACAAGAAGCCACTTTTTGACAAAAATTGCTGAGAAAATTGGAAAGCAGTATGTAGAAATTAGATTTTGATCAACACTTCACACCATCTATCAAGATAAAGTCAAAATATGTACATGATTTAGATATATAAGCAAATTAGCAGAGACTGGAATAGTTTGCCTGTCAGATTTCTGGAGAAGGGAAAACTTTTATTATTAAACAAAAGATAGATGTAAAATAGATAATTTTTGTTATATTAAATTAAAAACTTGTTGCACAAACAAAACCAATGAGCCAAGGTTAGAAGAAAAGCAGAATACTGGGAAAAACTTTTACAATATCTCTGATAAAGACCTCATCTCTGAAATATATAGAGAACAAGACTCTGATAAAGTCCTCATCTCTGAAATATATAGTAAACAAGCCAAATTTATAATTTATGAGTTCCCCAACTGATAAATGGCAAAAGAATATGAACAGGCAGTTTCCAGATAAAGAAATCAAAGCTACCTATAGTCATATGAAAAGAATGCTCTAAATCATTACTGATTAGAGAAACACAAATTAAAGCAACTCTGAGGTACCACCCCACACCTATAATTTGAGAGAAAAGAGAAATGACAAAAGAGGGGATGTGGGAAAATCGGGGCACTTAACATACTATTGGTGGTGGTGTGAAATGATTCGACTATTCTAAAGAGCAATTTAAAACTATGCCCCTGGACTATAAACTGTGCATCCTCTTTGACTCAACAATACCATTACTAGGTCTGTATCTTAAAAGAGATCAAAGAAAAAGGAAAAGGACCCATGTACTTAAATATATATAGTAGTTCTTTTTATGGTAGCAAAGTATTGGAGATTTTTTTTAAAGGAATAGAATGCATTTGGGAAGGAAGGTGGTACCTCTTTAATGGAAATGAATATTTTCCTTATCAGAGGATATGCATTTATGAGAATGAACTTGCTTTCTCTTCTGGAATTGGACTTTTTTTCTGAGAAAGTAAAAGTTTTCCTCAGAAGGCAAGAGGGAACCAGGGTCATTTTCCTGCAGAATGGATATATCTAAATAGCTACTGGAACACTGGCACAATTCCAACTTCTAAGTGTTGATTGTCCTTGTGGCAATCAGGATGGTGAACCTGACACTTTGGAGGGCTCTCAGTGCTGGCCAGAAGATTCTTTTTTGTGAAGGGGGTTAGTAGTGCTCCTTGAATTCCATGTTTTCTTGACTTTCTGTGTTTCTTGTTTGTGGAGCCTTTAGCTAAAGGACAGGATCATCTTGTTTGGTGTCACTCCAGCCCAAGAGAAAGTATGAGATGAGTTCTGCCTATTTTGTTTTTTTCTGGAGGCTGAGCCAGTGAAGGAAGTATTTTATCCTTTCCCTAAAGCTGTTTTCTGAAGGGGGTTTACTCTGGAAGAATAAATTATTCTGTTGGAGACCTGCACAGTTGCTGCTCTTTGGGTCACTGTGATGGGATTTTTAGGACCTCTGGATTGAAAGAGTTTAGGGTCCCCTTGTTGAAGAAAATGAGTCCTTCAACTTTCTTTGGCTGCCTTCATAGTCATCCCTCTCAGTCTTTTTCATCCTTGGCACTCCAGAAATTTCCCCTGAATGCTCAGCTTTGGGAAAAGATTGGGAAAGCTTCTGGAGGGGACAAGTCTGATAATGGTCCCAGTTCCCTGGTATGTGGGATTCTGTGGGTCCTGCTCATTGGAAACTTTGTTGGTCTTCTGGACTTGAGGACATGGCTCCTTTTAAGAGAAGAGTTCCTCCACCTTGCATCCCCTCCACCCTGATCTTCTCTTTTGGAGCCTTCTACTTTGTGTGAGACTGAATCGATGGTCTTGGTGTGGCAATCCCAAGGTGTCTGTGGCTCAAAATTCTAGTACTCCCCTTGGCCTGGGCTGCTCTGTTCTGCTTCCATGAACACAGAGCTCTTGGGCATCAGCCACATCCCCAATGGGCTTTCTTTGGGGGTTGTGTCTGGCTAACTTTGGAAGCCTGAAGACCTGGGGCAGCTTTGAAAGTGATTTTCTGATATCCTCACCAAACTGAGTTCTAGTTCATTGGAAAGCTATAAAGAATTGGAAATTAAAGGAATGTTCACCAACTGGGAAATGGCCAAACAAGATGCAGTATATGATAGTAATAGCATATTAATGTGCTATAAAAAATGATGAGCAGGTAGATTTCAGTAAAACCTGGAAAGACTTATATGGATTGATGCAAAGTGAAGTGTGAAGAACCAGGAGACCATTGTACATGTTAACAACGGTTACAGTAATATTGTACAATGATGCATATTTCCAGAGAAAGAACTGATGGAATCTACATATAGAATGAAGCATACTGTTATTTAACTTTTTTATTTTTTTGGTTTTGTCTTTTTTTAATAACATGACTAATATGGAAATGTTTTATATGTCTTGTACAAATATAACTTTTATCAAATTGCTAAACCACTTGCCTTCTAAGGAATCACTGGTATCAGGTGCCTGTCTTTTCAAAACCTGGGTAGGGGGGATTGGGATGGATAGAGGCTAAGAAGGGGAAGAGAGAAATGCTATGTCTTCCAGTAATTACAACCTTAACAGACAGGAAGTCAGTGCTCTTCATCATTTTCATTCCTTTTACCAAGATTTTAAATGGGCAGCTAGGTGGCACAGTGGATGGAGCTCTGGCCTTGGAGTCAGGAGGGGAGTTTGAATCCACCTTACAGACTTACTAGCTGTGTGACCTAGGACAAGTCACTTCATCCTGATTGCCTCGCATCTAGGGCCATCTCCAGTTGTCCTGATTCATATCTAGACCCAAATGGTTCTGGAGGAGAAAGTGAGTCTGGTGACTTAGCACAGCCCTCCTAACTCAAATACAAAATCAGGTGGTTTATCATGGCATCAGCTCCTTAAAAGTTTTGAAACAGAATTAGTGATATTAGTTTATAATTATTTCTTTGTTTTATCTTTCCCTGGCTTAGAGATTTACTTGGTAGAGGTTGGGGACGGCAGAAGAGTATTTTGAAGTCAAAACTATAAAAAAATAAAGACTGAAAATTTTTACATGTGATTGGGAAAAATTAAATATTAAAATTTTAAAAATGCACTAAGGTAAAGAAACAAAAGAAGTAATTACAAAAGAACTACCAAAAGGAAAAACTCCTGAATCAGAAGTATTTACAAGTGAATAATATCTACATATAACACAAATTAATCTTAAAAATTGAGGGGGGGAACTCTACCAAACTTCTTTTATAAGTAAATACTGTCCTACCCCTGCCTAGGTTCAGAAAAATGGGTCCTTGATACCACTGATTTATGGAAGTTGGGAATGTTATGATGTAGTATGGAGCAATTCCTGAAAAAATTAAAGTAGAAAGGAGTACAGGAAGAAAAAATAGGGAGGGTCTAGATCTGGTTAGTGGATACTGGGTAGAATTCTAACAATGAATAAAGGGAAAAGGTACTTATATGTGCATTACCTGGGTTAGTGGTATTGGGTATGTGGGATTAGTTATAGGGCAAGGAAGAGGCAAATGATCCTAACATATATAACTAGCCAGAGATGCTACAGGTCCTGGGTCCTATATAAACATTTGACTGCATAATTCTGATCCACACTACCTTAGGGAAAGGTAGACTTAGATGTGAGCATAATTAAGAGCAAGTGGAAAATACTTGTGAGCAAATATTTGTTGTTACCCCATTTTGTAAGGAATTTCTGTAAAGACTGTAAGGAATATAGGAAGCTATTGATAGGGGCAACTAGGTGGCGCAATGGATAGAGAACTGGCCCTGGAGTCAGGAGTACCTGAGTTCAAATCTGACCTCAGATACTTAATAATTACCTAGCTGTGTGGCCTTGGGCAAACCACTTAACCCCATTTGCCTTGCAAAAAAAACTAAAAAACAAAAAACCCCAAAAAATAAAAATAAAAAGACCAAACTAGAATGAGGAAGCTATTGAATGCTGGAATATTACAGCTAAGAAATGACAAATAGGAGGAATTCAGAGAAAAATTCAGAAACTTGAATATATTGATGCAGTTTTAAGTGAAACCAATATATATGGTGACTGTAATAACATAAATGAAAACAACAACACTGAAAAGCCAGCTAAACTCCAGTTGTAATGACTAACTTTGAGCTCTGAGATCAAATTATGGAATACATTTTCTGCCTTTAGGTAAAGATGGAGGACTATAAGGGCAAACAGTCATCACTATGTCATCAGAATTCACTGGTTGGTTTTGCTTTCCTATTTTCATCACAAGGCAAAACTTACAGATATCTGGATGTCAAGAATAGACACTGAATACATTAAAAACAATATTAATACCTGTGTATGATAGTGGGATAAGTGCTATGTCAAAGTAATGTTTTCAATCAGCTTAGTCTTGACTTCACATAATAATGCAATGCTCACCCTTCCTAACTGATCATGAAACAAAACAGAATCTTAGAGTGGCACTATCCTTTCAGAAAGGATATGGGGAAAAATTGAACTGACAGTGCAACAATCAACAATCATTTTTTATCAAGAACATACATTCAATTGTACAAACATTCAAAACATACATCGTATGTTAATTAAAAAGGTCATTAAATCATAGGATGCCATAGGGTAGGGCCCCAAACCACTGCTTCTTTTTCCTTCTTGTGAATGACAAACCTCCTATTTTCTTCATCTGAATGATTCAGCTTCCTTTCTCTTGCTAATGATCCCCATGCTCCTATCTTTATCCAACTCAATTTTTATCAACTCTTATTTCCTTTCCTTCCTAAATCTTACCTTTCCACTAGGACCTCAAGAACCCTGACTGAATTATCAATAATTTGTTCTCAATCTCTTCGTGTGCTCATGGAAACATATTTCTAACCTAAATACACTGTATTAATGACCATTTTCTTTAGTACTTATATGCTCCTTCTGTTTAGGTCATTGTGTATAATTTTGGTTAAGATGAAAGATCCAGAATAAACCATTCCACTCTATACCCCAGAAAGAACCTCAAAATCCCTGGATCTGATTGTTTATGTTAGAGATCATCGTTCCTCAGCTATATTAGCCTATTCCAAAGTGAGAGAAAAGCAAAACTGTTAGTAAAACAAGCCCTTAATCAATAAGTATTATCATATCAACAGAGAGGAAATACAGTACAGTACAGTGGAAAGAATACTGGCTCCAGTGTTAATGGCCCTATGTCCAAATCTCAACTCCAATGTTTACCTCGGTGACTATGGTCAAGTCACTTAACCTCAGTTCCACATTTGTATACAATGAGGAGATTGTACTATGACCTTTGGAGTACCTTATAATGCCAGATGAATAATCTTGATAATTTCTCATATATTCTTCTAAGTATATATGCTTTATTACATGCATGATTTTATTCAGAAACTCAGTTGAATTTAAATAGGAACACATATACACAATTTGTGTTTTTTACTTTTTAAAAAAATGTTCCAGTTGTTTCGTGTTTTTCACTGACTGTGAATTCTTAAGGTCCCTCCTGTCCCTCTTGTTGGTAAAAAAAAAAAAAAAAACAACTATAGTTACTTATAAATTAAACATTGAAAATTCTCTCTTCCCATCCTGGGCAATTAAGAATACCTCTTCAAAGATCTGGCCCCAGGTTCATTATCAAGTTAAATTTTAAGTTTGGCTTCTGATTCTAAGGTGAATATATGTATATACATCTCTGAAGTGGATGTGTGTAATATGGAGACAGCAGTTCTGATCAGAATGGCATAGACTACTTAGAGAGTAAGATTCCTTTCTGTATATAAAGACCGAAGTTTCCTCCAAATTACTGTTTGTTTTTTATAATTATATATTCTGGTTGTTGGTAGGGAACAATAATAGATATCAGCATCCAGCGCAGGCAGAGTCAGACACCGAGGCCTCAAGGAACAGACTGAGGAGTGAGTGGGCCCTAATAAGCAGTTATGCTCCTCATCGTGCCAAAAAACCCAAAAAATTCGGTTTCATATATGTACATGCTGAATAAGGGTTGTCTTTTAGTGTTTGTGAGATCACTAACTTCCCATGAAAGAGAGCTTTTGTGACTAAGGGATAAAGCCCAACAGGTCCCACAAAGTCCAATTCAGACACCCCACCTCTAGTCTTTATATATTTGTATTAAACCATCTCCATGCCTGGAAAGCACCTCATAAAGGCTACCACACACAGTATTTGTCCTGGCCCCATCACCTAGTATAGATTGCTCTTGCCTCAATAAACTTGGGACTACCCTGTTATGTATGTTGTGGACTTCCCAGTAGAATGTAAGTTCCTGGAGGACAGAGACTATTTTGGTTTTCATACCTGAGGCTTGCTCAAAGCAGGACTTAATAAATATTTGTTAAAATGAACATACATCTGAAAAGGCACAGTTACAAATTACCAATAAGAATGAAACCAGTAGTAGTAGTTATTATTCAGCCTACCTCATGAGAGATCCAAAATTCTTCAGATAACAAGTAATTACTCCTATTTTACTTTTAAGGAAACAGAGAAAGGTACAATTTGCCTTTAGCTGGTGAAGAAAATTTGAGATAAGTATTTGGTGGTAAGCAAGATTTGATTTTAGGGCAGTGGTTTTTGACCTAAGGTCTGTGAACTTCTAAAAAGAATCATAACTGTATTTTGACATAACTGGTTTTCTTTGTAATCTTATTTATTTTATGTATTTCAAAACAATTCCGAAAAGAGGTCCATAGAAAATACCTTTGGTTTAGGGCTTATAGCCCTGAAAGCCATAGAATGAAAATTTGTATGACTTCATATTTGTAATGGGTTTTGCATTTTTTGTCTTCTCAGTGAGAAAGTCTAGGAGGAGGAAGAGAATCTGGAACTGAAAATAAATAATAAAACTTAATTAAAAAGGAAAAGACCTTGAACATGGTATAAAGGTGAATTAAATGGATGAATACAGATTGACTTTGTCAGTTCTCCTGAAAATTCACAGAATTAGCCTGGGAGAGAAATCCTGCCTCAAGCCAGAATGGGAGAAATGACTGGGGGGGTGGAGGAATCTGAAAAAGCTCATTGTTTGGCGGAAACTAGGCAGTCCAGATGGCAGCAAAAACCCTCAGCCTAAGGAAGGGATGGGATCCAGAGCCAAAGCTGAGTCATTCTTGCTGGACAAGAACTATTATCTCCCCCTACCAGACCTGGACACCTAATGTAGCAATGGGAAAAGTAGTGAGTCTGATCTAGTGTTCTTTAACTAGTTAATTTGCTGCTTCTCTAAATAAGGAAATTCAGAGGACCTGTCTCTCCTTTACCACAAACCAAACAATCTCACTTCTTGCAAATGAAAGCATCTCAAATGAAACAAAGCACTCTTTCCACAGTGGTTAAATATCTTCCCCAAAAAGCATTGGAGATCCTCAAAGGCTGACCTACCTCTCCATCCAAGTGATCCAATAAGACACTCATACTGGACATCATAATAGTTGGGACTTGTTCTGCCAATTCTGTCAGGAAACTTGCATAGCCCTTAGCTCCTGAAGTGTCACGACTTAATTCCTGAGGGCACTTTTGTCCAATTTCTCTATATGAGAAAGAAAACAGGCTTTTACTTTTTTATTTTTTATTTTTATTTTTTTAATTTTCAAGTCAATTTATTAAGCACAATGATGAAAGTTATCAGAAGAATATTCTCCTGAAAATTAAAATTATTTTTTTCTTAGGAAAAAAGAAAAGGAAACCAACACACTCAGTAAAGCCACAGATGCTGTGGCATTCCAGCTTTTCTGCAAATGGAGATAAAAAGACAGAGACTTGCATTGACACCACCAGTTCATTGGTCAGTCTAGTCACTCTCTAAATCAACTGGATTAAAATCAGGATCATCCTCTTCATCGTCCAGCTCCAAATCATCCATTTCTTGGAACAAAGATTCATCTACTTCCACACTGTTACCAGCTTCTTCCAGGAACTGTATATCAGATGTGTCAAGCTTGTGATCTGTTTCAAATAGCTGTTTTCCACTTAATTTATTTTTTCCCGCTTGTTCTTCTTCCTTCATTCTTTTTCTTTTAATTTCTAAGAGCTCGGCATCAAACTTGGCCTTCCAGCTTAAAAAATTCTCAATTGTTACAGGAGTGCCATGAAAACTGCCTTTCTGCTTCTTCTGCTTCTTTTTCTTTTTCTTTCTGTTTCTTTTCTTCTTCTCTTCTAGTTTTGATTTGATCTACAATTTCATTTAGTTTTTCTTAAACAGCCAATACTAGAGTGAAGATCATTACCATGCCAAGGTTTTCTTCTGCTTGTAATTCTAATAATTTTAATATATCTGAGACATCATTATCTTCTAGATTTTCCTGGAAGAATATTTCATAACGAGGCATTTCATCTGGATACTTTTCTCCATAAGTAAATTTAAGGGTTGTTTGGACAGTTTCATCATTTTCTCCTGCTTCAGATGTCACTGTCATCGTGAAACTGGTTGGATTTTCTGATAACACTGTGAAGGAGTCCAGGTAGATGGACTCCAGCGCCTCCAGCTTGTTGTGCTGCTCCTCGCTGTAGTCTGTCATCGTGGCCCAGGCCGCTGGCCCATGGAACACTCAGACATGGAGAGCTGGAAGCTCCAACCTGGAAAACCAGGGCCCGCTGGTGTGGCGGGCGTGGGCGCAGGCACAGAACACCGCGGCTTGGGTCTCGAGGGGGCCTGAAGGGAGGGGGGGAAGGGGCTGAGCGAGGGGGGAGGAGAGAGGGGATCCCCACCCCCTCACTTCCTCCTGACTCTAGGATTGGCTAGCTTTTACTTTTTTTAAAAAAATTTTTAAAAATTTAATTTTCCCTAGTTATAAGCAAAAACAAGCTTCAATAATCAATATCTACTTTTAATACCCTTAAATTTCAAATTCTCTCCCTTCCTCCCACTTCAAACCCCCTCATTGAAAATGTAAGTTATTTGATATAGCTTAGAAATGTGTAGTCATAAAAACACTATCACAACAGTTATGATGTTAGAGTAAACATAACCCCCCCAAGAAAAGAGAAATCTCAAGAAAAATACAGTATAAAAAAAAAAGTATGTATCCATCTGCATTCAGACACCATCTCTGTTTTTGGGATGGATAGCATTCATTACTATAAATCCTTCAGAGCTGTCTTGGCTCACAGCATTGCTGAGAATAGGTAAATTTTTTCAAAGCTGATCATCCTTCAATATTGCTGTTACTTTGCACACTTCCCATTGTGTCTGCTTATGTAAGTTTTTTACTGAGAGCATCCTGTTATAATCACATAGCCCAATCTATTCAATCATTCCCCAATAGATGAATTATCTCTAATTCCTTTCCACCAGAAAAGAGCTGCTGTAATATCCTTATACATATAGGTCCTTTTCCTTCCAGATTTTCACCTCTTCTAGAATCTAGACCTAGACACTGTCAGGACAAGGGGGTAGCATGGTTTTATGTGCCTTGGGGCACAGTTCCAAATTGCTTTACAGAATTAATTCCTCCAAAAGTACATTACTGTCTCATTTTTCCTTATCCCCTCCAATATTTGTCACCTTCTCTTTCTCTTCTATTATTGAATCCAATAGGTATAGTAGTTGGACTTTTATTAAGACAAAACCTAGCTACTGGAAAAAGGTCTGAGAAATTTGATATCTAAAGGAAATTCAGACTACAAATTTCTCTATTCCTGCTTCAAATATCTCTCTTGTAAGGCTATGAGAATTAAGGATCACAATAGTAAAAGGTCTCACCTGACAATTTCTCCCACTATGCTTTTCATTCCATATTCAGTTGACCAAAGACGCACAGCTGCCACCAACACAGATACAAGATGTTCAAAGTGCTGCAACATCTGGATGATTTTCAAGGTAGCACCTGTCAAAATACTTGAGGTCAGAAATTAAGGAGAGGATAGCTAATAATAACATGCAGATAGTGCTTTATGGTTTGCAAAGAACTTTACAAATATCTCATTTTCTCCTCACAACAACCCTGAGGGGGACAACTGTTCAGTTTCCTCATATTGCAGATGAGGAAACTGAAGCAGGCTGAAGTCAAATGGCTTGCTCGAGGTCACACTTGTTCAAGGCCAGATCTGAATTTGGTTTTCCTCACTTGAAGCTCACCAAGTTCCCTAGTTGGCTAACAATTGAAGCAGTTAGAAGGAGAAAAAGGGATTACTCACTGAGCATGTGGTTGTAGCGTGTCAAAGCTACCCCAAGGAGGTGGGCGATGGCTTCCCTAGTTGGACGGTTCTTCTGGTGGCTAATGCTGGGGTTCTCCAGAAGTCGGTAGCAGCAGCCTGTTAACAGACTAAGAGAATGGAAGGTACAACTTCAGAGAGATAGCGCAGTGAAATAGGAGGAAATAATAGTTCCTTGTCAGCACAATGCTCAGACCTTGCCTCATTCACTCCACTATCTCCTCTAAAAGCAGTAGCCTGGCCTCCCCCCTTTTGCAGCTTTCTCTCCAACTTTCCACCCTCTGTATTTTGCTTCTCTTATGGGCTGTTAAAATTAGCAGTTGCTTTATAATGAGAATAGCCTCTTTCAATGAACAGTGTTACCTTGTTATGTAGTGCTTATGATAGTTCTGGTTAATAAAGTCTTTTAACTTAACCTGTGAGAAATGTTTGAAATGTTATCTAATCTTTTCTCTAACAACTGAATATGATAACTATTAAGCATTCTTATTTTCCTTTCTTTTTAAAACAATTTTTATTTTTTAAACTTTTTTTTTTTTGCAAGGCAATGGGGTTAAGTGGCTTGCCTGAGGCCACACAGCTAGGTAATTATTAAGTGTCTGAGACCAGATTTGAACCCAGGTAGTCCTGACTCCAGGGCCGGTGCTTTATCCACTACGCCACCTAGCTTCCCCTTAAACTTTTTTTTGATGGGGAAAACTAATTCAGAGTAACAAGAAAGCCAGAAACAGAATCTCTAATGTTCCAGAGTTGCCATACTTGGTAGCACCTTTTTCATAAGAGATTTAAAATCTTACCTGTTCCATTAGTTCCTATCCTCCATTCTAATCACTCACCTGATAAATTCTTCTTCAACTACTGAGTGATTCCACAAGCGGTAAATGTCCAGCTGCAGAAGCTGTGTTAGCATTTGGAGAATTGGATGCCTTGCTTCTTCCCAATCAAAGCCTTGAGCCTTGGTCCGACTCTTCTTGCCCTGAATAGAACAATGAATAACTTAGATCAAAGCATACTGAAGTGTTCTTTGCCAGCTTAAGTATCCAACCTAAGGGCCACCAAGAAAACTATAATTGGAAGTCATACTAAAAGAAATATAAAAAATTCCAATATAAAGAACAGTTGCTATTTTAGTCAAAGAAATCTGTACTAGGATGCATTTGGGCACCTCCCAATAACCCCTAACAGAAATGAAGTAAAGAAAGAAAGCTCTGAATTGGAAGTTTTTCTCTTCTTCTACCATCTTCCTTCCTTCCTGATTGCCCCCCTCACCTGCAACCCATCCTCCCCAAACAAAAGGGTCAGGAACTCCAAATTACCTTTCCTCCATGATCCTGACCCATTAAGCTTGTCTTGCTAGTTGTGGCCTCGAAAGATTCCATGAGGCGGATCAGGGCATAACAATTCATTTTAAGGGCATTGAGGTGAGCACTTCGATCTGATACATTCAAAGTTGTGTCATCTAAGATAGCTGGAAGATCCTGGGAGTGACGAGACACCACTGCAAAGGGCAGGACCTGGGAGTTAAACTTCACCATACAATAGACTCACCTCAAGCTCACACCTTCAGCCATCAGATTACCAAAGATCTGTGCTCATCTCTTGGTGGCTATAACATAAGCTAAGCCTTCTGGGACCCTTGACCTTAATACTGTAGACTTGTCCTGTCACCTCTGCCCTACTCAAGCTACCAGAATCTTTCAGTAGTAGCCAGGATCACTCCCCTTAGGGACAGATGGGAGGAAAAGAGGTGGAACTTTCTGTTGGTCTGCCCTTACAGCAAACAAACACAGCTCTGTATTGCCCACCAAGATTACAGACCTGGATGGAAAGTCAGGGTCCTAGGGCTCAACCAGACCAGCCAAGTAACAATAGCCTTGATATCATCATATGGCTGCTATAGTACAGGAAAATGTGATGCCCCCACCTTCCAAAGTCCCTACCCTCCTACTCCATAAACACCTTTCATCAGTAATTCCAAGGCATCTTCCTTGAGGTCAGCATCTATGCTTTGAAAGTGACTAGGAAAAAAAAAGAAAGGAGTAAGACAGGAACCTAAAAAGCACATTCCAACAGAGATAAAAAAACCAACAAATTAACAGATCTGGTTAAAATGTGAGTGATTCAATACTTGAAATGATCTTTTTATTTTTTGTCCTTCATACTTGAAGACATCACATGAATTGGATTTGTATGAGGAGGTGCTGTGCAAAGTCACCAGCCTCACTGTCTCCTCCAGAGCCATCTAAGATCCAGTGGCCAGATATGAATCAGGATGACTGGAGATGACCCTGGATGCAAAGCAAACAGGGTTAAGTGACTTGCCCAAAGTCACACAGCTAGTATCCGAGGGTGGATTCAAACTCTTGTCCTCCTGATTCCAAGGTCATTGTTCTATCCACTGTCCCATCTAGTTGCCCTGCTTGAAATGACAAATGACACTACACAGTGGAACTAAGATGAAAAGGCACATTGCAAGCATAAATGATTATCAATAGAGCTCCAAGTAAAGTACCTAGAACTGTGGAGTAGTAGACCTATAATCTGGAAGTTCAGGACTAACTTACAATGTGGCAGTAAGGTAGAAATACTTTGAGAACAAACAGGAATCACCATTTCTATGTAAGATATTAACAGGGGTGGCTAGGTGGCACAGTGGATAGAGAACCGGCCCTGGAGTCAGGAGTACCTGAGTTCAAATCCAGCCTCAGCTACTTAATAATTACCTAGCTGTGTGGCCTTGGGCAAACCACTTAACCCCATTTGCCTCGCAAAAACCTAAAGAAAAAAGAAAGATATTATTAACAAAGTCACTTACTATAATATGCTATAGAGAGTGTCAAAATGCTCCAATACTGCTAGAGGTCCCTGGGTTCGGAAGGCAACCTGGAACACTGCCAAGAAGACAAAAATCCATCAAATGTCCTAGAGATTAGGTGGGGCAAAGAGTCATTTTCCTGTTTTTTTTGGTAGATACATAAGAGTTATAGCTTGTCTGGTGTAAGCCAGATTTGACTACATTTGAAGCTATGCTCCTCTATGCTAAATTCTAGATGTACAAGAAAACAAGTATAGATTTTATCCATTGCTGGAGAAATCATCCTTAGCTCATTATTCAAAAGCTGAGGATAACAAAGTTATTGACCTGGGGGATTGGGAGAATGGTCATGTCTTCAAGTCCCACTTCCCCTCCTGAGAGTGACATTTTAATAACACCTTCAAAATAATAAGAGTGTCCTATAGGGATAATCATCAAACAGTTTTTAATTTATTCTCTGGATTATGTTCCTATTCCTCTACCCCAAAAATCTGATATATATATTTTAGGAGAGAGAGAGAGAGAGAGAGAGAGAGAGAGAGAGAGAGAGAGAGAAATAGGTAGGTACCTTCTACACATTGTTCTCCCTGATTTGATGAGCCCTAGGTCAGGTATAGGGAAGGTCAGAGCCCTCTTCTGAGTCTATGCACTGCTATCTCACTGACTGCAAGCTTTTCTATTACCTCATTTCTGTCATTATTATCACCAGCTTACTAATATTCTAGGGATCATATTGTAAGGCATGGGTATCCAATTTTTTTAAAACATTTCTGGGCTGCATCACCCACAAAAATTTGTCAAAGGTCATATATAAAATTCAATATTTATGACTACAATGTAATTCATATTACCAAATAGTGTAATTAAAAAGTATGGGCTTTGAGGCCCTGGGGCAGGCACACTTCTTTTTCATTCCTTTATATTTACTATAACTATAGGTTTTTTTCCCTTCTAAATATCATCACTTGGCTTTCCAATTCCAATACCATCCAAGCCCAGGCCCTCTTTACTTTAGCTTCTATTTATGCAGTTATCTCCTAATTGAACTCCCTACCTCTAATCTTTTTCCCCTTTACAATTAGCCTTTGTGGTGCATTTATATTTTTGCTCCTCAGAAACTTGTGGCTTCAAACACCAACTCTTGTTACCTAGTTCTTGAAAGCCCTATCTGGCTTCATTTTAGAAATTTATTCCACATTCCTCTTTAGCATTCCCTCTCTGTTCTAGTCAGGTCAATTTTCTGAGTCTCTTACCCAAAGCATGTTCATTTTAACTTCATTGTCCTTGCTGTATCCCAATCTAAAATAACCTTTTCCCAATGCAAAAGCTAGTCAGTTTCTCCAGGCTCAGCTCAAATTCAAATATTTGAATGAAGCCTGAGCTGAACTTCTATTGCATTTATAATTAATACCAGAAATTCAAATAATCAACAGCACTTATTAAGTCCCTACTATGTCACATGCCCAGTGTTAGCAACTTACAATGCAAAAATTCAACAGCCTCTGTCTTTGAGGTGCTTCCATACAGGAGAGGAAGACAGAGTTCAATATTGCTCCTCAATCCTGTTTACATTTAAGTCATATTAGACTAGCAGCTGTTATGTGATCTAATCCTATCTCCATGCATTTACCCAGATCAGCCCTCAAGCCTGGAAAGAAATCTTCTCCCATTTCTGCCTGTGGAAATCATTGTACTAAAAATGATTCAAACATTCAATTAAAAAGAAGGGGAAAAAAAGAAATGAGCAGAAGGAAGTCTGCAAGGGGTCAGAGCAAAGCAGGACCATGTTGGAAAAACCATGTCAAATTTTAAACTAAAATAAAAGAACAAGCTTTACATAGCACAAATAACCCAAACTATATAATAGAGGTTCAGAGATTCACTTAAAATTCCTTTTTATATTAAATAAATTTCTTCCTCTTCACATTTTTCTAGAGCACTTTGTCTTGATTTTGCCTTTTCAACCCATCACTTTCTAGCTCATCTTTTTTTTTTTGGTGAAAAGTTAGTTCCTTTAGGGCATGTAATTCAGTTCAGCAAACATTTAAGTCACTGGTTTACATACAAATATAGAGATAAAGGATAGAGAGTAGCTGAACAAAAATTCCTAAGAGGTATCAGAGGTCTAGTCCAATCCATACTAGGGGTGGCAGTCATACTGAAAAGAAGGGAATTAAAGACCTGTGGTTTTAAACTTTAAAAGTATCTATAATTAGAGAGAAATAACAGCTCAGTAACCTTGAGGGGAAGGGGACTACTACTCTAAAAAGATATTCTCAATATCATTGAATCACAGAGTCCTAAAGGGCTAAGTAATGTTCCCCTTAGAGTAGCAAAGCTGAGGAATGAAGAGGTGAAAAATAAAGCTGACACCTTCTTACCCCTAAACTGTGAAGAAAGCTGTTTGACCGACAGAACTTCTTGTACCACATACTGGTTGACTCCTCCACTTTTCAGAAGCTCCTCCGGAGACAGTGGGAGATGAAACTCACATAACTGAGGCGGCATTTTCCTAGTGGCTCAAAGGACTAGAAAACAAAGAGAAGTAATTCCTAGGGGCTGCCTATTTCCAGGGCCAAGATGCTACTTATTGTGCAAAGAAAAACGAATTCTGAAAACCTGGGTTTAATTCTGGCAGTAGTAGAAGTAGTGGTGGTAATAGTAGTAGTAGTAGAACTAGTGAGAACAAGCAGCACAAGTCACTTTACTTTGCCCAAATGCAAGATGTTTTGCCCTGCTTTCCTCACAGATTTGGGGAAGATTGGAGAAATAATCTATTACAAGTGATATGCAAATTTTAAGTGAACTATTAAGATTCTTTCTAGTT
Organism: Macrotis lagotis; assembly: GCF_037893015.1. Lineage (NCBI taxonomy): Eukaryota > Metazoa > Chordata > Mammalia > Peramelemorphia > Peramelidae > Macrotis > Macrotis lagotis. The sequence continues at coordinate 200,944,906 of NC_133664.1, read as the reverse complement.
CCCATTAGAATAATTCTGGACCTTACATCTGGTTAGAGGTTTTTTTTTTTAGGTTTTTACAAAGCAAATGACTTGCCCAAGGCCACACAGCTAGGTTATTGTTAAATGTCTGAGATGGGATTTGAACCCAGGTACTCCTGACTCCAAGGCTGGTGCTTTATCCACTATGCCATGGTTAGGGTTTTGAGACATCACCTAGTATAAATCCATTATTTTACTGCTTCTTGGCCTTTTTTGAAGACTCAGCTAAAATCCCATCTTCTGCAAGACCTCTCTTACTGTAGTGCTTTCCCTCTGATAGGATCTCCAGCTTATCCTGTTTGCACATAGTAGATGATATTGTTTGTCCTTCATTCTCAAAGAAGACCATGACCTCAGGGAGATGATGCCATGACAAGCATATGAATTGGATTTGAGTGAGGAGGGGCTGTGCTAGGTCACCAGCCTCACTCTCTCCTCCAGTCATCTGGGCCCAGTGGTCAGATAGGAATCAGGTCGACTGGAGTTTGAGGAGTATGTGACTTGCCCAAGGTGACACAGCCAAGTGTCTGAGTGTCTGGATTTGAACTCTCATTCTCCTGACTCCAAGGCCAGTGCACTGTACCGTTTGGCTGCCCTTGTCGTTACCAGCATGTTATCCCCCCCCCACTAGCCCGTGTGCTCCTCGAGGCCAGGGGCTATTTCCTCCCCTCCCCCCTTTCCCTGTACCCCGAGCCTTAAGTGTCGTTCCTGGTATCTAGTGGGCACGTAATAGGGCACTTTGGGGCTTACAATCGTGAGAGAACTTAGGTGGAGCGGGTGGTTTGCCATGACAGCCCGCGGTGCGGAGGATAACAGTCCTCTGAGCTTCCGGTCACCCTGCTCTGGCTCTCCAGTCCCTCGGGGTCCACGCGGGATCCCCCCCCCTACAGCCCCCAGAAGCATCTTGCCTCCTCCCTAAATTTACCCGTTCTCCCAGCCCAAATTAAGAGCCGGGAGGAAAAAGCGCGCTCCGAGAGACTGCTCGGGAAGACAGCCAATCGGCGCCGCGCTCCTAGGCCGCCAACCAATCCCCGATCACTGTGGGATGGCGGGGGAGGGACTCAGCGCTTTACTCCCAGAGGCGCCAAGTCTCAAAACAAACCTTTTTAAATCTCAACGGCTGTGACGCAAGCAGATCGCAGAGTCCCGACCCAATGGGAGAGAAGTGCCTCGGCGGCGGGAAGCCGGGCGCTGGTTCCAAGCTGGGCGCCCGGAGCCTGGGCTCTGATCTCGTCCGCGGCTGCCGGGGATGCTCCTGCCGCCGAGCCCCAGCCGCCGGCAGCGGGCCGTACCGGGACTTCCCGCTTGGCTCCGGCTGCGGGTGCGACTTCCGAGAGGCAGCCTCCTCCGGAGCGATGCCCCACCCCCAGGCTGACTGCCCTCCTCGCCGGGCCCTTAGGAAAGGCCCAGGGAAATCTAGAGTAGGCCGAGCTGCGAAAGGCGAGCTCAGTTCCCGAGGAGGAGCGCGGAGCCCGGCCCTTAAAAACGCTAAAGCGGCCGGCTCGGTCCAGGCAGAGGCGGCCGCTTCCGGGGGCGGGGCGGAGGGAGGGGCGAGGTCGGGCGCGGAGGAGCTTGGGAACTCCAGAAACGGCCTTCCCCGGGCCTAGGGGGAGCGGAGGCGGCCGGCGCTGCCCTCTCGCGGAGGCTTCTGGGCCTTGGGCCTCCCTTTCCCAGAGTCCTCCTGGGCCGTGCCCGGGTGCCGGCTTGGGCAGATGGCGCTGTCCCTGAGCCGCCGGGCGGGCGCGGCGCTGTGGCGATGCGCAGCCCGGGCCGGCAGGAGCTTCTCCCTGGGTGAGCGGGCGCGGAAGGGGCAGGTGCAGCCAGGAGCCCGTCCTTGGCTCGGGCGCCCGCTCATCAAACGCTCTTTCCCCCTCCGCAGGTGCCCCTGAACCGGCCCCCGTGAGGACCACCCTCCCGCCCCCTAAAGTGGTGGATCGGTGGAATGAGAAGAGGAGCCTGTTCGGGGTGTATGACAACATCGGGATCCTGGGTAGGAGTCGGGGCCGCCGCGGGGGGGGGCGAGCCGAGCCGGGGATGGAGGCCTCCCGCTCCCGCCCTTGCCTTACACAGGGCCAGATGTGCGTTTAGGAGCCTGCCTTAGGACGCGGGAGGATGGAAAGCTCCAGAAGCTCAAGGAAGAAGGCGGATTGAGACAAAATGAAGGGTTGGGGGTCTTATTTTTTTAAATGCAAAGGGTACTGTTAACAGTTGCCTCCACTTTGGCCTTGGTCTTTCTACCTAGAACTAATAAAAGGTTCTCACCCCCCCCAGGAAATTTTGAACGGCACCCCAAGGACCTGATTAAAGGGCCCGTGTGGCTCAGGGGCTGGAAAGGGAATGAACTGCAGCGATGCATCCGAAAGAAGAAGATGGTGGGCGATCGCATGTTTCTGCAGGACTTGCACAACCTGAACAAGCGCATCAGATACCTCTACAAACAATTCAACAGAAAGGGGAAGCACCGCTAGAGGAGAAGGCTAGGGATGCCAGCTAGGAGCCCTCATTCCCCCACCTGTCACTTGGCAGGACACTTCCCTGTAGGGAAACTTCTCAGTGAGGAGAAAGAGCTTTGGGTATGTTTATAATAAAAGTGGTTGACTAGGCATTTGGTTTTTCTTTGCTGTTTCCTTTGAGTATCACCTGCCATCTTGTAAGTTTTGTCTTTGTCTCAGCATTTTATTCTTTGCTGGCTTAAGGATTACATAAATCAGATTTTTAAAATTAGAAGGAAACTTAGTTACCTCATCCTCTATCACATTGAAACATCCATTTCAGCATCTCTTCCATGCGCAACTTTTACTCAGTCACCTTTGGAAAATGTGAACTTCTGGGACTTTTTTAGTTTTTTTGTACCCGTGGCATAGTTGCCATTTAGTAAATGTTGAGTTGAATACATTTTTTCCACAGTGGAACTCACTACTTTGTTAAGTTCCCTTTTGCTTTTGAACTATTCTTAATTGTTAGAAAGTATATCTGGGGGCAGCTAGGTGGCACAGTGGATAGAGCACGGGCCCTGGAGTCAGGAGGACCTGGGTTCAAATCCCACCCCAGATACTTAATAATTACCTAGCAGTGTGGCCTTGGGCAAGCCACTTAACCCCATTGCCTTGCAAAAAAAACTTGGGGGAAAAAAAGGAAAGAAGAAAAGTATATCTGAAGAGTTGGTAACAGGAACATGCTAGTACATGGTAGTCTTATGTTTTAAGCATATTGTTTTGTACTGATTTAAAATATTATTTTGACATCACAGAATGGCATTGGTCCTTGCTGCATTCTTTATTTTTATATCAAATTATAATTAAGGAAGTTACAGTTAATATGAGCTACATTTCTATCACCAATAACAATTTAGAATAGAATGCCTTTATCACTGGGGGGATTTATTTTTTACTTTTGTAAGGTGTTATGTGGGCTATAAAGAAGTTTAAGACCATGATTTCATGCCTTACTTTAGGGGATTTGCTATTCAGTCAAGAAAAAAATTTTCACTACAGAACATTGCATAGAATTTACCAAATAAGTATTATAGACAGGAAAAAGGAAGAAGGAAGGGAAGGTTTTTATGATGGAGGTAAAATACAAGCCAGTTTTTAAAGAGTTGAGCTGGAGAGGATTATAAAGAAGGAAAATAAGTGGGCAAAAGAGTGGAGACTAAGAATAGCAAATTTGTTAATTTCTTTCACCTGTATAATTCATTATTTTTTGTTACATGTCATAACTGAAAGACATGTTGCAGAATGAAAAGCCAGACTCCAGTCTGGAAGACATACTTGTTCTAATCCATTGTCATAACTGCCTTTGTGAACCTGGTCTGTCACCTACTGGCAGCTCTATAGCTTAAATTGTAAAAAGTGACATTTTAACATTAATAAAGGGGTTTTTCTCCTAGAGAGTTCTCTACTAATGAAAGCTAGGTTCCCAGTCAAAGAAACCAAACCAAAGACTTCTCCCAATTGGAAAGACTTCAGGTGCCACTAAATCTAGTTTTTTTCAGGTTTTTTTTTTTTGGCAAGGCAATAGGGTTAAGTGGCTTGCCCAAGGTCATAGTCCTCATGTCTGAGGTGGAATTTGAACTCAGGTCCTCCTGGCTTCAAGGCTGATGCTCTTTCCACTGCACCACCTAGATTCCCCACTAAATCTACTTTTACTTGAACAAGAATACCCTTCACAAAGTAAGAGACTAAATAAATTATCTCATGCTATCATCATGATAACCCATAAAGTAGACAAAATAGTTATTATTGCCCTTTGACGGGGCAGCTAGGTGGCATAGTGGATAAAACACTGGCCCTGGAGTCAGGAGTACCTGGGTTCAAATCTGGTCTCAGACTTAATAATTACCTAGCTGTGTGTCTAGTTCTGTGACCTTGGGCAAATCACTTAACCCCATTGCTTTAAATAAAAAAAAAAGAAAAAAATGTTGAGCAGGTTGATTTTAGAAAAACTTAGAAAGAGTTGTATGAAATAAGGAAGGGTGAAATGAACAGAACCATGAAATGTTAGGTACAATAACATTGATATCCTTCGAAAAATAACTGAAGAACTAAGTTTTTCTGAGTATTACAAATATTCAAATTGATTATAAAGGACACATGAAGGAAAGTGTTACAGAAAAGGAAAATACTTTCAGGGAAAGAATTAATGAAGTCTTTAACTGAACTGACTCTAACCTGGGTGTGACAAAGTAGATCAGAGATGAGAGTACCAGCAAATCAAGTAGCAGTTTATTAATTACTTTCTTGAAAGAAATAAATTTGTAAATCCTGGGATTACTCTATTCCTTGGAGTCCCATCTTGCTGTATGTCGAGTCAGCTGTTTTTATACATGCTCATGATTGGGAAAGAGGATCATAGAACAATCGGATTTGGGGCTTGGGTGCTCTTCCCAGGACAAGCCCATCATGCAGGAAAATACAACAGTTCTATCACTTGTGACCATGCAAGTAGGATCCCTGGGAGAGTAGCTGAGTTGATTGTATAGTTTTGGGTTAAAGAACAGAATATATATATAAAAATTGTGTTGTGTTGTGACTTCTGGACTCATCATGCTCTCATTAACAAATTTCCCCTCATATTAGACCTCTCACACTCCTATCTTGAGCTCAGTGAAATCTCACTTTCCCCAATTCTTTGCAGATCTGAAAGCAGTTTCATTTAAGAGCTGTTTGTCTATATACATATATATATATACATATATATATGTATATACACACACATGATTGACAAATGACTTCAGGCCCAAATCCTGCCTGGGAAAAGGGAGTTCTGAAAAATCCAAATTAATAGTATATTCATTACACATATGATATTGATCAACATGAAAATCACAATCCACTTGACATTGATAAATAGAAGTGTACATGGTATGGCTTTACATATTTATGAAATGATGGCTTTCTCAAGTGTGGGATGGGGAGGGAAAAAGGGAGAGAGCTTGGAAATTAAAATTAACAAAATTTAATTTAGTTTTAAAAAGAGAATAGTTGTAAAGACCTTTATATGTTTCATAAATACTACTTGTTATTTAAAGGAGGAATATATAACTGTAAATTAGACAATAGAATATTTATCATGACAGATCTTTGTATATTGGTTATTGAATCCCTCTTACTATTGATAAAAATGAAATGTGGTATAGTAGTAGAAAGACTAAGAAATCAGGAGTCAGACAAACATGGGTGCCAGGACTAGTTATGCCTTTAATTAGTGGAACTAGACAAAACATCTTTTTGTGCTTCAGGTTTCCTGATTTTTAAAATGAGATGGTATTTTTGCCTAGGATACTTCATTACAAGGCTGATTTCTAGTTACTTGTGTTTCCTAAGTGAAAATAGGTAAACTTCTTATCCCTTGTTTCCATTCATATCAACTCAATTCTTCATAGTCCCTAAATTACTCAGGGTTCCCCTTGTGTTGTGACTTCTGGACTCATCATGCTCTTATTAACAAATTTCCCCTCATTAGACCTCTCACACTCCTATCTTGAGCTCAGTGAAATCTCACTTTCCCCACTTCTTTGCAGATCTGAAAGCAGTTTCTTTCAAGAGCTGCTCTGATTTTTCCTTCTTTCCTAAATATACTAGGCTAGAAGGGGTGGTAGGCATACTCCTTGATTTGATATGACTATCCAGATCCTGGTTGCACACTTATTTTACCAAATTATTTTTTCTTAAGTTAAGTGGTTGATGAAGACCACAAGGCTTGCATTTATACCCTTCATCACCTTTGGTCTTTCCCTTCCTTTAGAAACCTTCCCTCAAAAGCTTCTTTTCACTTTCATAGCCTAACTTAGAAAAGGCCATTTACAAACATTTGCCTTTATTTCTCCACCTCATTCATTTCTCAACCCTTGTAATCTGTCTTCTGATTTCACTATGGGACTGAAACAGTTCTCTCCATTGCTAAATTTAATTACATTTTCTCAAAACTTCCTTCTTGACATCAGTTGCTTTTAATATTATTTTGTACTCTCTACCTCTAGATATTTTTTCTCCCTCAGTTTTTGTGGCTTTTCTCTCTCCTGATTTGCCAACAGTTAAGTACTGTTAACTCAATTGTGGATCTTCCCATAGGCAGTCTTATCTTCCCACTTTTGTTAAGTGATTTCATTAGCTTTCATGAATTCAATTATCATCTCTCTTCAAATGACTTCAAAGTCATATCTTTTTCTGAACTTTAGTTTTGTATCAGACAGCTAGGTGATTTAGTGGATAGAGTACTAATCCTGGAGTTAGAAAGTCTTGAGTTTACCTCTGTTTACCTGAATCTACTGGAGAAAGAAATGGCAAAACATTCTAGTTTCTTTGTCAAGAAAACCCCATTGATAAAATCCAGAGGTATTATGAAGAGTTGTACATATCTAAAAGACTAACAACCAAGTTATTTATCATCCACTGGTGTCCTTTATATATCTTTTTGGATATCTCAGTATATTTCATCTCAATTTATCTATAACAATTATCTTCCTAAACCCATTCCTCATAACTAACTTCTCAATGTCTAGGGCAGAGATTCTTGTCCCTCTCCCTCCCCCCCCCGCCCAAGTTCTCTAGAATTTAATTTATTTTTCCAATTACATGTAAAAATATTTTCAACATTCATTTTTATAAGGTTTTGAGTTGCAAATTTTTCTCCTTCCCTTTTTCCTCCCAAAGACAAAGTAATCTGATAAAACTTATACATATAGGATCATGTTAAATAAATTTCCTTATTAGTCACGTTGTGAAAAGGAATCAGAAAAACGAGAAAGAAAAAAAACCAAAAAAATTTAAGTGAAAATAGTATGCTTTGGTCTGCATTTGGTCTCCACAGTTCTTTCTCTGGATATGGTTGGCATCCTAAGTCTTTTGGAATTATCTTTGATCTTTAATGCTGATAAGAGCTATTACAAAATCTTGCTGTGTATACCATGTTCTCCTGGTTCTGCTCACTTCACTCAGCATTGGTTTATGTAAATCTTTCCAGGTTTTTCTGAAATTCATCTGGTGATGTTTTTTTTTTTTAGGTTTTTGCAAGGCAAATGGGGTTAAGTAGCTTGCCCAAGGCCACACAGCTAAGTAATTATTAAGTGTTTGAAGCTAGATTTGAACTCAGGTACTCCTGACTCCAGGGCCAGTGCTCTATCCACTGCGCCACCTAGCTGCCCCTGGTGATGATTTCTTATAGAACAATAGTATTCCATTACATTCATATAGTACAACTAGTTCAGACATTCTCCAGTTGGTGGACATTCCCTCATTTCCCAATTTTTTGCCATCACAAACAGAGCTGCTATAAATATTTTTGTACATGTGGATCCTTTCCCCTTTTTTTACAATCTCTTTGTTACAGACCTAGAAGTGGTATTGCTGGGTCAAAAGGTTCAGGAACTTTGGGCATAGTTCCAAATTGTTCACCAAAATGGTTAGATCAGTTCACAACTCCACCAATAGTGCATTAGTGTTAGGGAAGAGGTTCTTTTTTCTTTTTTTTTTAATTTTTAAAACCTTTTATTTTTTTCAGCTACATGCAATGGTGATTTTCAACAATCATTTTTTCCCCCAAGGTTTTCAGTTTTACATTTTTCTCCCTTCCTTCTTTCCTACCTTGCCCTGACAGAAAGCAATCTAATATAGGCCCTGCATGTATAACCATGCTAAACATATTAATCATGTTGTAAAAGAAGAATCAAATCCAAATGGAAGAAAAAAACCCCAAAATGACATAATTCCTAAGACAACTTTTAAAAATTGAAGATAGTAAGGCTTTGATCTGCATTTAAACTCCATAGTTCCTTCTCTGATATGAATGGTATTTTTCAACACTAGTCTTTTAGTATTTTCTTTGATAATTGTATTGCTGAAATGAACAAGTCCATCATAGTTGATCATCTCCCAATGTTGCTGTTAATGTGTACAATGTACTTCTGGTTCTGCTCACCTCACTCAGCATCAGTTCTCACAAATCTCCAGGCTAAAGTCCCATCCCTCATGATTTCTTATAGAGTATGTTCCATCACATTCACATAAGAGCTGCCATAAATAATTTTGTACATGTGTGTTTTTTACCCTTTTTCTTGATCTCTTTGGGATACAGACTTAGTAGTGGTATTGGATCAAGGAATATACATAGTTTTATGTAAGGCAGAGGTTCTTAACCTGGAACCTTTGAACTTTTTAATATTTTGATAACTATATGGCAATATAGTTGGGTTTTTTTTTTGTAATCCCACATATTTTATTCTGTGTATTTAAAAACATTGTTCTGAGAAAGTCCATAAGTTTTAGCAAACTACCAGAGTGATCTGTAACTCAAAAAAAGTTAAGAACTACTGGTCCAGGTACACCATTCTTCATAACTTCAAAGACAACCTTGACCCAATTCTGCCTCTGAAACATTTTCTTTTTATATCTGCCCCTCTTCATTCACAGAGCCACCACCCTGGTTAAAAGTCCTTATTTCCTCTCTCCTGGACTATTGCAGTTACCCCTTATTTGGTCTTCCTGCTTTCAGTATTTCCCCAGTCTATCTTCTATAAAGCTGCCAAATCCTCTTAAAGCACAGACTGCACTACGTGAATCTGACTCAAGAATTTTGATGGCTGCTACAACTTTTTCTTATTTAGCTTCCTCAATACCCTTTGAAGACATTAAGATTCTGAAGGGACACTTGTATCTTTTCCCCTTTCTCAGATCCTTCCAATTGCTCAGTTATATTCCCCTTTCTAGATTTCTCTCATGTCTGCATACCTTCCTGTAAGTTGTTTGCATTCTATCTCCCTTCTTTAGGCTGTGGACCTGAGAACAGGGACTTGTTTGTTTTCTTTTTTTTTTTTTTTTTTTGTATCCCCTTCACTTAGCACAAAGTCTGCAACATAAGTACTGGCTGACTTACTTTAGATTCTTAGGGGATTTCTCGAACATTATTAGATCTAGTGAAAATTTATAATTTTTTTAGAGATGAGCTATTGGGGAGTTGGGCAGCTGCTCCCATTCAGGCAGCTGTCTTGGCTAGAAACCTTTCCAGACTTGATAAAATATGTATTGTACAATTCCAGACAAACTGGCATACTTGCTGAGCCTCTAATTCAAAATTCTAGTTCCTACTTATGTACTCTTACTTGCTTACACTACTACTTAGTGCTTTTGACTGACCTTGCTACCTTTTGCAATCCCCAGTTTCCTTCAAATCGGAATCCAGGGAATATTGTCTGCATGAGGACTATCCCTCCTTGCCCATATTTGTATTTGTATCTGTGTGACAGTGGTGTAGGCTGACCATGCAATAGGTTGCTATCTCAAATGATCCTCTTGGTACTGTAGTAGCATTAAAAATCCAAGAGTTTGTGTGCTTGTTTTTGCAAGCCCTCAGAAAAGCAGGTTGTTCTTTCCAGTTCTAAATCTGTGATCTGACATTTTGCCCACCAGGAGGTGCTGCTCTCAAGCCACCAGCCAAGTAATTTATGCTGCTCCCCAAAGGCTGCCAGATCCCTACTGCCTACCAGATATTGCCCCTCCTACAAGTTCAACCTATTTCCCTAAGCCAACCTGAACTTTCTTGGCTCCCTTACCTATGGATTTAACAGTGAGTGATTCAGTGCTGCAACCTAGTGGTCTCCAAAGTGGGGCATGTACAAAATGATCCATGTAATTGGGGGAAGAAAACACATTATACACACACACACACACACACACACACACACACACACACACACAGATACAATCTAAAAAAAATTAGCTTTAATTGAATTTAATATATTAACACTTGGTCCATGTGTATCAGATGGCTGTTATGGAAGCTGAGGTATCCAGGAAACAAAGTTCACATCCAAAAGTACTCTTTGTATACCTCTAGTAAAGAGGTTGGTAGTGATTCCCTTACTCATTTGATTATTCAACATACTTTGTATTATAGTTTATGTACCTAACCAAAAAGATATATAGATCCCAACCATCACAAAATGGGGAGTTAACTTTAAAGAGATATCTGTAAAGAAAGAAACCTCAAATTGGTCATTTGAGCCCAGTTGAACAAGAAAAAATGGCAGAACTGACACTTTTTTCCTTCTACATTATGATGTAAAAAAAATTAAAAGAAATTAAATTAATTCAACATTATAAAAATCATTTGAAATTTGGATTTATGCCTCCTATAGTCGACAGTATGGGACAACTAGATGGTGAAATGGTTAGAGCAGTAGATCTGGTGCTCTAGGAAGATCTAACTTCAAATCTGACCTCAGACACTTAGCAACTCTATGGTACCCGGGCAAGTCACTCATCTCAATTTGCCTCAGTTTTCTCATTTGTAAAATGAGCTGAAGAAGGAAATGACAAAATCACTCTAGTATCTCTGCCAATAGAAATAGGATCATCTAAAAAATGACTAACAGTAGTAGTTTATAATTACCCTTGTCCTAAATGTATTTATATTTCCAGATATTAATTGATGACGTTATGCCACGATATTAGACATTTTTAAAGATTTTCATGCTTAAAATGTAGCCAGTATTAAAAACTCATAGGCCCACTAAAACTCTGTTAGAAAATTTTCTGAAATGTTTTGATATCTTCCAGATGAAGTTTCAGTGGGTTTTGAGCTTATTTGTTATATTATTAAAATAGAACAATTTTGATGAATTTGGCATTACAAACTGATTCAACATCAGGAAAGATGGAAATTTACTAGCCACATTTCAACCAAAAAATCTTTGCATAATTAGTAGATGGGATTGAAAAATTGAGTCATGATTTAGTGAGTACAGCCAAATGATGCATTTCTTCCATTTGGATCTAAGAATCTTTGTAATATGGTTTCTTTTTTAAACTAAGACAGTCATTAAAACGAATTACTGAAATAAGTATTGAAACAAGCTGAACTTACAAACAGATTTCTGAATGACCATATCACAGAATGTTAAACAAGAATTTTTAAAAAATATTTAATATTTATTTATTCTCATTTTGTACAAATAATGTTTTTTATACATTAATAAAATATTCTTGTTTAAGAGTAAACAAAATACCCCCTCCCCCCAAAAAATATAGACTCACTTGAGCAATAAAGTTAAGGAGAGAGAAAAAATTAAAATTAAAAAAATAATAGTAATAATTGTAGGTATGGCCAGGTGGTACAATGGATGGAGCACCAGTCCTGGAGCCAGGAGCACCTGAGCCCACATCCGGCCCCATGCACCCAACAATGACCCAGTCGTGTGACATGCAAGCCACCCCAACCCCACTGTCCTGCAAAAACCAAAAAAAGAAAAAAAAGAAAAAAAGACCCAAAATAAAATAAAATAGTAATAATAGTAGGGGTGGCTGGGTGGCAGACAGAGCACTGGCCCTTCAGCCTGGAGCACAACGGGTCCAAATCTGGCCTCAGACACCCAACAATCACCCTGCTATGCGGCCCCAGGCAGACCACCCAGCTCCATTTGCCCTGCACCCCCCCCCCAAAATAATAATAATAAAAAATGTGCTTCAGTCTTTGTTCCAACACCAACAACTCTGTCGCAGGTGGATCACATTCTTTATAAGTCCATCACAAAAGTTACTTCCATATTTTCCAACGTTGCCATTGCTGATCGCAACTCCCTCCTTTCGTACCTCTCTACTACCATGTACTATATTTTCTCTCTCCTTTCACTCTGACTCTGCTGTAGGGTAGCTGAGTGGCGCAGCAGACAGATCCCTGGTCCTGGGGCCAAGAGGCCCTGAGCCCCACTACCACCCCTTAGGCCCAGCATCCAACTGGACCTATGGTCCTGGACAGGCCATCCAATCCCAGCCCCTTGCAAGAGGTAAAAAAGAAAATGTGTTATATCTGACCACTCCCCCCCATCCATCCTCTCCTCCATCACTCACATTGCCCCCTTCCCCCTGTCCCCCCCTTCTTACTCCAGATGCCTATACCCCATTGAGTATATATGCTGTTTCCTCTCCTAGCCACCTCTGATGAGAGCAAAGATTCCCTCATTGCCCCTTGTCTTCCCCCTTCCATACCATTACAATAGCTCATTGTAATAAAGAAAAATCTTATTATATGAAATATCTTGGCCTATTCCCCCTCTCTTTTTTCTTTCTCCTATTACGTTTCCCTTTTTTCCTATTGACTCCATTTTTGCACCATATTTTATCTTCAAATTTTCTTTCTCCTGTGCTTCAACTATAAAAGCTCCTTCTACCTGCTCTGTTAACTGAGAAGGTTCATATGAGTATTATCAGTGTCATTTTTCTATACAGGAATACATGCAGTTCATCATCATTAAGTCTCTCATATTTTCCTCTTCTCCTCCACTCTCTATGCTTCACCTGAGTCCTGTATCTGAAGATCAAACCTTCTGTTTAGCTCTGGCCATTCCAACAGGAACATTTGAAATTCCCCTGGTTCATTGAAAGTCCATCTTTTTACCTGGAAGAGTACATTCAGTTTTGCTGGGTAGTTGATTCTTGGTTGCATTCTAAGCTCTTTTGCCTTTTGGTATATTATATTCCAAGCCCTACGAGCTTCCAATGTAGTTGTTGCTAAGTCCTGTGTGATCCTGACTGCAGCTCCATTATATTTGAACTGTGTCCTTCTGACTGCTTGTAATATTTTCTCTTTGACTTGGGAGTTCTGAAACTTGGCTATAATATTCCTAGGGGTTGTTTTTTTGGAATCTCTTTCTCGGGGGGATCGATGGGTTCTCTCCATTTCTATTTTGCCCTCTGCTTCTAGAATATCAGGGCAATTTTCCTGTAGTAATTCTTTGAAAATGATGTCAAGGCTCTTTTCCTGATCATGACTTTCAGGTATTCCAATTATTTTTAAATTATCTCTCCTAAATCTGTTTTCCATATCAGTTGTTTTTTTCAATGAGATGTTTCACATTTTCTTCTAATTTTTCATTTTTTGGGGTTTTGAAGTAATAAGTCCTGATGTCTGGTAAATTCATCAATCTCCCTGAGTTCTATTCTTTGTCTGAAGGATTTGTTCTCCTCAGAGAGTTTTCTTATCTCTTTTTCCATCTGGCCAATTTTGCTTTTTAAAGCATTCTTCTCCTCAATAACTTTTTGAACTGTTTTATCCATTTGACCTAAGCTGGTTTTTAGCATACTTTTTTCTTCAGAATTTTTTTTGGATTCCTTGACTAGGCTGCTGACTTCATTTTCATGTTTTTCCTGCATCTCTCTCATTTCTTTCCCCAGTTTTTCTTCTAACTCCCTCATTTGATTTTCAAAGTCTTTTTTGAGTTCTGTCATAGCCTGATCCCTATTTCTGTTTTTCTTGGAGTCTTTAAATGCAGGAGCTTGTGTTTCCTCATCTTCAGACTGAGTATATTGATCCTTCTTGGGATCACAGATCATGTATTTCTCAGTGGTGTTCTTCTTTTTTCTCTGCTTGCTCATTTTCGCAGCCTAATCCTGTTTTGGGGGTGTTTCCTGAGCTTTTGGGACACTCCCACAAGGGTTTCAGTGTGTGAGGCTCTGTCCTCCTTCCTGTGCCCCCCCTCTGCTATGGGGCTGAGGTGGAGGGCCCCCCCCCCCCGCTGTTCTATGGGGGGGCTAGACTGTGATCAGGGTCTGAATATGGTCAGAACCCCTGTTCCAGGGGCAGAGCACAGAGCTCAGCAGTCTCTCTCTTCACTCCCCTCCCTCAGCTCAATGGGCTCATGCCCTGGGGGCTCCTGCTTACGGGCTCTGCCTGCTTCTGTTTCCTGGATCTGGAATGCCGTGGCCATACTGCTTCCCCCTGAGGGCTGGACTTCATGTGCTCACTCTGGCAGAGGTCCCCCTCCCTTCCCCCAATTTGTTAAACCCAGAATTTTTAAAGAAATGATATTGCTCTCAACAAAAAACACTGTAATTTTTAGTGAACAAAAGTTTTTGTATGATTTATAAGTGAAATGTTATTTCAAAATATTATTTTATAAGTTATCTCATCTTCAATCCCTATTTTTGTTGTATACTTCATGGTAAGGGGCGGCTGGGTGGTGCAATGGATAAAGCACTGGCCTTGGAGTCAGGAGTACCTGGGTTCAAATCTGATCTCAGACACTTAATAATTACCTAGCTGTGTGGCCTTGGGCAAAATACTTGACCCTATTTGCCTTGGAAAAACCTAAAAAAAATAAAAAAAAAATAATAGTGTATATAAGACACAAAGTATCCTGGCTCCAAACTGTACTAAGATTTCTATGACACGTGCATTAACACTACAGAACCGCTGCTAGCGGGCCGGCATGCGGGCCAACACCTTCCCATGGGGACCGAGTATTAGCCCTCTGCACCCGGGTGGACTTGCGGCTGTCCTCCAAAACACTTGGCACTTCGCGGGGCCCTAGCTCACGGGAGCCCACCCTAGCATCCTTGTGCCGGGAGCCCACCCTAGCATCCTTGTGCCTTTTCATTGGCTGGCGGGCGCGGGGAGGGGTCTGAGGGGAGCAAGTACTTTTTTCGGTGACTGGTTGGCCGACTCCCGGGGGCCGTCCCATTGGTGGTCGAAACAAGCCGGCCTTCGGCTCTTTGAACTCTGGGGCCCATTGGTTATCGGCCTTTAACGAACCAGGAAACACGAGGGCTTGTTCCGCAGTCCGTGCGCTAATTGGCCGGGGACGGTGCGAGTCCCAAGCGTCGGGAGAAGAGGCCGGGGCGCAAAAAGAGCGGACGCCCGGGAAAGCGTTGCGATTGGCGGAGGCCGAGGGGCGGGGCCGGCAGCCTTTGGCGGGTCTCCGGGGCCGCGGGCCGCTGGGTCTCCGCCGGCCGCTGATTGGGCCCCTGCGCCTGCACGTCACCGGGGAAGGCGGGGCCCTCCCCCATAAATCCCGAAAGCCGGCGCTGAGGCTGCAGTAACTTCAGCTGCAGTTCGCGCTCGGCTCTCCGGAGAGCCGGAGGCCGCCCTCGCCGTCGCAGCGCCCCGCGCCCGCCGCCGCCGCCGCCGCCCCCAGGAGGACACGGACCCCTCCGCGCCCTCCCTACCGGAGAGATGTAAGTGGGGCCCGGGGAGGGGCGCGGAGCCCCTGGGCCGGTCCCACCCCCTCCCGGGCTCTGCAGGGGGTAAAATGGCGCATTGCAGCAGCGGCCTCGGGCCGCGCCGGCCGCCCTCGCCCCGTTAGCGCCCCCGGGCCCCCCCCGCCGGGGGGGCGGGTCTCGGGGGCCCCCGACGCCGGGCGTCCTCCCCTGGGGAGGAGGGGGCGCCCCAGGTGGGCAGGGGGCCGTGTGCAGCCGCCCGGCCCCGCCGGAGCCCGGTCTCCCCTCCGCTTCCTGCTGCCCCTCCATCCAGCGAGGGGGCGTGGGCCCTGCCTTGGCCCCGGGAGGGGTTGCCCCGCGGGGGGGGGGGGGCTGGCAGCGCCGCTGACAAATAGGCCTTGCCAGCGTCTCCCCGATCCTGCCTCCTCCCCGCCGCCCCGGGGCCGAGTCACCCCAGAGAATCTTAACCCCCCGCCTATCCGGTGGCCCCCACGTTACTAACTGTGCCCAGACAGACGGACTGGCAGGCAGGGCTCGGCAGCCTCCCCACTTACTGCCCCACGTTGTCAGGGATGGAAGCCTGCCTCGGCGCTAGCGTGCCCGCCGCTGACGGCCTCGGCCACTGGTGACGGGTCCACGCGGGGAAGCGTGTAAAACTCACCAGCAGTCAACCAGCCATTCATCCGCAGGGGAGGTGGGGGAGGAGTGTCCCAGCCTGGCAGGTCCCCACCTCAGTACTTCTCTTTATTGCATCTGGTTTCACTTGAATACAGGTCTTTAGATGATGCGGGATCATCTTAAACATTCCGACAGCCCTGGGATGCTCGTGATTTTTAGAGCCGGAGCGAGGGAACAGGGGCTTCTCTGATGAAACTTCCAGTTGGCAGAGCCATGTGGGACGTACTCAATGAGACGGGTCCTTGCTGGTGCAAAGCACAGAGCCATCTCTGACCTTAATGCTGTCATTGGTGCCACCATGCTGGCCCTCCTCCAAAACTAAAATGGCCAGCCTAGGATCCGTTGAATGTTTTAGTCTTATTTCATGGATCAGGTTACTTAGCCCAGGTAGCTTTCAAAACATGAGTCACTTTTTTACCTTTGCTTTAACTTCCCTTCTGCTTTAGGAGAAGGTGGATACAAACTTCCTTTGGAAATTTCTTTCCTTCTGTTCAGGAGATTCCTTAAATAGTAGGGGTGATTGGGAAGATATTTTTTTTTATCCTGCTGTGACTTGCTCCTAGAAGAACTTGGAAAAGAAGAATGGTTAGTTTTCAAAGGAGTTGTGCTGATTTCTAAAAGTTAACAAAGTAATCTGGTTTGAGGGACTCCTGTTTGAGGAGCTGATTGACCAAAGAATCTGGTTTGTAGTAGCTTTTTCATAGTCTGCTTTGCCTAATGAGATTTTTTTTTTGTCATAGTAGAATATAGGATTTCCCTTACATGTGAGGTATTGTAGGAATCTTACCCTTACATTTTGAAATAATAAAAACCATATTAGAAAGAATTTTTTTTCCTTTTATGAAAGAAACTTCATACCAGTTCTCTGATAATTTTTAAGGCAAATGACTTCATTTTGGTTGATATAAACAAAAGCCTGTTTAGAAGATTCTTGTGCTTGGGTCTCCAAATGTGTTTAAATTCATAGCATGAATTTGCCTTGGAATGATGGAAGATGTTGAAGGGAGCTTCCAAAGGCCCATACTTTTATCTAGAAAAGGGGCAACTAACCCATAATGCATGTGCTAGGACTGAGAATATGAGAGAGTCTGCAGTCTCATGACCCAGCAAGAAACACCTTCTTTTTACCTCTTCTACAAGGAAAGGTTCCTTCTGAACGAGCTTCCTCCATTTTGCCCATAGGCCTGTCTTTGGTAATTCTCCAAGTATTCTTACATTGAGCAGCCTCAGTGTTAGGAGCTACTGCGTAGAGCACAACCATGACAGGATCCTTTTGAACAGAGCCAGCTTGCTTTTTCCCCCTCCCTTTGTATTTGAAGAACATTGTCATCCACAAAAATACTTCTCTTTTCCCTCATCAAGACTTATACACCAAAAGACTAGTTTTTTCATTTCCTAGCCTAGAGTCATCTCCCCAATTCTAGGTGGTTTTTATAATTTAGCTAAAGTGTCAGAAAATAGTAACATCCTGGAAACATTTAAATTTGGTTCAGTATCAGAGAAAGAAATCCAGACCATCTTCCTTGATACTGCTCTTATTTTAGTATTTCCATGCTTTGGCCTGCCTATGAGGGCCTTACAAGTTCTAATATAGGGCCAATCTTTCTCCTTTTTGCTTCTTGTGAATTGCCTCCCTACTTTGAAGATTGTCTAGAAGTGGAGTAGCTTTTGAAAAGTGACAGCTTCTGCTTTGGGTTTGCTAAGCGGATAAGAAAATTCATATTTTGTTTCTTTTCATTTGCACTTGATTTATTTCCCTCCTATTTCAATAGGTCTGCTCCAGCACAGCCACCTACACCAGGGGCCCCAGAAGGGGGTGCCCCAGGTGGGGGGCCACCTCCCAACATGACCAGTAACAGGCGACTACAGCAAACACAGGCACAAGTGGAGGAGGTAGGTGAAGACTTTTTGGTCCCCCCCCCCCCCCCCCCCCCCCCCCCGCAAGTGATGCAAGTCATTGTCATTAATAAATTAAGATCTAGATTATGGGTTGAAGAGGCAATCTTCTTTAACACGTGATCAAACAAGAGTCTCAGAGTGCTTGTTTATCTATGCCATCAGTTAATGGCCGAACTAGAATGCAAATACTTTGACTTTTTAAAATCAGTGCTTCTTTCATTACATGTACTTTTCTTTCTCAGGTTGTAGATATCATGCGTGTGAATGTGGACAAGGTCCTGGAAAGGGATCAAAAGCTGTCTGAATTGGATGATCGTGCAGACGCCTTGCAGGCAGGGGCATCACAATTTGAGAGCAGTGCTGCCAAGCTAAAGAGGAAGTACTGGTGGAAAAATTGTAAGGTAAACTTTCTTGCTCATTCTCTTTCTTAATTTCTTGGGCCTATTATCAGTGTAATACTATGATTTAGGTTCTAACTTTTCACCTGTCTAGATGCAGGTTATATGCCCTTGAAGAACTGTTTTGAGAAAGTTTAGAAGAAGTTTTCAGAGCATCCCAATTTCTCCTATTGGTCCCAAAAAGTTACTGACTGACTCTATAGTAATCTCTTTGCTGTTCACTATGGTAATATAGTATATTCACTGGAATACAGTGAATTGAATTGGTGACTTGAGAATACATACTCTGAGGGAGATTTTGGGTGGTTGAAGTAGACATTTTGTTGTTGTTCAGTTGTTTTAAGTTCTAGCTAACACTTTTGACTCATTTGGGGTTTTCTTGCCAAAGATACTAGAGTGGTTTGCCATTCTCTTTTCCAGATCATTTTACAGATAAGGAAAACAGGGTTAGGACTCCCCCAGAGTCACACAGCTAGGAAGAGTCTGGGACCAGATTTGAACTCGGGAAAATGAGTCTTTCTGACTCCAGGCCTGGTATTTTTATGCACTTTGCCATATAACTTCTTGGGGGTGGGTAGATAGGGATAGGGAAGAGATACATCTCCCAAGGAGATTGGCTTTGGGGCTAATGGCCCCCACAGCTTTACTGGCAAATGCCATAAATAAGGCATCTCAGATTGGAATATATAGCCAACTTATTTCTTTCTTATTTCTTTTACTTACAGTGTGATTGATTGTTTAATTAACCCCTCTCTGGTCCTTGGTTTGCTTCTTTGCAAATGGTAGATAACTAATCCTTCTGTAAGAGCTCATTCTGTAATGCTTCAGAGTGCTTTGTTAATCTCAGTACTAGAGAATTATGAGCTCTTCCTGGTGCACTTCTGTATTGGGGCATTTTTGTTACTTTACTATGGCTTCTAAAAACTGTCCCTCAAATATTTTCATCAAATTATTCTAAATCATTCAACTTCCCCTTGAAAAAAACACTACCATCTTACATCCTCCCTGAAATTCCCAAGAAGACTCATTGAGGATCTCTTTTGTCTAAAATACTTTTTTTGTCTAAAATACTTTTGAAACAAAGGTCTACTTTATTTTTTTGTACTAGCTTACACCGTTGTTATTATTTTTATTTATTTTTAAATTTTTCTTTTTTTAGTTATAAAGATAGTTTTCAACATTCATTTTTTGTAAGATTGAATTTCACATTTTTCTTCCTTCCTCCCCTTCTCCTGTGACAGCCAGGTCATACATACAATCATATTAAACATTTTCATATTTATTTATACAATATATACATATTTATATTATTTTTAAAATATGCGTAGAAAGCTAGTCCAACTTTTACCCAAAAACTAATCCCCACTAGGACAAGAGAGAGCTATTCAGGGTGGCTAGGTGGTGCAGTGGATAAAGCATCGGCCCTGGAATCAGGAGTACCTGGGTTCAAATCCGGTCTCAGACATTTAATAATTACCTAGCTGTGTGGCCTTGGGCAAGCCACTTAACTCTGTTTGCCTTACAAAAAAACCCTAAAAAAAAAAGCTATTCTGATTATTGTCATATGCTTGCTTCATGAAACAAGACAGTTGGGGAGGGGGGAGAAAGGGAAGAGAGGTTAAGGTTTCATTTTCTTCTGTAGTGGACCAAGAAAGGAGAGATAGCAGTCACCCCTGGGACTTGATAAGCTGAAAGCTAGGAGAAATTGCCTTTCTGTTCATCAGGTTTTTGAAGGACTTTGATTGGTCGGTCAGTGGGATCCTGTTCTGGTTCTAGTACCTGCTACAGCAGGAGGTAAAGATGTGCTCTTGGACACATATCTTTATGAAAATATTCAGGCACCTGAGTTGTCTAAGTTGAGATCTAGATGCTTTCTCATGGAAACATTGTTATACATCATGGGTAGGGGAACATTTTCCCCTCAGAAACAAATTCCAAGTAAGTAGAGACTTAACAGTTTTAGGACTGCAACCTGATAGGGCCCTCCTGTATCAGTTACTTCAGAATGAACAAACTACCCCCAAATAACAATAAAAATGTACAAAGAAAAGTGAACCAGTATCACTGTTTGCAGTTGTAACCTCCATTTACAATTCTGTGGAGCCCAGAACCTCCATAGTTCAACCATAGTGTACAAAAGGGAAGGCATCCCAGGATCCAGCCTGGTCCAGTAGCTTCACCAAGCAGATATCCAAAGGAACCTTTATGTGACATAGTGAAGTCTTCTGGGAGTCCTGATGTTTCCACATTGCCTCAAAGAATGAATGGGGAATTCTTTCTGTTTGATGGTTTAAGAAAAGGCAATCCTGGATCCTTCTGTTATTCTGATCTAAGGGGCTTACCCCCCCTTACCTTTGTTTTCCCAGATGATGATCATGCTGGGAGCCATTTGTGCCATCATCGTGGTAATTATTGTAAGTAAGTATCATTGAAGTCACTGATGGGGGTGAACAGGTGGGAAAACCCCAGAATCTTCTCCTTTGTCTGCCTGGGGAACTGGAGGTACTCTGGGTGAGGTATGGACTCCTTTTGTGGGACAGAAAACCTGGTTTGGTGGGGTAGCAGTGGTGGGACCAAACAACAGGACATAGGCCCTCTTGGTGCTGGGAAAACCCTTCCTCAGGGAGGTTTTGGAGGGAGGCCAGTTCTCTTGTATTTGGAAGAAGGAGGGACCTTGATGCTGCTGTTAGAGGGAAACACTGGGGACAGGTCATCTGGGCCTGACAGACTTGAATGTCTAGTAACTGGGTTCACTTATCCTCTTGTTTCTCCTGTCTCTTTCTATCCGTGCTTTCCTGGTTCCCATCTGCAGTCTATTTTTTTACTTAACGTACCACCCCTTCTTCATTCCCTGCCCCCATCACAACTCATGTCCCTTTCCCACTGTTCACTCCCCCAGCAGACCCAGTCCATCCACCTTGTCCTTACCCAGGCGCCTTCATTTCCTCTTTAGTTGCTTTGGTTTGTACTTAAACCTCCCCACACTGGACATGCCGCTCATGGGGTGGCTGCATTCTCCCTCCAGGAAGCACAAGTAGCCATTGCTTGGCCCCTCCCCTTCAGAAAACACCTGTACCCAAAGAAGAGGAAAGGGAGTGAAGGTCAGCCAAGATCCAGAGAAAGCCCCCCCAGGTGGTAGCAGAGCCTAAAGGGGCTGAGGCAGCCTGGGGGAGGGCTTGGGGGAAGGGGGGGCAGGCTCTCCCCAGCCACTCCCCTTGCTCCTGCTGCAGCTAGCAGGGCAGAGAAGCCTGGCTGTTGTACAGCAGTATACCTTTATTGTGAAAAGAAGTTTTGGGGTAGGGGGCAATGTTAGGCGGGGTCTGGTCACACTTTTATAGTTAAACTCCCAGTGTGTTCCTGGGGCACAGTGCTTTTAGATGATTTCCCCTCCCTCCACTGCTGCTGCTGCTGCTGCTGCTGCTTGCAGTCCAACCCAGGATCTGCCGGTGCTTTCTGGTGCTACCATTCTGGTTACCACAGAATTGGTAGGTTTGGGAACTTTTTTTTGACTTAGAAAACATTGGGGTCTGTTTTTCTCCCTAAACGAACTGGTGCCTAGAGCCTGGTTAAGATGTCAGGTCAATTCTTGGTGGACAATGATAGTGTGTGAGCACCCATAACTATTTTTTTCAGTCAGAACTGGGGACTATTGGTTAATCTTAGTCATTTTAAAGAGACTGAAAAAAATGCTAGGAATTAGCTGAGGAGAAGGTGGGGTAAGGGGATGTCATTCAAGAGAAACAAGTCAGTCAAGCACTCCCATGTGTCTGACACTATGCTCTTGTCTTCTCAAGGAGTTCATTTCCTAATGGTGAAGCCAATAGATGAACAACTAAGTATCCATACAGTCTATACAAAATAGAAAGAAGGTAGTATCAGAGAGAAAGCACTGTAAGAGTGGAAGGAGAGGCAGAGGAGGGGGAGGAGAGAAGGAAGGAAGAAACGAATTAGGAGGAACAGGAAAACTTTCCTGATAAAGAAGGTCACAAGGTTTGGCTGGGATGAAATAGCATTTTTATAGAAGATGGTTCATTTCTCCTTTGCCTTTGATAGCAGGAAGATGTGGATTAGGAACTGGAAGGTCCTTGATATCTTGGGAAAGTGGTTTTTCAGCTCTGCCCCATTGTCATACCAAAGACGGGTGTGGCGAGAGGCCCAGTCTGGAACTGAGACTATTAGACTTTTCAGGGAAGTCTATTGTAGATGCCAAACCAGTGTCTTCCTGTTGTGCACGTCTGCTATAGCTATTAGCTGTGTGGCTGTGCTGAAATTTAGGTTTTCTTCCTCCAGAACTATCAATTTTGCCACCCTGACTACCATTCACTACTACTTCTCTCCAAAGTCCACACTTTTCTTGCCCCTTCATGCTAATTTTAACTCTTCTTCTGTAGTGCTGGGTTTATTGGCCCAGGCAGAGGGCTCATAACCATGTCCAGTTTTTTGACTGTACTATAGGGATTTCCTTCTAGCTTTATGACAGGATGCCAAATGAAACTCCTCCTGGGCAGGTGCAACAGTGACCTCTTCTCCTACCCCTATATATAGTCAAGCAAAGGGAGTATAGGGCTTGGGGCTGCATGTTCACCTTCCATGCACCATTTTATTTGCAAAAAAACCAAACAAACCACCTTTCCCCAATCCCCTGCCTACTTCCATATTCCCTTTGTCCTGCCCTATGGTGGGACTGAAGAGCTGGAAGGAAGCAATGAGTGTACCCTCCCAACATCTCCCCCGAGAAAGTCTCCACTATCTTCTGGGCGCCTTCCTCTCGGGGAGACACCGCTGGAGAAGAAGCACCACTGTCCTCGCTGCCTCTAGAGCCAGGAACAAACCAGCCCCCTGGGCTCACTCAGCCCCAGCCTCCTCATCACTTTAAGCGCTTTGTCAAAGGATCTTGTACTCTGGGTTTCTGTGGCTCAGAGCTCCCTTCAGTGCCAGAATAGATTCTCCAAGGTTGGCTCTCTTGGGGGCGGGGCGGGGGGAAGGAGAGGATCTCTTCCCTCCTACTTTTTTGCCCCATGACCTGATTCTGTCTCTTTGCTTTCACCCCCATGCATGGGCAAAAATGCTGTTTTACCCCCAGGACTTTGCAGCCAAATGAAGCTGATTTCCTCATGTTCCCTATCCCTTCCGGTTTGTCAAGAGCCGTTGTGGGGTTTTCACTGTGTCTGTTGTCCCTTTTCTGTCTTTCTTTCCTTCTGATCTCCTCCTTGTATAAAATAATAATTGTACTCCAAATAAGGCATGTAGCACATTTACCAATTTCGTGTACTCTGAAAAAAAAGAAACAATACAAATTCCTACCACCAACTGGATGGCTTCCAGGTGACTTGGCCTGAATTGGGGGCGGGACACAACTGTGGGACAGATTTCTCCATAGCTTAAAGCACTGGTGCTTCTGTACTGTTTGCTCTTCTGATTGAGATTAAAGATACCCTTGTATGTTGGCAATGGAACTGGTTTCCATTCTTGTGATCTCTCATTGTGAAATGCATGGCTGTCCAGCTTGAAGCAGGTGCCAGCTGGTGGAAGTGATAACAGGAAACTTGGCTTCCTTGACACTACCGAAACCACCTGCCATCTCTGTGAGGCCTGTGTTGTCTTCATTCCTGGACAGAAGCTTTTCCAGAACAAACTGGAAGGTGTACTCTGAAGAACACCCTCTATTCCATCATGCAGTTACCTAGTGCTTAACAAGTTACAGTCAAATAGATTAAAAACCTTTGGAAACAAGTGGAGAAATAGCTGCAAATGGGGAGGGGGAAACCAAGGAGGAGGGCAGCAGTGTTTCTAATCTATGGCTAGCTGAAAAATGCATTGTTGAGTTCTGAGAAAATCCTAACGTTAACACTGAATGGTCTTAAGCCTGAATTGAACTAAAAACCAAGCAGAAGGGGTTGTGGGCATTACATATGATGAACTGATGGGTAGATTTTAAGCGGCACATTAGGAGTCCTCTTCTAGCTCTAAAACTGACCTTAGGACTCTTCTGTGCTCTATGGTTTCTGGAAAGAAGTTGGACAAGATAGAAGAGACCTGTCTCCTGGAACTCTGAAGATGGTAAATGTGACATCTCCAGTACTTAACACTTTATTGTTTGCATTTGACCTTGGGGGAGTGTGTGGGTTGGGGCAAATTTAGTTTGTACTGTGAAATAGCCCCTTCAAGGGTGTCCCTAAGGATTCCCATATACCAAGTTCTGTTATATAGACGGATGAATTTTCCTGGTGATTCAAACTCCACCCTCACCAATAGTCATCCCTCTGGCCTATAAGGAGAACAGGAAATTTCTCAGATCACCTACTTTCTGTAGTTGGCAAGATGGCTAAGTAGCACTTCCCGGCATGGAGTGATATCAGGGAACTGGAAGACCCAAGTTCATATCCTAGTTCAGACACTTTTTAGTTGAAAAACATAGTCTTTGGGCCTCAACTAAAATAAAGGGATTAGACTTCATCACCTCTAACTACATTAATGATTCAAAAGTAATCACAAGAAGGAATGTTAGAAACTTGAGATTTGGATTTTATCAAAGTGTGGCTTAAGATTGGATATGGATATGGAAGGTAAACAATTTGATATAGGTTATACATATATAGTCATGCAAAATGTTTCCATAAGTTATGAAAGAAAAGTGTAGGACCCCACCCACCAATTCAGAAAGACTGTATAGAGAAGAATGTGGAGAACTGGATGGCAGTTGTGAACTTTTAGGGCTTTTGAAAGGGATTCTCAGCAGGGAGAGTTTTCAGGAAGGGGATTGGGTTTAAGATCACCTGATGAGTGGTCTTGAGTTTCTATCTTTGTTGGGGATGGGAATGAAGGGAGAAATCAATGGAACCATCTAGTGTGCCTGACCTGAGCAGGAGAAAGCCAACTTTACTGATGTCCTTTCCCAAGTCTGAGAATTTAAATAATACTCTTGCAGTTCACTTTGACTTGGGCAGTGATGCTACTTCCAATGCCTGTTTTCTTTCTCTGTCCTCCCCACCCCAAGTTTATTAGTGACTGCAGGGCATAGAAATTCAATAAATTGAAATTCAACAAATCTAGGCACTTTTTTTAGGGCTGTTAAATGTTTGACCAAATACAGCCCTCAAATGAGGTTATAAATATTCAAATAATGCTTGGCAGAAAAAAACTTCCCCACCCCTGGACTGAGAGAAATAAGGAATAGGCTCTACTAATACTGAAGGTCATAGTCCTAGGCTGTGATCTTAGGTGTTTTCCCCATTATCTCTGGGATACTTACATTATTAGATTTAGTTGTACATGTTCTACAGTCAGAACATGAATAAATTTCTACTCCGTTTTGGAGAAAGTGGCTTTGAGGAATGGTGGAAAGCAGCCTAGGAATTGATTCAGCTTTTCGTTTTGAAAGACTGGAGGCTGTGCATATTTATGTTGCTTTCTTAATTGGATGATTTTCTAGCTTGGAGAGAACAACAGTTGGGGCTTGCTTTTTTTCCTCAGCCAGTTTTATTTGAATATCACCCTCCACCTTACTAGGAAGGAACCCATCACAACTCCCAGGTGCAACAAGTGCTCTCTGCTTCTCACCACAATCTTCCTTTAGTCTTGCTACACCCTGACATCTGTTCTCATCCTTTTTCCTTGCCACCCTTCCCCATTGTTGGTAAAGTCTAATGAAGTTTCTAGGAAGGGTTTTTAGGGTAGGGATGATGGTGAGGTCTCCTAGGTAGGTCCTCAAATCTATACCCGTAGTAGTCATGCTAGGAGCCAGGCCAGGATAGAGAAGTATGCTGTCCTCTCAGAAACACCTTGGCTAAGTCTGACTTAGGGGTAAGAGGCAGGGTCTGGCTTTCGGTAATCTTCTTGGATAGGTACAGTGCTCCCCTCTTCCTGCTTTGGACAGCAGGGGCCTGGGTCTGTTCTTGATCCCGTTAGGCACACCTTGACTGGCTCTTTCTTGTCTGCAGATGGGAGACAGGACAGAAACAGAGTGATAACAAAAGGAAATACATGGACAAGAAGAGGGAAAGGGGAAGTGGGCAGATGAGAGAAAGAATGATAACTAAAAGATACGAGAAGACAAGAACTGGAAAACCCGAAAAGCTAAAAGGGGAGGGTGGCAGCAGGGTTTGGGTGGAAGGCAGAGGACATGGTGGGTAAAGCATTATTGAGTTGGAAATGAGGCAGGAACAGTACTATGGGAAAGAAACTGGACTGGAGACAGGCTTAGTACCTACTAGATGTTAAGTACCTTGTTCCTTTTTGAATTGGCAGTTTCTTTGTTTCAGGTTGAGCCAAGTCCCATAAATGAGGATAGTCAGAATCAGTCCACAGAAAATGAAGAGGATATAAATGCCGACCTGGTTGGATGAGGCTTTTTCTTCTGTAATAGGCAAAAGACTGAGGAGGTCCGTTGAAGGTCTCCCCCTCCAATGTTACTTCCCCTTGGTCCCCTACATTTTCAGATCAGATATCCAACTCCCCACCCAGGAATGGGGCATCTTTATGACTAGTGATGAAACTTACCTGGCCTTCGGGCACATCCTGTTGGGGCCCTAGTGTCAGCCTTCACTAGTGAGAAGAGACAAGAATGAAGAGCATCTGATGCCCAGTCCTGGATCCTGGCTCAATATCTTTTTTATCAGGTGGTTATTTTTTAAGGGGAAAGAGGATAGATGGGATGATGAAAGGGATTCTCTTCCCTTAATTTTCTTCCTCTCTAGATTTGACTTTTTTTTTTTTTAGGTTTTTGCAAGGCAAATGGGGTTAAGTGGCTTGCCCAAGGCCACACAGCTAGGTAATTATTAAGTGTCTGAGACCGGATTTGAACCCAGGTACTCCTGACTCCAGGGCCAGTGCTTTATCCACTGCACCACCTAGCCGCCCCTAGATTTGACTTTTGAGTCCAAAATTTATGGTCCTGTTTTGAAATATTTCTTAATTTTACTCATCCCACCCAAAAACCCCGCTTTGAGGAAATCTTCCTTCTGAGGCCCTCTTGAATTATGTACACACACATTTTTAAGCTCAGCTATGCACCCCCCTCACCATTTGACTCTTCCAACCCAATGTTCTTTCAACCAAAATTTATGTAAATATATAACATCAAAAAAGTAAAGTTTTCTTATTAGAATGTAAGCATGAAAAAGATTAGTGTATAAACAAAAAGGGACAAAAATACAAATGTAGATGTCACATCCTTATTGAAAACACAATTTTCTACTCTCCCTACCACTGATTCTTCCCTTCTAACACATTACAAGAAATACTTAAGCAAAATGACCAACAAGGTATTTTTAAATGAAGATATATGCAACATTCCTTTCTCTCCCCCTCCACCAGCCTCTCCCCCCTACCCCCAACACTAGTCTCCCAGTCTGTTCTCTTCTGGATCAACAAGATTAAAGGTAAGAATTTGAGTGGAGAAGGCTTTCAGGAAGAAGATGCTCCCACAGCATATGGCCCCTCCCATGCCTGCCCCATCTGGGAAACAATTGAGTCTCAGGATCAGGATGATACCTACCTGTGTAGTAAGCCGAGTAGGTGTTAGTAGGGTGTTGGTGAATGGTTGCAGGAGGTTGACGTGGATTTCTGATGGGATACTGGGGTGTGCTCAGCAGGTATAAAGGTTGGGGATCGCAGTTCGTACATTCCTTGTCTTGACACTGTTGCCCCTTGGGACAAGCACACTTTGTATTGCTTGTGATGTTGCATTTCTGAATTGAAAAGCCTAGGGAAGAATGAGCGTAAAGTAAGAGAGGGAGGGAAGGAGGGAGACCTCCCTTTCATAACATCCACTAATCTTTGCTAGAGCCCTAGGGACAGCTGAGATGAGATTCCAGTCTCAGAATCCCTGTTCCTATCATCCTGAATAGGTCTTAGAGCTCCATCCCACCAAACTTTCAAGTTCTTCCCCTTAACTGTTTCCTTCCCTCTCTAAATTTGTCTTCCAGCTGCTTCCTCAAAGTCCACCTGGGATTTCCAGGGTCTCCCTCCTCTCCATAGTCCCCCCACCTCCCATGCTTGTCAGAAGCCTCCTCCCCACTTCCTCATTCACTCTGCTTCTCCACATCCCCAACCCCATGCCCCTTTCAACCTCACCATTATTACAGATTCGACAGCTCTCACATTGACGCTGGGCATGGTGATCTGGGGTAAAGGAGACTCCAGGGATACAGGATTTACAGCGAGGGTCCTTCCCTTCACCATCACAGTCCCTTACTAGGTATGTGCCTGTGGAGGAGTCTGATGAGCTCTTAACACTATTCCCTACCCAGTTTGGGGTGGAACTGTCTCACTGATCCCAGGATCCCTCAATTAATCTGTTGAATTTTTTTTCTCTCTAAAATTTATGTTTTCTCACTGCAATTCTCTGCCCCCCCCCATTACCCTCATGTTCCTATTTATTTCTCTCTCCCCTCCTTCCCCTTTCTGGTTCCTTCTTACCTGGATTACACAGTCGGCAGCACCATGATCCTTGTTCCACTTGGTACTGTCCTTGTGGGCAGTGATGATTGGATATTACACCTGGTGAAAGTGCTACCAGGGTTCCCAGAACCCATAGCCACCAAGAAATGCCAGGAGCCATGCTTTCCATTCTTGGATACTCTGTCATCTCCAGGCTTAAACTGGTCGGTTAGCACCTCTAAGCTTTTTATCTGCCTGGGCTAAGGAGGAACTTGTCTGTTGCCCTTGCCTGAGCTCTCTTCAGCTTAGAGCCGGACTCCTGATGTGACTCACTTCTTTCTCATGCCCCCCGGAGCCCCCAACAGCCCTGGGCCCTGCAGAGTCTCCTCACCCCCTCCTTCCCCTTTTTCATGTGCTAACCAAAGTACTAACGGGCAGATCTGACATAAACACCTTGTGAGCTACTTCTTCTAAGACACTCCCTTCCTCTGCCACTAACACACACCCCCCTCATCCCCTTCTGTCTGAGTCTTAGACATATTCACTTGCATTTCTCACTTACAGAATTGCACATGGTTCCAGAATTATGGAGTTGGAAGAGGCCTTTTAACTAGAGACCATTCAGTGCAACCCATACCTTTACAGGTATCCCTTCTATTGTAACTGCAAGTGATCATTCAGCTTTCACTAGAAGGGTTTTCCTTCTTTAGAGATCACTGAGTCTTGAGGCAACCCGAGGAACTTTGGATACTTCCAAATGTCAGGAAATTTTCCCTCATAACAAAAATAATACAATCTTAGATTTAAAACAAGGAAGGACCTCAGACATTATCCAATACAACCTCCGTCATTTTACAGATGAGGAAACAAGCCCAAAGAAATTGTGATTTAACTAGAATTCACATGGCACTCTAAGGATTTGATAACCCTTGGTTATCCATTCTCTGTATTGCCTAAGACCACTGGGGCTTCTCAACCCCTTTTACAGACGGTGCCCTTCTAAAGAGAGTTTGTATTACTCACTCATGTCCCCCACCTAGGGCTTAGGTCATGGAAATAAATGAATTGGTCTCATTTCTACTCCCTCAGCCCTATTTAGTGTCCCTGAGCTTCCAATTCATGTATGGACATAGAACAAATTGAATTTAGTCCTTTGGCCCTATTACAAGGAATGTGAAAGAAAAAAATGGACTCATATTAAATTGGATAAATTGATTATTAAGGCACTAATGCAGTTGCTGTTCTAAATCCCCCCAGAAGAATCAGTCCTTGCCTCTAAAGAAACAAATGATGGCACTGTTATGAGAAGCCTATCTTCAGTAGTGATGAGAACCTTTGTGAAAGCAGATCCTTCTTTAGCCCCTTGTCTACTTCTCCTCTTATATGTACGTGCCTGTGCTCACACATACTCATTCTATTAGGTGTATATTTTATTATCTCTATATTAACATTGATTAATAGTGCCTTGAATATATATACTAAACATTTAATGCTGTTTGAAGTAAGGGAAATGTCTCTTTCCCCAGATCCACCATCTTCCATGCCTATTCATGGGCTGTTGAATGAAACTGGAGAAAATCATGAAACTCTGCTAAATAGGTCTAAATTTTTGTTACATGATCTCAATGGGTCCTCACTGTGGCAAGGCAATCCTTTATGTCTCCCTAAATCGATTCATTTTCAATTCCCCCCCAGGGTTCCAAACCTTTTAACTCCCCTTTGATCTTCTTCTGGCTCCCTCCCCAATCCTCTCTGAGAATCTTGCCTCATGGTTTACTGAAAGAAATTTTGGACTGTTCATGGAGAGCTCCCTCTTTGTCCCTCTTCCCAGTTCTTCATCTCACATTTCTCAGATGCCTTTCAGGACTATCTCCTCCTTCACCTGTGACTCACATGAAGAGGTAGCTCTTCTTCCGAAAGAGATCTCCATGTGCACAAGTGACCTTATTCTACCTTCTCCCTCTCAGCCTTACTCTTTCACTAATATTTAATATTTGTCTAATTACCTACAGCTTTCCTATCTTCTACAAACATGCTTGTTTCTCTCCCATCCTCAAAAAACCCCTACCTGGAAAAAGGAAGTTAGAACTGTGGATGGAGCAGCAGAGGAATCTGGACTCAGACACTGTGTGACCCTGGACAAGTCACTTAATCATGGCTATCTCAAAAAAAAAAAGGAAGAAAAAGAGAAAAAAAAAGAAATCCTTAACTTGGCTTGTCAGTTCCTCCAGAGTATCTTTGGCAAAATCTTCCTTTTCCCCACTGAACTCTGTAACTAGGTCATCTACAGGTAATCATTCCACTACTTCCTTTTCCTCTGTTCTCTTATAAACTATCTACTGTCTAGTAAAAGGGAAGAGAAAAGAATGAGCATTTATTTAGTGCCCCTTTAAAAATATTATCTCATTTGTCATAATGGTGGTATTATCCTCCATTTTACAGTTGAGGAAACTGAGATAAGGCAGAGGTTAAGTGACTTGCCCAAGGTCACACAACAAGACTAAGACTAGATTTGAATTTAGTTCTTCATGATTCCAGACTCATTATATTCCACCATTTAGCTTTAGTCTTATTCACCTGAAACTACTCCTTCCAGATTAAAAAAAAAAATCTTAGTCCCCAAATATAATGACTTTTTCTCAATCTTTATTCTTCTTGAATTTTTTGTAGCCTTTGATACACGATCATTCCTTTCTCCTAAATACTCCTTTTTTTGCAAAATTTTTTATGATACCACTTTTTTCCTGGTTCAACTACCTATATGCTCCTTCTTAGCCTCCTTAACCCAGTCTTCACCCAAGTTGTACTCAATAATTCTGGTGTCCCCCCTCCAGTTCTGTCCTGGGCTCTCTTCTTACTCTATATTATTTTGTTTTATAAGCTTATCAGCCCCCATGGATTCAATGATCATCTCTATGCATGTGATTCTAACCCCAGCCTCTTTCTCTTGACCTCTAGTCCTATCTCCAACTGAACTAGATGTCCCATAGACATATTAAATTCAACTTGTCTAAAACTAAAGTCATTGTCTTTCCTTCCAAACCCACCCTTCTTTCTGACTTACCCATTTTGTCTAGGGCAACACTATTTTTTCCAGGCACCCAGGTTCCCAATATAGTTGTCATCTTCACTTCTCACCCTCTCTTGCCCTCCCTCCATCCAATATTTGCCAAGTTGACAATTCTGCCCATGAAAGTATATGCCTCTTTCTTTTCTGGGCAATTGCAATAGCTATTCCTCCTCTACTCAGCAGTCAAATTGATCTTCCTAAAGTAGGATCTGATAGTGTCACTTGTCTCCTCCCTCCATTCAGTAAACTCCAGTGGCTCCCTATTGCTTCTAGGATCAAGTATAAAATCTTCTGCTTGGCTTTTAAAACCCTTTATAATGTGATCCCTTTCCTGCTTTTTTCATTCTTCTTATATCTTATTCTCTCCACTTACTCCAAGGTTCAGCGACATGTCCTTTTTGCTGTTCCTGGAACAAGATATTTCATTTCCTGACTCAGAGCATTTTTCACTAGCTGTTCTCTGAGCCTGAAATTCCTTCCCCCATGGATACTTGGAGATCATTCCCCCATCATGAGTCATTATATTCTTTTCTTACCTTTTTCTAATTCCCAAGGATAAAATTTGTTATTGGAGAGGTTTGGAGAAAAGAGCATGGGTCACTGTGGGTGCTGAGAGCAGTCTGCTCTCAATTGGAAATTTCAGCTAGCTCCCCAGCCAGATCTCTCTCTCTCTCTCTCTCTCTCTCTCTCTCTCTCTCTCTCTCTCTCTCTCTCTCTCTCCTCTCTCTCTCTCTCTCTCTCTCTCTCCCTCTGCTACTAGGGTCTATGGAAACCCCTATTCCCCCCCCCCCCCAAGGAAGGCATAGGGAACCTTCCTACTCCTATGCTTTGCAGTATAAAGACCTTGAAACTATTTCCCTACTTCTCTTAAAATGAGTCTATATTTCCATTCCCCCTCTCCAACCTATCAAGTCATATCCCCTGTGGTCTCAATATATCTGCTATATGTTTTTGTATCTTTTTTTTTTTGCTTGCTTTTTGCCTCTGTTCTTTTTATCCTTTTGCCTCTACCCACTGTGGCCCCTCATTAGTTCTGGCTTCCTTGAGTAGGCGGAGTTGGTGGTCACCTCTGTGAAATGATTTCAGAAGGTACTCAACCAATATTTCACTCAAAAAATTCTCCACAGCCCAAAGTGGTGCCTGAAAATCCATCATTAGTGATTCATATCTTGGGTCTTCAACTTGATTCAACTCAAAAAAAAAAACTCTTGCTTTGTATGTACTTGGTACTGAAAAACAAAGATGAATAATATTTCACATTATATATATGGCACTTTTTAACCTACGATCTGTGAACTTGAATTGGGAAAAATGCATCTTTATTTCAATATATTTGATTTCCTTTATAATCCCATGTCCTTTTGAATTTATTTAAAAAAAATTTTCTAAGGAGGGATTCATGGGTTTCAAAAGGCACCTAAAAGGGATCTATGATACTAAAAAGGTTAGGAATCCATACTCCTAGTGGTGTAGACTCTAGAGAGTCTACTAGGACTTTGCAGCTGGGAAGATCTGAGTTCAATAATCATTTAACTTTTTAGAGCTTTTAGCAATTCTGATGAAGGTACAATCTATAGTAGAGAGGAATCTCCTCATCCACAAGTTTTTTTTATGCCAAAGAAATCAGTGTTAACCCCTATCCCTAATCCTGTGAATTAGAAAGTGAGATTATTGTTATTTTACAGATGAGAAACTGGAGTAGTAGAATAATTTTTTTAAGTCACTTAAGTCACAGCCAGTAATTGTACAAACAAAGGATTCTTCTTCTTCAAGACCAGTGTCTTTTCTATTATATTAGTGCAATGTGGGTCTTTCTCAAGAAATGTAGAATCTTAAAGGGAAAACCCAAAGTATACATAAATATGTGCAATACAAAATAGAGTCAAGAGAAGATAAGAAAGGTAAAAAGTAGAGTATGGTGGGAACTTAAAGGATGAATCAGTTACTCCTGACTTGGGGGATCAATGGAATAAGTGTTGTTTAAGTCAAACTCTTTGTTGGGCACTATGGAGAATGCATATATAAATAAGGGTCCTAAATTTGAACATAAGTAGCAATGAGAAAATGTATGTATCATAGGTCTCTTGAGAGGTAGACAGATTCTGATTTTCATGGAAAATTTAATTTGGAAGGAATTGGGCTAGATTTGGTGACTGGTGTATAGGACTAGAGGAGGATCATGACTCAGACTGGGAAAAGCATATAGTTGAAGGAGAGCTCGGGAAAGCTGCTGAGAGGAAGGTGTGTTAGAGGGGTGGTGTGATAGGTCTGGGTGAACGGTATGGTCAAAAGCTTCATCCTGGTTCTCTTACCCTTCAGTATGGTGATGGCAGCAGCAGTAGGAGGTACTAGACCTAGGACTAGTCATATACATTGATGACTATGGGATCTAGATAGGGAGTAAACTACTTTCTCTCCTATCTACTATCTGACTCTGCCCAGTCTTTCAGTTTTCATGATATGTCCCTTAAAGAGTAGACCCTTCCCTTTTGTGCAGATGTTATCTTTGACTGTAATTAGAGTGTGCAGAGAGGGCTATTCTGAAGAGATTTTATGTTGCCCAAAATATATAAACTAAGATCTCACATTCTGGCTTAAGTGGTCAGGGAGAGCAAATTTTATTACATTTTGAACCCTTTGAACCAGAAGCAGGAGTATATTCAGTATGGCTCTGGGCCATTTACTTTCCAAAGCCCTAAAATTCTAATATATCCCTTCTCATGGAAATCATTAAGAGAGGGCATCTGTGGACTCCTAAAGTAAGGTCTTTCCCCTACCCTTACTAATCCTGGGAGAAGGAGAAAAAGGGAAAGGAAAGTAAGTGGTGATTAGAAGACAAAATTTTACCTCCAAACTGGCTCAGATGGTGGAGAGCTAAGTGATCTTTGACGATTCTGATCCCCACCCCCTTTTTGGTTGAAAAATGGAAGAAGAGATGGGTCTTCTCATGAAAAATTTCTTTAGTCATGTCCACTCTTTGTTGATTTTCTTGATTTTCTTGGCAAAGATACTGGAGGGATATGCCAATTTCTTCTCCACTGAATTAAGGTAAACAGAACTAGTAAGTATATGATGCTGGCTTTGAACTCAAGTCTTCCTGACTCCAGACTCAGCACCCTATCCACTGAGCTACCTCACTTCTCCTAAGTCTTCTCATTTTCTACCTAGATGCCTAATAATACAAATGGCAAAAATACAAAGTGTTACAAAAACTTCATAGAAAGAGAAGTCATTGCTGTTAGAATCTTGTTCTTCCCTCATCCTTTAATATAGTTTTGGATTTGTAGAATATAGTATAGTACAGTATAGGGTGGAGGATTTTAGTTCCACTCTTCTATCACATTTCAATATCTATTCTAACCCCACCTTCACTTTTTTTCATTCCTTGTGGTTTAGTCTTTATGTATTTTTAGTGTGGTGCTGAATCCTATTTGAATGGTGGAAACATCATATCTGTGTGTATTTACTCATCTTTTCCTTGGTTCAGAGAGGGAAGTTAGATAGTGATTAAGAGATGTGGGTAGAACTTTCAAAAATTTATCATTATCAGGAAAACTTGTGCTTCGCCAGCCTTTGAAAATCTTTGTAATAAGAGTAGGGGATCTCATACCAAACATGATCACATCACTAGATTTGGAAGGATCTTAGGAAATAGACTTATGAGTAAAATGTAGGCCTTGTTCACTCATGTATAGAGGGACTAAAAAAGACCCACACTGTAGTCCTGAAAATCCTACTTGGGGAGGAGAGTTGGAGTAATTGAGAGTCTGAAGAAGCATGTAGTGGCTTATAAGATACCCTAAGTAATTATTAACTCTTTCAGTCCTGTATCCACTATTATAAATTATAAATTATCAATTATCAATTATCCACTATTATGGAAAGAGGCATTCACCTTCACTTTCTTTTTAGTCTCATTCCATTCCATGACAACCCTTCTTTTAACCAAATTGGACATAATCATATCATGTTTACATATTGCACACATGTTTACAGTTTACATTTCCTTGTCTCAATTTTTCACTGGCATTTGTGAAGTCCTGTTTAGTTACAATCCACTCTATCCTATCTGAGTCTGTCTGGTAACTAACAATCCACTCATTAATAATGGGAAAGAGTGTTTTGCATAATTTGGGCATTAGGTCCACAATGGTAGAGGGTTGGGTGTTTACCACATGTGTCAGATGGTGGGGCCTCAAGTTCGTTTCTATGCAAAATGGTATGAACTTAATGCTTCTTGTGCATATGCAAGTAGGAAAAGAGGTGTTGATGAAGAAAAAATGGGGTAAGACCTTTGAAAGAGACTTGACTTTAAGTCTTTTTTTAAATATGTCAGCATAGGTTAGTTAAGCCTAGTCTAGGGCTTGAACATTCTCCCAAATAATTCATAATTTACTTGACTTGTTTTGGTGCTATTAATTCAGGATTTTGATCTTCCCAATTTTATGTGAACTAAAAAGATCATTCCTATTTAGAGCACATTTTTAAGAATGAAATCAAAGTAAATGGTATAGTATTAACTCTCCCAAATTCTCCCACTTCTAATGATCTGAAACTTCTACTTAGCAGGCTTTTTACTACAATAAAAACAAAATCAGCAATATTAGCTTTATTGCCATGCTTAGGAAGCTCTGAAATACTCTATCTTCTGTATTTTGCCAGAGGAACAGATATGCTCAGAGATCATTGCATAAATATATTGTCAGTAATTCTTGGACTCAAAAGTTAAAGGGGACTTTGGAAGTTTTGATTTGCTACAATCATCTCACAGTCTTACTTTATGGCAGGTGGCTACCTTCCCCACTGAGTCCTGTAGAGATGGCTTTGCTTCCTGGCCATCCTCCAAGTGAAAGTCTGATGAGTCAGAGGAATAATCAGTGGATGTTCTAAGGTCAGGAGCAGTCTTCTGGAAGTGACCATATCTCCACACCCTTCTTTTTTTTTTTAAGAAAGATTTTATTTATTTTGAGTTTTATAATTTTTTCCCCCATTCTTGCTTCCCTCCCCCCACCCCCACAGAAGGCAGTCTGTTAGTCTTTACATTGTTTCCATGGTATACATTAATCTCAGTTGAATGTGATGAGAGAGAAATTATATCCTTAAGGAAGAAAAATAAAGTATGAGATAGTAAAATTACATAATAAGATAACAGGTTTTTTTTTTCTAATTTGAAGGTAATAGTCTTTGGTTTTTGTTCAAAGTCCATAATTCTTTCTCTGGATACAGATGGTATTCTCCATTGTACCTAGCCCAAAATTTTCCCTGGTTGTTGCACTGATGGAATGAGCAAGTCCATCAAGGTTGATCATCACCCCTATGTTGCTGTTAGGATGTACAATGTTTTTCTGGTTCTACTCATCTTGCTCAGCATCAGTTCATGCAAATCCTTCCAGGCTTCCCTGAATTCCCATCCCTCCTGGTTTCTAATAGAACAACAGTGTTCCATGACCACAGTTCATTAAGCCATTCCCCAATTGAAGGACATTTACTTAATTTCCGATTCTTTGCCACCACAAACAGGGTTGCTATAAATATTTTTGTACAAGTGATGTTTTTACCCTTTTTCATAATCTCTTCAGGTCCATACTCTTTGTTTTTTCTTAAGGTTTTTGCAAGGCAAATGGGGTTAAGTGGCTTGCCCAAGACCACACAGCTAGGTAATTATTAAGTGTCTGAGACCGGATTTGACCCCAGGTACTCCTGACTCCAGGGCTGGTGCTTTATCCACTACGCCACCTAGCTGCCCCTCCATACTCTTCTTAACTTCCTCTCTTCCCTTAACTCCTCCATCAAACCTAAGAGGACAGATTGAAGGGAAAAGAGGGTGAAGGTAGTAAGACCTATGAGGAGGCTATTGTTATTGTATAAATAAGTAGCTGTCTGCCTCTCTATGATGAGGGAGTGGTAATAGGAAGAGAGAAAGCAGAAGATCTAAAAAGTTGCAGGGGTGGAATCAATAGGACCTAGTGGCGACTGATACAAAGAGGAATGAAGGACAGATGTAGAGTGAATATAGACAAAGATGGCAAAGTTAGATGGTTTAGAGGGAAAGACACACAGTGCTGGACATAGTGAATGGACATCCAGGTGGAGATGTGACCTGGAGCTAAGAGGAGAGTCTAGAGATATAAATTTGATAGTTATCTGAATGGTGGGAACCACAAAAGTGAATGGGATTGTAAAAAGGAGAAAGTATAGTGAGAGAAAAGAAAGGGTCCAAGGACAAACCCTTAGGGAATATGCACTTTTCTGGAAAAGAATTAGGAGCCAAAGAAAGAGAGAAGAAGTAGTTAAGAAAGGTCAGAGAAGAGCTTTGAGAAGTAGAGATGTCAGTAGAGAGTCAATCACCTTACCTTGTCTAGGGGACTATGCCTAGTTCACCTAGTCCCTGCCAAAAAAAAAAAAAAAAAAAAGCTCCTCTGCTTGGGGATTCCAAATGACTTTGGGGAGAAAAGAGAGAAAGAGACTTCCTTAAAACAGCTACCCTTCATCCAGTATTAATCCTTTCCATCCTGAGAAATGGATCCAATGGGGAGATTGAATGGTAAAATGTGTTAGATAGTATTCATTCTGTACTGAAAGATTGCTTAGCAGGAACAGGTAGACTTTGATGTTCAGGGTCTTTTGATGGATATTTTAATAAAGGTAGGAATATGGACCAAGAAGATGGAGGATCATAATCTTACATTCTTCACTTAGCCTTGTTGTTGCTGACCAGAGTTGAGAGGATCTTAGAAATAAAATAGGCTTTGTTCTAGCCTTCACATGGCTTTCATTGGGTTTTGTTGTCTATGCTCCCTGGAATTGGTTTGGGGGACACTGAATCAACAGGGTAAATGATTGTTACATGGAATTTCCACTCCCAAAATCTTATAGTTGTCTGAGACTACAAATTTCAAATAAGCTCCAAATACAGACACTGCATTTTAATCTCCTAATGCCTCAGGGCACTCTGCTTTTGTTTGCCATTTGCCAGTTTGGTGGTTTATGATCTTAGTTATGGCTAAAGAGTGGCAAGCCTGCTATTATGAAGATTTTTAGTCACTGAATCAGCAGACCCAAGCTGAACCGACCCTAAAGAGATTAAAGTTTAGAAATTGGTAGAAGAGAGAAGAAACTCATTGTCAGCAAGATCAGCAGACCTCCCAGCAGAGAGAACATAATTCTCAGGGTAACAACAGAGAGGATGCCTAGAGGAATGCCATGATAGCATCACTGGAGGACATTGACGTGAGGTGTGAGTTTTTCTGACTTTATGTGTTTTTTAATGTGAGCAGACAGGTTCCCAAGGTATGCTTTTTTATCCATGTTGTCTGGGAATATGTGTTCTCTGTCACTCTATAGCTGGTACTTGAGGGCAGTTAGGTGGTACAATGAATGGAGCACTAACCCTGGAGTCAGGAGGATCTGAGTTCAAATCCAATCTCAGACACTTGAAACTTACTAGCTGTATGACCTTGGGCAAGTCACTTAATCCTGATTGCCTCATATCCAAGTCCATCTTCAGTCATCCTGATTCATATCTGGCCACTGGATCTAGATGGTTCTGGAGGAGAAAGTGAGGCTGGTGACTTAGCACAGCATCTCTCACTCAAATCTAATTCATGTGCTTGTCATAGCATCACCTCCCTGATGTCATGGTCTTCTTCAAGAATATAGACAAACAGCAGCAGCTAGTACTTATCCACACATTCATCAATAAATCAATCAACATGGAAGTCTGAGGAAGTCTAGATAGAGATAGAGAAAGGCATAAAATGGAATTTGGGGTAATAGTATTTAAATTATACCAAAACTAAGCTGCCACTAAAAAAATCAGCAAACATTTATTAAGAGCTTATGAGGAGTCAGACATGGTTCTGAGTATACAAAGAGGAAAGTCAAATGGTTCTTGCTTGCTCCCAAGTAACTTGTATTTTATATATATATATATATATATATATATATATATATATATATATGTGTGTGTGTGTGTGTGTGTGTGTATACATATATATAATATAATATAATATATATTATATATGTAGCAACACATATGAAGTATTCAAAGAATAAATATGTACAGAATAAATATGAAAGAAATATAAGGCAGTTAAGAAAAATATAACTAATGAGAGAAAGCACTGGCAGTTAGGGAGAACAGAAAAGGTTTCCAGAAAATGATGCCTGAGTTATGTCTTGAGGGAAGTGAGTTCTATGAATTAGGATAGAGGCAGGAGGGAGCACATTCCAGACATGCTAGATAAGCCATACAAATAAATGTATGAAGACAGGAGGGAAAGTGTCCTAGTTGAGAAGCAGAGGGGGGAAGAGGAAGAGTGATATAAAATGAGATTGGAAAGATGGGTGGGGGCCAAATTGTCAAGGACTTTAGCAACCAGAAGTCTTTATAGTTGATCTTAGAGCCACTGGGAGTGTATTGAATAGGGAAGTGATGGATTTGTGCTTAAGTAAAATTGCTTTGGTAGGGGGCGGCTAGGTGGCGGAGTGGATAAAGCACCGGCCCTGGAGTCAGGAGTACCTGGGTTCAAATCTGGTCTCAGACACTTAATAATTAACTAGCTGTGTGACCTTGGGCAAGCCACTTAACCCCGTTTGCCTTGCAAAAAAAACCCCTAAAAAAATTGCTTTGGTAGGAGTATTCATTAGAATCAGGAGAGACTTGAACCTATTAAGGAGTCAGGAAGACCTAAAGAAGGGAGGGGAGGGCTTGGATGCAATAGATGGAGTAGAGGAGAAATTGTTTGAAAACTGAGAGGATATGCAGCATTGGGGAAAGAGTTCACAATGAGCCCCTCTATGCATGTACCCTTCTCTTGGTATATGTCCTTCCCCACTGATATACATGTGTGAGACAGCATAGCCCATGGAAGTTGACAGTAGGTTATCTGTTCTTATCTCTTTATTTACTTTTTTGTATGATCGGATATTATCCATTATAACTAATATGTCTTCTGACTTGTTTTAGTATAAGGCTGGTAGAGTCTCATGAGACATGGCTTTGAGTGAGTGCTGATCCATGGAGTATATCAAACTGAGGGTAGATTTTCTGGGGGCCTTCATGACAGCGAGGTCACCTTCTGTACTACAAAATAATTTCCACTGAGAATTGTGTATGACATATCTTTAGACATCCTGAAAGAACAGGATGTTGATGACACCAAACCAGAGTCAGCTAAATGCCAACGTTCTCATAAATGTGACACAGAGGAAGACCTTAGCAAACTGTTCAAAACATCCCTTCTCCCCAGGGCCC
This sequence comes from Macrotis lagotis, assembly GCF_037893015.1. NCBI lineage: Eukaryota > Metazoa > Chordata > Mammalia > Peramelemorphia > Peramelidae > Macrotis > Macrotis lagotis. The sequence goes on along the minus strand of NC_133664.1, from coordinate 200,903,776 downwards.
CCCTACCTGGTTTTTGGTTTTCAGATGTTTAGATCTCTCTTTTGCCCATTACCCACTCTTCCTTTTTGCTAGACTTATCTCTCGACATGTCATATCCGCCCAAAAAGATTAAGAACTCTTCAAGAACTGTTGCTAGGTAGTTTTTCATCTTTATTTCCCCAGCACCAAACAATGTTTATATGTAATGTGTAGTGTGTATAATGCATAGCATGTATGTAACATGTGGTGTGTAATGTGTAGACTGGTGAATATTTAGCACTGAAGTGTCTGTATGTAATGTGTACTGTGTATATAACATATAGTAAGTATGTAACATAATGTGTATAAAATATACAGCTTGACAAATATTTGCTGAACCTTTGATTTGAAATGGTCTTTGAAGTCAAAAGAAGAGAGATGTCATGATCAACAGTGTTATAGAATCATGGATCACCTATGAAGCACTGTGCTAAGCACTGGAATTCAAAGAAAGGCAAAAGACAGTTCCCATCTTCAAGAAGTTCACAATCTAATGGGAGAAAATATGCAAATAATTATTTACCATCAAGCTATAAACTGGATTCAATGGAATCATCACGGGATCATGCAGTAGTGTACAAATTATTAGGAACAAGCAGTAATGTTGATTCAGTTTTAGTTTCTGCTGATATTGGGCCTACTCCAGTATGATGTTGATCAGATGACATTGGACTGAGCTGGTACATACACATTTCATTGTTCTTTTTTGCTGTATTTTTAATTCTGTGGTTTTAAAGAATGGATATAACTCCAAGGAAATAATCAAATATAATTCTAAAGGAGCACATTTTTAGGGATTTTTAGTAATATTGCAGTAGTTGTTGGTGTGGAAAAATCAAGCCCCCCAAAGAAACAGAATTGGTTGTGCCAAAGCACAGAGACGGATAGAATTAACGTCAAACAATAATGTCAAGAACTGAAAAATTATTTCTATGAAATAGTTTATTTAGTTCTTGATATCAAGTAGAGACCTCTGAAAAGAACATGACAGCTGGAGGGGTTGTAATTGATTCCTTTGAAGTGCAGCATTGGTTTGAAATTGGAAGAATAATAACATAAGTTTTAAAAAGCTATTAACTATTGCTGGTGCAATGAGCAAGATGATAACACTATGCTGAAGATTGGAAAAAAATATTCATCCAGCTACATACTACATAAAAGACCCAGAGATGAAAAACTGCTTAGTGCTTGCTTTCAAGGAGTTTTTTTTTTTTAAGGTTTTTACAAGGCAATGAGGTTAAGTAGCTTGCCCAAGGCCACACAACTAGGTAATTATTAAGTGTCTGATGTTGGGTTTGAGCTCAGGTACTTCTGACTCCAGGGCTGGTGCTCTATCTACTGTGCCACCTAGCCACCACTTTCAAGGAGTTTTTAATCTATTTGGGAGGATATGACACTTTTGCATTCAAGGCTTGGATCCTTGAACTGGATCATTATTGGAATAATAATAATAATAATAATAATAATAATAATAGCTAATATTTGTAGAGCACTTACCATGGGCCTGGCACTGTGCTAAACATATTGCAATTCTAATCTCATTTAATCCTCACAACAACCTTAGGCGTTAGGTGTCATTATTATTATCTTCATTTTATAGTTGAGGAAACTGAGGCCAATAGAGGTGAAGTGACTTGCCCAGAGTTATGTAGTATCTGAGTTGAGATTTGAACTCAGATCTTTTTGACTCCAGACCTGGTGTGTACCATCCATTGAACTACCTTGCTGCCCAAAAGAGTTCAGATAGACCTACATATAGGGAATTTAGAGCTTTAAGGGACCTTAGAGGTAATGTATTTCCCAGTCCCTTCATTTTACAGATACCTAAACTGAAGTCCATATGAGATATATGACTTGTCCAAGATCATGCTGGTACTAAGTGGCAGAGATAGGATTCAAATTCAGGTTTTAGACTCCTAGAGTATAGCTCTTTTTCCATGGTACTATGCTGGCTCCCACCCAGATGAATAATGCTGTAATGTTAACAAATAAACTTTTAAATATGTCTTTGATTTGGTGATTAATTAGTAGGACTTTGTTGGGACCTGAGCATGTTCATAGGTAGCTAGGAAAAAACAATTAGCAAAGTAGATTAAAGATTAATGAGAGAAGGGATAACTGGACTAAGATCACAGAAGAAGGCTGGGGTGGGTTGGGGATAAGATGTCTTGGGAAGAACCTAAGAGCCATTAAAGCAAGGTGATATTTTTATCCCTGCAACCAGTAGAACGTAAGAACTTCAGATTAGAAAGACAGATTTGGGAAGTGTTAAGAAGTTGTTAAGGGTTAAGTTGGTTAAGAAAATGCAATCTAAGAACATGATTTCTATTTCTTGACCTTCTCTTAAGTGTAGAAAGGAAGGTTCTTCATCATGGGTTGAATGCAGCTAACAAGGCCTGGTAAGATTGTATTTAATTGATGATGTCATTAACATTCAGTTATCATCTCTGTGCTTATGATTCTCAAATCTACTTACTTAGCCCTAATCTCTCCTCTGACTTCCAGTCTCACTTCTCCCTTCTACCTGTTAGACATCTCAAACTGGATGTCCAGCAGATATCTTATTCAACATGGCCAAAAACGAACTCATTACCCTTTTCCTCAAACCCTCCCCCCTCCCCAACTTCCCTTTTGTTTAGGGCATCACCATCCTCCCAGTCTCCTAGATTCCTAGACTAGGAGTTACTCTAAACACCTCATTCTTTCTCACTGTTCCTGGGGCACCCCACCCCATAGCCAATCTGTGGCAATGTAGCCTTTAAAACATCTCTCTGATTCCGTCATTATCCTGGTGTAGACCCTTTATACCTGGACTATTGGAATAACTTGCTGGTGGGTCTTTCTCAGGCCATCTTCCACTCAGCTATCACAGTGATCTTCCTAAACTCTAATTTGATCGTGTCACTACCCTCTCCCCCCAGACCCTTATCTCAAGTCAAAGTCCCTATCCAGAATTCAGATAAAATCTTCAAGGCATTCAGAGCTCTTCATAACCTGAGCCCACCTTCACATACATTTTCAGTCTTCTTCCACAATGACATTGACTGTTTTATGAAGACACTATCTTTTGGTTTGAAACATTTCTACTCACTGGCTCCATCTCTTCCATGGAATGCTCTCCTTGCTCATCTCCACATCCTGATCCCCCGACTTCCTTCCAGTCCCAACTTCTACTACTGGAAACCTTTCTTGATCCTTCTGAATTCCAAAACCTTTCTTGTGTTGATTGTTCTCTAGTTTATACTGTATATCTTTTTTGTTCATAATTATTTGCATGGTTTCCTCTTTGAGGGCAGGAATTATCTTTTACTTTTCTTTGTGTCTCAAGTGCTAATACATAACTTGGGACATAGAAGGTGATTAATAGAAAAGATTTATGCTGAAAAGAAAGAAGATAGGAAAAAAACTTCCTATTTATAGCAACCAAAATAGATGCCGTAGAAAGGAATGACAATGTAAAAGAAAGAAGAGGCAATCAATTAACAAGTATTTATTAAGTTCTTGCCATGTCCCTAGCACCTTGCTAGGTAGGCTCTGAGGATAGAAGTACAAAGAAGGAAATCACCTTTCCTCACAATGTGCTTACCTTCTAATGAAGGACTAACAAGTACATATAAAAATACACACAGCAGTGTACACACATTCAGCATAAATGTAAAGTGAATAGATACAAAAATACAAAAATAGTAAATGCATGGTAGTTTAGAAAGGTCTTAGCAGATGGGGGGATCAGGGAATGATTCATGTGGAAGATGGCATCTAAGTTCTTTTTTAAAAAAAAATTTATTTAAGGCAATGGGGTTAAGAGTGATTTGCCCAAGGCCACACAGCTAGGCAGTTATTAAGTGTCTGAGGCTGGATTTGAATTTCAGGTCCTCCTGTCTCCAGGACCAGTGCTCTATTCACTGTGCCACCTAGCTGCCCCCACCTAAGTTACTTCTTTTTTTTCTGTTATTTATTTTATATTATTACAATTATCTTGTTATGAAAATAAACATAACCTCCCCCCCCCCAAGTAGATGAGAAACCTCAAGAATAGTGAGAGAGAAAAAAAATGTACCTCATTCTGTTTTCAGATTCCAATGGCTCTGTCTCTTGGATGAGTTGCCTTCTTTATCGTAAGTCCAAAGAAGTTGCTTCATAATTTTTCCAACAGTTGCTATTACTAGCTGTATTTCCCTCCATTCTATTCCTTCCCACTCTGATTTATTTTATTCTCTCTCTCTCCTTTCACCTTGTCCCTGTTCAAAAGTGTGTTGTATCTGAATACCCTCTCCCTTCCCTTTCTTCTATCACCTACTTCCTCCTTTTCTCCCCTGTTCTGCCTTACCCCATCCTTTTCCTCTCATTTTTCTCTAGGGTAAGATAGATTTCTATACCCTATTAAGTGTGTATGTTATTTCCTCTTTGAGCCATTTCTGATGAGAATGAAGGCTTACTCATTCCCCTTCACCTTCCCCTGTGTTCCACTCGATTGAAAAAAGCTTTTTCTTGACTCTTATGTGGAATAACTTAGCTCCATCTTCCTCTCCTTTCTCTTCCTCCCAGTACTTTCCTTTATCACCCATTGACTCCATTTTTTACTGTATTATACCATTATATTCAGCTCCTTTCTGTGTCTTGTCCATATATATATGTTCTTCTAACTGCTCTTATAAATGAGAAAGTTCATATGAGTTATCAATGTCTTCTTCCCATGCAGGTATACAGCAGTTCAACATCATTAAGTTCCTCATAGTTGGTCCTTCTCGGCCACCCCCTCTACCTAAGTTACTTCTTTTTTTTTTTTAGGTTTTTTTTTTTTTCAAGGCAAACGGGGTTAAGTGGCTTGCCCAAGGCTACACAGCTAGGTAATTATTAAGTGTCTGAGACCGGATTTGAACCCAGGTGCTCAAGGCCGGTGCTTTATCCACTATGCCACCTAGCTGCCCCCTAAGTTACTTCTTTTTTTTTTTTAAGGTTTTTTCCAAGGCAAACGGGGTTAAGTGGCTTGCCCAAGGCCACACAGCTAGGTAATTATTAAGTGTCTGAGACCAGATTTGAACCCAGGTACTCCTGACTCCAAGGCCGGTGCTTTATTCACTACACCACCTAGCTGCCCCCTAAGTTACTTCTTAAAGAAAAGGAGAGGCACTCTCTGAAGTGGAAGGTAGAGGGAATGCATTCTGGACATGGAAGATGGTCATTGCAAAGGCAAAGAGGTGGGATGTGGAGGAACAAAGAGACCATTTTGACTGGACTGCTGATGAATTTGGAATCAGAGGAACTGGGCTCAAAATGTCAACTCTGCTCCTTACAAACTGTGAACTCTCTAAATTCCATTTTGTAAAGGATGGGATAATATAATATCTAATTTCCTCCCCCCTCTGAATAGCACAGTCATAGACTTTCATCTCCCACTGGACAGCTGACACTAACTTAGGAACCCAGGAATTCTTGAATTATGAGGCAGCCACCAAGACTGGCAATATCCATTTCTCAGGATATTTCTCAGGCTTGTTGGTTGCTGGTTGCCAATTGTTGCTCAGGGAAGAAACAGAAAGGCAGAAGAGGGCAAACTCAGGCTCACCTAGACAAGTACAAGCTCAATGTGGACCACCATTGTTACTAAGTGGGGAGGGGAAAGGGAAGAACAGGGAATATCCTATTCTTTTTCTTGAAGTCCAAACTGATAGAGAAGAGAAAGAGGCAGGTATTTCTCTTCTGTTCCTTTGAGAGCCTGCTGAGTGGATGGTTCTTCCTAATTCAGTCCCCAGTCATCTTGAACACAACCCTAGTCACAAGGTCCTGGGGACCCATCAAGATAACCCTCTTTATCAAGAAGGATAGAGCACATATCCCACCACAGGGGGACAGAATGTTTGCCTAGCTCCTGGTCTACTCTTTTTTTTTTCTTTCTTTCTTTTATTTTATTTTTTTATTCTCATTTTGTACAATTTTTTTTACATTAATAAAATATTCTTGTTTAAGAGTAAATGAAATACCCCTCCCCCTGTGAATATAGACTTGCTTGAGCGATAAAGTAAAGGGGAGAGAAAAAAATTAAAATTAAAAAATTAGTAATAATTGTAGGTATGGCCAGATGGCGCAATGGACGAAGCACCAGCCCTGGAGCCATGAGCACCCGAGCCCACATCCAGCCCCATAGACCCAACAATCACCTAGCCATGTGACATGCAAGCCACCTGATCCCCACTGCCTTGCAAAAACCAAAAAGAAGAAAAAAAAGAGACCCAAAATAAAATAAAATAGTAATAATAATAGTAGGGATGGCTGGGTGGCGGACAGAGCATTGGCCCTTGAGCCAGGAGCACCCGGGTCCAAATCCGGCCTCAGACACCCAAAGATCACCACCCAAAGATCACCCTGCTATGTTCCTGGTCTACTCTTTCAACATTCTTCTCCCCAGTTAAATAGTTGATATCCCCAGGAAATTGGCTGGGGTTACATGTAGCACATTCAATGACATCTCTAAAGTTTTAGTATTGTGAGGAGCAGCAGAGACTCAAACAAACAATTTCTTTTCAAATTTCTTCCCCCATGCTTTATACTTTTCAGCCAAGTCCAAATGGCACTGTACTTAATGGGCTTCTGAATGTCATTCAAATTTTTCCAACAGTACATTCAGTACAGTTCTTTGACAATCTCAACATGAGTAATCTTTTGTGAGGGCACAGACCCAACATAAGTGGTGGGCCTGTAGATTTCACTCAAATACATATACAAATTTAACAAATTCAACAAGTAAACAACCTGTTGGCTCTTAGAAGGACCCAACTCAATCCTAAACAATAAAGAACAAAATTTAAATTAAAGAAGCAAAAACAAAAAAACAAAGAAAACCTCCTGCTAGAGGGAGTCTAATCCTAAGGGACTAATAAGGAAATGAGGACTTGTAGTTAATAAGAAGTTGCCCTCCCCTCTTCAGATGATAACCCAAATTATCCTACATAAAAATCTTCCCCTGGGACACATAGGACAACCCACAAATTTCTCCAGTGTACCCCCTGCAAAACCAGTGGGGCATTTAAATTGGAAATCTGAATTCATCTAATGATAGAATAAAGCAGGATAGTTTTAAAAAAAATTAAAACTCAGAAGAACATCTGATGTGGGGTTCCTGAAAAGGTATCAGTTACTTGGACTTGATTTGTGATCAATCCCAAATTCCAAGATCAGTCCCCAAGATGTTATCCATTGCCAGTGAGCCTCCACAAAGGGTCCTTCTGGATGGAGCCTTGAAACCATTTCAGAGACAACCTGTTCTGAGCTGAGCCAGACTTAAATTAATTCCTTGATGGCTCAGATTCAATATTGCAACAAAATGAGACACTTGGAGATCATTCAACAATAAACACAAGGAAGATATATTTACTTTGCCATAGCTGCAAGGAATTCCAACAAAGAAAGACATTGAATGAATTTAGTTTTTTGCCTGAGATCTATCAACTTACCCACTGATTAGTGTCAGAGGATGCTCCCACTTTGTACTGAGGTAATCAGAAAATTATGTCAACAGTCTGAACCTTATCCCCTGAGACATCTAGGACTGGGGATTAGTTTTAATACCTTTTAAGGAAAAATTAACCTAACTTGCATGGGGGGGGGAGAAATAGGATTGTAAGAAATAATTCATTTGAACCCCTACTCTATTCAATCAGAATTAATCAGTTTGCTATGATTCTAAAGGGAGTAGTGGTTATAAATTCTGTATGTTAGGCTCCAGAGCTTTGAACTGCAGATTGTAAGTTTACTTGTTTAATCATAGGACCTCTACCCTTATTTTTTCTTGTTATGGTGGAAGTGTCTTAATTACCATGGAAAGTCCCTTACTTATTTTTGTACTTTTTGGATCTACCTTGTCCAATATGAGCAAATAACCATTTTATGACCACTTAGTCAGTGGAGATTCTACGCCCAGCCCAAGACCCTCCTGCTGACAATACTGTTTCTTGCTGATGCACCATTTTTGACTCTCAAAGCAGAGTCGCTATCAACTCATGGGAGTCTGTATTTTGTGTAACCCCTTTAGAGTGTTCAGGTATCAAATCTTATAAAAATAAGGCCCTGGAAGAAGAAAACATCTCAGATCATGAGGAAGATCTGAAGTCTACTTCATTAGATGGGTCCAGAAACCCTTTTAATAAAATGTCATTGACTCAGAACTCTGCCTCAGTCTCTTTTATTAAATCCCCACATTATGGAGATATGTAGTTCCAGCCACACAATCTGACCCTAAAGAGAGGGGAGTCAGCCTCTCCTGAACTCTGTCTCATTATATTTCCTATGGTGAGAGTCTCTATAAAATGTGCTAGGAGGGAAGTAGTCTAAAATTTGTAGAATCAGCCTCCTCTTGTGGTCAATTGGCAAATTGCAGTTTTTTAGGAAAGCTGTTAATGTTTGGTCGTTTTTCAGGAGTGTCTCATTCTTTGCGACTCCATTTGAGTTGTTCTTGCCAAAGAGACTAGAATGGCTTGCCATTTTCTTTTCCAGCTCATTTTACAGATGTGGGAATTGAGGCAAACAGATTTAAGTGATACGTCTAATATCACCCACCTAGGAATTGTCTGAGGACAAATTTGAACTCAGGAAGATGAGTCTTCCTGACTCTAGGTTCAGCACACTGCCCAGAAGAAACCAAAGCAATTCTTACAAGACCTATGACTGATACTTTTGCCCATCGATACACCTGGTGGACAGCTCTTGTTTTGTACTTCCTTTTTGGATAATTTATAGTCACATCCTTCCTGGAGTTATGTTACATGCAACCTACAACCTGTGTCACAGCAATAGTTTATAACACAGTAGTTTATTAAAATAATCACTCCCAATCCTTAGAAATTCCTTTTCTTGCTCTCCTTTATAGATTTTAAAAATTCTTAAAAGTCTATATTTACTTTTGATCAAATAAACCACAGACCCCTCCTCCTCCTACCTGAGGTTTCTTCATTAGTATACAATTAGATATTGGAAAGTTGAGCATTAGAATAAAGTGAATAAAACATGAGTGTGAGTATAGGGTGTGTTCAAGGAAGATTAGTACATCTGGTAAGAGGGCTGCTTTCCATCTTTGATCTGAACCACCTAACTCTCATCTGTGACTCCAAGGAGCTGAGGTATACACTGTGGCCACACCCCAATAATCATTTGGACAGACAGGTTAAACAATGTTGAGGTTAACCAAGGGGGTCTCAGACCTGTTGGTGAGTTAGGATGGTGTCTACCCCAAGCATATAGTCTTCTACTGATGAAATGGGCAGATAAGAACAAATTGTTCCAAAGGCCATTAAGTCAGTCAAAGCAAGTGTTGAGGAGTGATTAGAACTTGGTTAGATACCAAAGACACCAAGGTCATCCAATGCATCTAGAGCCATACCAGTTGTCTTGACTTTGTTTTGCCGCTGGGCCATGATGACTTTGGGAGAGAGAATGAGACTGAGGGCTTTGTGAAATTCTGCCTTACTTAAATCCAATTTATGCACAAAAAAGACATCAGCCAAACCATTTTACTATTCCTATCTCAAAGTCCTGTGGTGATAGTCAGGTGCAGATACATTGTGATCTATAGTCCTCAGTACCTTGGCAGGCAGGGATCCCACCCTCCTGCTGAAACACAAAAAAGGTACAAAAACTAACTTGAAGAAGATTCTATTCATGGAATGAGCGCACACTCTTAGACAGCACAAGATCCAATAGAACCGAAAGATAACGTCTCATGTTGCAAAAGAACTCAGCAGGAGTCATATCCATATAACAGCCCTGAGTAAAAATAAGTCTGGGAAATGATGGCCAGTTTATTAAAGTCAAAGCTGGATACACATTTTCTGGAGTGGTCTCAGTAAAGGGGAGAGCTGTGAAGCTGGGGTGGATTTTGGAAAGTGTGGGAGAGAAGAGATATCAGACTTAATGCCAAACTGAAGGTCTACAGAGTTGGTGTGCTGTATTCATTTCCATATACCTGTGAAACCTGAACAGTACACCAGTGTCATGTCAGGAAAATGAATCACTTCCATTTAAATTGTCTTAGGAAGATTCTGAAGTTCATCTTGTAGAATAAGATACCAGACACTGAGATCCATTCTTTTTTTTTTTTTTTTTGTAAGGCAAACGGGGTTAAGTGGCTTGCCCAAGGCCACACGGCTAGGTAATTATTAAGTGTCTGAGACTGGATTTGAACCCAGGTACTCCTGACTCCAGGGCTGGTGCTTTATCCATTATGACACCTAGCCGCCCCTATGCCACCTAGCCACCCCTTGAGATCCATTCTTAAGGTAAACCAAGCATCCAAATGTTATAGAGTGCAACTCTGAATGCCAAACTTGCCAGAAGGATTATTTTATATTCATAGCAGCTCTTTTTTGTAGTGGCAGGGAACTGAAAATTGAGGGGATGCCCATCAATTGGGGAATGACTGAACAATTTATGGTATATGAATGTTATGGAGTACTCTTGTTCTGTAAGAATCTATAAGTACTCAGACTTTAGAGAAGCATGGAAAGAATTATATAACTGATGCTGAGCAAAGGGAGCAGAACCAAGAGAACATTGTACACTTTAACAACAACATTGTTGTTGTTGGATGCAGCTCCTCTCAGCAGTTCAGAGATCAAGAACAACCCTGGGAGACCTGTTGTGGACAATGCCATTCACATCCAGAAGAAAAAAAACACAGAATCTGAATGTATGCTATGTTTACTTTTCCAAAACTACTCATATGTTTCCTTCTTATCTCATGGTTTTCTTTCTTTTCCTTTAATCTTAATTCTTCTTACACAAAATGACTAATATGTAAATATGTTAACCACAAATATACAGGTACAACTTCTACCACAGTATTCATCATTAGGAGGAAGTGTGAGGGAAGGGAGGTTGGAAGAAAAACGTGTGACTTATAAATTTGCAAACAGATGAATACTGGAAAACTACCATAACATGTAATTAGAAAAGTAAAATAATATACCAAGAAAAGAAAAGAAGGACTATTTTATGGAGAGCTCACATAGGGCAAGGGCTCACAGGGGTATCAGAAGAAGCAATACAAGTACACTCTCAAGATCTCTTAGCAACTTTGGAATTGATTGTGCAGCTTGGGAGGCATTGGCACAGGACTGCCCAGCATGGTGTGCCCTCATCAGAGAGGGTACTGTGCTCTATAAGCAAGGCAAAATTGAAGCAGCTCAAAAGAAATGTGAGATGCAAGTTTAGAGAAACCACCAGGTGATCACACGGATCATTTGTGCCTAACCTGTGGAAGAGCATTCTAAGTTCCTATTGGTCTGATTGGCTAGAGTTGGACACACTATAACTTGTCTCTATCATAATTGTTTTGGTCTTCTCAGATAACAATGGACAAGAGCCAACCGGCCCACCAATCAGCACACAATTGCATATTGGAAAGGTGGGCATTAGAATGTAGTGAGAAAAACCAGGAGAGCCATTTTTGCCGTAACAACCACATTATAGAGAAAAATAACTTTGAAAGACATGAGAACTCTGACTCATATAATGAACAACTACAATTCCAGAAGACTGATGACAAAGCATGGCACTCACCTTTCACAAAAGTAATTGATTCAAGATGCAGAGTAAGACATAAACTTTGAGACAGTCAATGTGGGAGTTTCTTTTTTTTTTTTCTTTTTTTGACTATCTATTCCTATTTGTTACAATTTTTTTTTCCTGATAAATTGTCTGGGGGGGGGGAGGCAAGATAAGGACACAAGAGATAAGGACAGAAAGTAAAGGTGGAAAAGAGGATTACTGAGACATTTTTTAAATGGGGAAAAGAGAAGGAAGATAAAAAAGAAGCCCAAAGGGCAGCTAGGTGGTGCAGTGGATAGAGCACTGGCCCTGGACTCAGGAGGACCTGAGTTCAAATTTGGTCTCAGACATAATAATTGCCTAGTGTGACCTTGAGCAAGTCACTTAACCCCATTGCCTTAAATAAATAAAATTAACCAAAAAAAGAAGCCCAGACAAATAGGACAGCTTTGAAAGCTACAAGTTGAACTTATCATATACTTAAAGAGAAAAGCAAGAAGTGTACAATAAAGATCTGAAGTTTCATATATAATCCTCTTTTTCTATTCTACAACGCATAGGAAAATGCCTCATTTTTATGAATGAAAAGTCTAGAATAAAAATAAACAAAGAAGGAAAAAACTTTGGGAGAATTTTTTTTTTAAAAGAGAGACATTTTGCATAAAAGCTGAGAGCAATACCCTGTAGTATGGAAGTGTTGCCATGGCATATCCTGCAGATTTAGACCTGGCTCCGGTTCTCATGGAATTTTCCTGTCAGACCTGCAGAAATCTAGATTCATTCAAGCTAGGAAAAATTGCCTTATTCATCTATTAGTGAATTAGCCTGATCCTCAGGGATCATTATATTTCTCTCTGAGCTCCCTCATGAGAGTCACTACCAGAGGAGGGGAGCCTCATGAACTTACTTGAGCATATAAACCACATATTTCACTCAACATAGCTCATGGAGTGGTAGCATTTGAACATTAAGCATCTTATTCCTAGTCCCATTTCCCATTTCTCTCTAAACCTATGTTAGCTGTTATATCCCTAGTCCTCCATTCTGCAGTTTTTTGATGAGGAGAGGTCAAGTACATGGAAATGATAGTGACTTTTTTCTCCTCTGACTCTTGAGGGGTCATGTTACCTTCTGGGAATCCTGTAAGTGCCTCAGGATATATAGACTTCATTAGGTGGATGATTTCATAACTCAAGTTTAGGCACCAGTCAAAAAGTAGAGTTATAAGATACTGCTTCTTTCATTTTTAGATGCTGAAAGGGTCAGAAAAATAACATTTATTTAAGGAAAATGGATAAAAGTCATCTTATGAAGAAACACACCCTTTTAGATAAAATGTCCAAACTTGACTTTTAAAGTATTGAATCTTCAGTTTGTTCTGAAGACCCCAGAGGGAGTAACTGATAAAGAAAAATGTCCTGAGAGACCCTGTTTGAAAATAGGTAATGATGATCACAGAATATTGCAGTCTGTCAGTTCATTTGCATGTGACTTTCTGGAGTGTCGAAGGATATAAATGATAAATTATAAATCAAATAGCATCTCATTTGAAGACTAAGGACTATTAGGGAAGGTAAAAAAAGGGAGCAAAAATTTATTATGCATTCACTATTTCTTATTACATGCTAAGTACTTATTACAAATATTATTTCATTTGGTCTTCACAACAATCCTGTGAGGTCAGTGCTATTATTATCTGCCCTTTACACTTGAGGAAACTGAGGCATGTAGTGATTAAGTGACAGTCATTTGGCTACTGTCATAGGCTGGATTTGAACTCAGATCTTCCTGACTCTAGGCTTAGTACTACTTTCACTGTATTATCTAGCTGCTTGAAAGAAAGGCAGATTTTTTTTTGTTGTTTTTTTATCATGTTAAATTTGTGTTATGACTTTGATTTTAGGAATGTCAGAGAGGAATATCAAAGGGGTAGAAAATAATTGGATGAAAGTAGACTTTGGAGAGGAAGCTAGAGCACAGAAACTGGGGAGAGAGGGTGCAGTGAATGATAAAAGAATCCTCAGAAGACACAGAAGACAAACTACAAGGAGCCACCCAAAAGTTGGTGGTGGAAATCTGCAGCTGTTGTCTGGGAACTGTGCTGATTGGAAGATAGGCATTATTGAGAGTTGATTGACTTGTCTTCTCCTGATCTACAGCCTGATAGAGGGGAAAACTCTCAGGAATTTTCCTGGGTCATTTTTTTCTGGTTTTGAGAGGAACAACCAGAAGGGGAAAGACAGGTTTTTCATCTGCTTTACTAAGAGGTTTTGACTGATTGGATAAAGCAGAATCTTTTCTTATTTGAAGAACTGATTGAGGAAAAGCTTCATTACTCTATTACTATTGTCTAATCTGTTATTCTTTAAGTTGAAATTAATTTCTGACCTATATATTTCAGATCAGAAGTTAGTCTCTTAACCTTTCACTAATAGTTATAAAATGTCAATCTGCTATATAAAGCCTGTCTCCTACAATGTTGACTTGGCCTGTGTCAATACTATCTGGTCATCTCATTATAGCACCAATAAATTCTTTACCTGATCAACAAACCTCAAGATAAGAGACATCTTGGATGAGGAGAGAAAATCCAATTGTTATTTGTAAACATTTACTCCTCAGCATAAGTGGAATTCTTGTCCATAGGAATTTTGAGCAAATATTCTAAGATTTGAGAGAATCATTGTAAAACCATGTCATCTATGTGAAATCTCATTGGTTATTTAACTCAGTTTTTATGATTCTTTGTCCTTTCTGTATAAAATGCCCCCCAAATTTTGTATCTGCATTGGCATTTATAAGGATGCCATCTACCCATGTGTTTTGTAAGATCCTAGAGAATAAAAATTTACTTATAGGACTAACTTTTTTTTAAATTTATTTTTTATACTCATTTTCTACAAATTTTTTTTACATTAATAAAATATGCTTGTTTACAAGTAAACAAAATACCCCTCCCACCATGAATATAGATAGACTTGCTTGGGCAAAAAAGTAAAGGGGAGAGAAAAAAAATTAAAATTAAAAAAATAATAGTAATAATTGTAGGTATGGCCAGGTGGCACAATGGACGAAGCACCAGCCCTGGAGCCACGAGCACCCGAGTCCATATCCAGCCTCGTAAACCCAATAATCACCCAGCCATGTGACATGCAAGCCACCTGATCCCCACTGCCCTGCAAAAACCAAAAAGAAGAAAAAAAAAGACCCAAAATAAAATAAAATAGTAATAATAGTAGGGGTGGCTGGGTGGCAGACAGAGCATTGGCCCTTGAGCCAGGAGCACCTGGGTCCAAATCCGGCCTCAGACACCCAAAGATCACCCTGCTATGTGGCCCCAGGCAGACCACCCAGCCCCACTTGCCCTGCACCCTCCCCCAAATAATAATAACAAAAATTGTGCTTCAGTCTTTGTTCCAACGCCAACAACTCTGTCATGGGTGGATCACATTCTTTATGATAAGTCCATCACAAAAGTTACTTCCATATTTTTCCACCATTGCCATTGCTGATCGCAACTCTCTCCTTTCTTATTTCTCCACTACCATGTACTATATTTTCTCTCTCCTTTCACTCTGACTCTGCTGTAGGGTCGCTGAGTGGCGCAGCAGACAGATCCCTGGTCCTGGGGCCAAGAAGCCCTGAGCCCCCATACCACCCCTTAGGCCCAGAATCCACCTGGCCCTATGGTCCTGGGCAGGCCATCCAATCCCAGCCCCTTGCAAGAAGTAAGAAAGAAAATGTGTTATATCTGACCACTGTGCCCCCATGGTCCATCCTCTCCTCCTTTATTCACATCTCCACTCCTTTCCCCTGCTCCCCCCTCCTTCTTACTCCAGATGTCTATACCCAATTGAGTATATATGCTGTTTCCTCTCCTAGCCATCTCTGATGAGAGCAAAGATTCCCTCATTCCCCCTTGCCTCCCCCCTTCCATATCATTGCAATAACTCATTGTAATAAAAAAATATCTTATTATGTGAAATATCTTGGACTATCCCCCCTCTCCTTTTTCTTTCTCCCATTCTGTTTCCCTTTTTTTTACCTATTGACTCCATTTTTACACCATATTTTATCTTCGAATTCAGCTTTCTCCTGTGCTTCAACTATAAAAGCTCCCTCTACCTGCTCTATTAACTGAGATGGTTCATATGAATATTATCAGTATCATTTTTCTATACATGCAGTTCATCCTCATTAAGTCCTTCATATTTCCCCCCTCTCCTCCAATCTCTATGCTTCACCTGAGTCCTGTATCTGAAGATCAAACCTGTTCAGCTCTGGCCATTCCAAAAGGAACTTTTGAAATTCCCCTGGTTCGTTGAAAGTCCATCTTTATCCCTGGAAGAGGACATCCAGCCTTGCTGGGTAGTTCATTCTTGGCTGCAATCTAAGCTCTTTTGCCTTCCGGTATATTGTATTCCAAGCCCTATGAGCTTCCACTGTAGTTGCTGCTAAGTCCTGTGTGATCCTGATTGCAGCTCCACGATATTTGAACTGTGTCCTTCTGGCTGCTTATAATATTTTCTCTTTGACTTGGGAGTTCTGGAACTTGGCTATAATATTCCTGGGGGTTGGTTTTTTGGGATCTCTTTCTCTGGGGGATCGGTGGATTCTCTCCATTTCTATTTTGCCCTCTGCTTCTAGAATATCAGGGCAATTTTCCTGTAGTAATTCTTTGAAAATGATGTCAAGGCTCTTTTCCTGATCATGACTTTCAGGTATTCCAATAATTTTCAAATTATCTTTCCTAAGTCTGTTTCAATATCGGTTGTTTTTTCAATGAGATATTTCACATTTTCTTCTAATTTTTCATTTTTTTGGTTTTGAAGTATTGATTCCTGATTTCTGGTAAATTCATCAATCTCCCTGAATTCTATTCTTTGTCTGAAGGATTTGTTCTCCTCAGAGAGTTTTCTTATCTCTTTTTCCATCTGGCCGATTTTGCTTTTTAAAGCATTCTTCTCCTTAATAACTTTTTGAAGTGTTTTACCCATTTGACCTAAGCTGGTTTTTAGCATGCTATTTTCTTCAGCATTTTTTTGGATTTCCTTGACTAAGCTGCTGACTTCATTTTCATGTTTTTCCTGCATCTCTCTCCTTTCTTTTCCCAGTTTTTCTTCCAACTCCCTCATTTGATTTTCAAAGTCTTTTTTGAGCTCTGCCATAGCCTGAGCCCAATTTCTGTTTTTCTTGGAGTCTTTAGATGCAGGAGCTTGTGCTTCCTCATCTTCAGACTGAGTATTTTGATCCTTCTTGGGCTCATTTGCAAAATATTTCTCTATGGTCTTCTTCTTGTTTCTTTGCTTGTTCATTTTCCCAGCCTAAGCCTGTTTTGGGGGGTGCTTCCTGAGCTTTTGGGACACTCCCACAAGGGTCTCAGTGTGTGAGGTTCTGTCCTCCCTCCTGGTCTGTGAATGAACATAAGCACCCCACTCTGCCACTGGGCCAAGGTGGAGGGCCCTGTTGTTCTATTGGGGGGGCCTAGACTAGGATCAGGATCTGAATGTGGTCAGAGACCCAGAGTCCTGTTCCAGGGGCAGAGGACAGAGCTCTGCAGTATCTCTCTTCACTCCCCTCCCTCAACTCAATGGCTCATGTCCTGGGGGCTCCTGCTTACCGGCTACACCTGTTTCTGTTTCTGGGTCTGGTCTGGGGAAAGACCAAGCTGCTGGCTGTGTGCCCTGAGGGCTGGGCTCCACGTGCTAGCTCTGGCAGAGGTCCCCTGCTGTTCCCCCACTTTGTGCCGGTGCTCCCCGGGGGTGCAGCTCAGGAGACTCCCCGCCTTGGCTCCCAGCGCCCTGGGGCTGCCTCTGGGAGGCTGAAGTTCTTTGGCTCTGGCGGGCCACCCTTCTGGTGGGCTGCCCCTCCGACCCTGGGGAGCAGAGCCTTTCTGCTCTTTTCCAGGTTACCTTGAGTAGGAGAACTGCCTCACTGGGTCCCTTTGTGGGTTCTGTCTCTCGAAAGTTTAGTTAGAGTCCTTAGTTTATGAGTTTTTATCAGAGAGCTCCTAAGACTGGATCCCTTCATGTCGCCATCTTGGCTCCGCCCCCAAGAACTAACCTTAGAAAATTATGGTTGACACTATCTATAACTTGACAGGGAGAAACTCCTTAGAGCCCCAGAGCAGATCTGAGGAGTTTAGCTGTTCTCTGACTCAAAAGGAACTACTTTTCACTGAAGAAAAGGTACCACTTTCCCCAAAGGTGACTATGTTCTAAAACAGCTTTCCCCAAAGGGGACTATGTTCTAAAACAGTTTTCCTCTGCTTCAAAATCCTGAGAATAGCTGGGAAGGTGCTGTGGGGTTAGGAACCCTTGAGTTCAAATATGGCCCAACTGTGTGACACTGGGAAAATATGTAACCTTATTTGCCTCAGTTTCTCATCTGTAAAATGAACTGGAGAAGGAAATGGTAAACAACTCTGGTGTGAGAGCTTTCTGATCTCTTTTTGTGGCTGCTTGTCTACTTTCAGTGGCCAGCTGGTCATCTACCCCTCACCTGTAGCTCCATGAAGCTTAACATTGCTGCAGTTATACCCACTAAAATCATCTCGGCAGATTGGTTTAAACCAGGTTGAGGATAGCTGATAGGCCTGTTGGTGAGTTTGGGAGATGTCTAACCCAAGCAGATATCTCCTGGCAAAATGGGCGGATGAGAACATTTGTTCTAACAGCCGTGAAGGTGGCTGAGCAGGCACTGTGGAACACTTTGAGATTGGACCGAGAGCCAAGGTCATCAAAGGCATAAGTCCACGGTCATCCACTGCA
The DNA here is from genome assembly GCF_037893015.1 of Macrotis lagotis. Lineage (NCBI taxonomy): Eukaryota > Metazoa > Chordata > Mammalia > Peramelemorphia > Peramelidae > Macrotis > Macrotis lagotis. Next base: position 200,885,447 of record NC_133664.1, on the reverse strand, counting down.
TCCTAGGCCTTTTCCAGTCATCTTTACTTCTGTTTTGCTAGTGGACTTTAATGATTCTTTTTTTTTAATTGTGAAAAGTTTATGTAGAAGATGATATACTCAAATTTAAAAGAAAAATCTTGGGGGCGGAGCCAAGATGGCGACATGAAGGGATCCAGTCTTAGGAGCTCTCTGATAAAAACTCATAAACTAAGGACTCTAACTAAACTTTTGAGAGACAGAATCCACAAAGGGACCCAGTGAGGCAGTTCTCCTACTCAAGGTAACCTGGAAAAGAGCAGAAAGGCTCTGCTCCCCAGGGTCGGAGGGGCAGCCCACCAGAAGGGTGGCCCACCAGAGCCAAAGAACTTCAGCCTCTCGGAGGCAGCCCCAGGGCGCTGGGAGCTGCAGCTCACAGCATTGAGGGAGTCTCCTGAGCTGCACCCCGGGGAGCACTGGCACAAAGTGGGGGAACAGCAGGGGACCTTTGCCAGAAACCCCAGGGCATGAGCCCATTGAGCTGAGGGAGGGGAGTGAAGAGAGAGAGAGACTGCAGAGCTCTGTCCTCTGCCTCTGGAACAGGAATCTGGGGCTCTGACCACATTCAGATCCTGATCCTAGTCTAGGCCCCCCCCATAGAACAACAGGGCCCTCCACCTCGGCCCAGTGGCAGAGTGGGGTGCTTATGTTCATTCACAGACCAGGAGGGAGGACAGAACCTCACACACTGAGACCCTTGTGGGAGTGTCCCAAAAGCTCAGGAAGCACCCCCCAAAACAGGCTTAGGCTGGGAAAATGAACAAGCAAAGAAACAAGAAGAAGACCATAGAGAAATATTTTGCAAATGAGCCCAAGAAGGATCAAAATACTCAGTCTGAAGATGAGGAAGCACAAGCTCCTGCATCTAAAGACTCCAAGAAAAACAGAAATTGGGCTCAGGCTATGGCAGAGCTCAAAAAAGACTTTGAAAATCAAATGAGGGAGTTGGAAGAAAAACTGGGAAAAGAAAGGAGAGAGATGCAGGAAAAACATGAAAATGAAGTCAGCAGCTTAGTCAAGGAAATCCAAAAAAATGCTGAAGAAAATAGCATGCTAAAAACCAGCTTAGGTCAAATGGGTAAAACACTTCAAAAAGTTATTAAGGAGAAGAATGCTTTAAAAAGCAAAATCGGCCAGATGGAAAAAGAGATAAGAAAACTCTCTGAGGAGAACAAATCCTTCAGACAAAGAATAGAATTCAGGGAGATTGATGAATTTACCAGAAATCAGGAATCAATACTTCAAAACCAAAAAAATGAAAAATTAGAAGAAAATGTGAAATATCTCATTGAAAAAACAACCGATATTGAAACAGACTTAGGAAAGATAATTTGAAAATTATTGGAATACCTGAAGTCATGATCAGGAAAAGAGCCTTGACATCATTTTCAAAGAATTACTACAGGAAAATTGCCCTGATATTCTAGAAGCAGAGGGCAAAATAGAAATGGAGAGAATCCACCGATCCCCCAGAGAAAGAGATCCCAAAAAACCAACCCCCAGGAATATTATAGCCAAGTTCCAGAACTCCCAAGTCAAAGAGAAAATATTACAAGCAGCCAGAAGGACACAGTTCAGATATTGTGGAGCTGCAGTCAGGATCACTCAGGACTTAGCAGCATCTACATTGGAAGCTCATAGGGCTTGGAATACAATATACCGGAAGGCAAAAGAGCTTAGAATACAGCCAAGAATGAACTACCCAGCAAGGCTGAATGTCCTCTTCCAGGGAAAAAGATGGACTTTCAATGAACCAGGGGAATTTCAAAGGTTCCTTTTGGAATGGTCAGAGCTGAACAGAAGGTTTGATCTTCAGATACAGGACTCAGGTGAAGCATGGAGATTGGAGGAGAGGGGGGAAATATAAGGGACTTAATGAGGATGAACTGCATGTATAGAAAAATGATACTGATAATATTCATATGAACCATCTCAGTTAATAGAGCAGGTAGAGGGAGCTTTTATAGTTGAAGCACAGGAGAAAGCTGAATTTGAAGATAAAATATGGTGTAAAAATGGAGTCAATAGAAAAAAGGGAAATGGAAAGTGAGAAAGAAAAAGGAGAGGGGGAATAGATCAAGATATTTCACATAATAAGATATTTTTTTATTACAATGAGTTATTGCAATGATATGGAAGGGGGGAGGCAAGGGGGAATGAGGGAATCTTTGCTCTCATCAGAGATGGCTAGGAGAGGAAACAGCATATATACTCAATTGGGTATAGACATCTGGAGTAAGAAGGAGGGGGGAGCAGGGGGAAGGGGTGAGGATGTGAATAAAGGAGGAGAGGATGGACCATGGGGGCACAGTGGTCAGATATAACACATTTTCTTTCTTACTTCTTGCAAGGGGCTGGGATTGGATGGCCTGCCCAGGACCATAGGGCCAGGTGGATTCTGGGCCTAAGGGGTGGTATGGGGGCTCAGGGCTTCGTGGCCCCAGGACCAGGGATCTGTCTGCTGCGCCACTCAGCGACCCTACAGCAGAGTCAGAGTGAAAGGAGAGAGAAAATATAGTACATGGTAGTGGAGAAATAAGAAAGCAGAGAGTTGCGATCAGCAATGGCAATGGTGGAAAAATATGGAAGTAACTTTTGTGATGGACTTATCATAAAGAATGTGATCCACCCGTGACAGAGTTGTTGGCGTTGGAACAAAGACTGAAGCACATTTTTTGTTATTATTATTTGGGGGAGGGTGCAGGGCAAGTGGGGCTGGGTGGCCTGCCTGGGGCCACATAGCAGGGTGATCTTTGGGTGTCTGAGGCCGGATTTGGACCCAGGTGCTCCTGGCTCAAGGGCCAATGCTCTGTCTGCCACCCAGCCACCCCTACTATTATTACTATTTTATTTTATTTTGGATCTTTTTTTTTCTTCTTTTTGGTTTTTGCAGGGCAGTGGGGATCAGGTGGCTTGCATGTCACATGGCTGGGTGATTATTGGGTTTACGAGGCTGGATATGGACTCGGGTGCTCGTGGCTCCAGGGCTGGTGCTTCGTCCATTGCGCCACCTGGCCATACCTACAATTATTACTATTATTTTTTTAATTTTAATTTTTTTTCTCTCCCCTTTACTTTTTTGCCCAAGCAAGTCTATCTATATTCATGGTGGGAGGGGTATTTTGTTTACTTGTAAACAAGTATATTTTATTAATGTAAAAAAAAACCATTTGTACGAAATGAGAATAAAAAAATTAGAAAAAAAAAGGAAAATCTTATCAAAACAAGACAGGAAAAATCTTAAATAGGAAAACAGAATAGTCTTGAATTATTTAATGTAGTTTTTCAAGCCAATTTTTTTTTTTTAGATTTTTCAAGGCAATGGGGTTAAGTGGCTTGCCCAAGGCTACACAGCTAGGTAATTATTAAGTGTCTGAGGTCGTATTTGAACCCAGGTACTCCTTACTCCAAGGCCGGTGCTCTGTTCACTGCTCCACCTAGCTGCCCCTTCAAGCCAATTTTCAAACTTCATTGGCTGACAAATATCAAACTTCTCTCCCACCTCATCTCCTGTCACTCCTTGATTTGATTTGTGAAATTCAACTGATTGCTCAGTTATTGCATTTAAGAAGTGTAAAGAAATATGCTTAGAATTACAGTTGTTAAGCTCCCTACTTCTTAATTAATAATTCCCATTGCATATCACATTTTGAAGATACTATTTCTGTTTTCCATTTAGAAAATTGTGGAAATCCCCAAATCTCCACACCATGCTTTTGGACTAGAACCCAACTGGTTATAATATGTGGCCTTGTGAATTCTCTGTGGGTACAGCTGCAGGTCGTATTCTGTGCCTCTGGCGTTTCCTATGGGTGCCATTAGGTCATGGCTTCTTTATTCAGCTTTCTGCCATTTTGTCAAGAATCAGGAGAGGAGCGAGGATTCTAGATTTGTTGGTTTCTGCAATGCAGCCATTCAGCACCATCTCATCCAAAATTATGTGTACTTTATCCAAGTTAAACATTATATCTAATTCACTCATTCGGCTGAAATACATATCCAAAACTTCCACAAAATTATGGACGAATTCATATACAGCCATTTCATTCTCAGTTTCATTGATTCCAACCACAATGAAGAGAGCTGCATACTGCCAATATATAAGCTTAAAATCCTTATATTCGATAAAAGAGCATTGTTCTTTGGACCGTGATAAGCATGTTTTGATGACATCAGTTTCTAGAATGGTTCTCTTATTGATTTCCACATGTTCATAATATCTAGAAAGTCTGGTCTGTCCTTGTTTATTTTTAATTTTTTTTAGGTTTTTGCAAGGCAAATGGGGTTAAGTGGCTTGCCCAAGGCCACACAGCTAGGTAATTATTAAGTATCTGAGACCGGATTTGAACCCAAGTACTCCTGACTCCAAGGCTGGTGCTTTATCCACTACGCCACCTAGCTGCCCCTTCTGTCCTTGTTTATTGACCATGAGGAAAAATTTTATCATTTTTTCCTGGATAGTATTTTATGTTGATATAGCACAACTGGAACAGTATATCTCAGGGGCTGGGGTGGAGAGGTGGTGGCGGCCGCAGGGCCGGTGGGGGTCCCCTCCTCCCGACTTTAATGATTCTTGAAGAAAGAGTGGGGCTGAGACTGCAAATCAGCTTCACTTGAATCCAATTCATGTTCAAGTCAAGATATCATCCTTGATGTCATTGGTGCCCTTGGAAAATGCAAAACAAAGAACAATAACCATAATATACTCTAATCCTGACTCTATAAACACAGTCAGAAATGATCTGTGAAAGTGGAATGTGCTACCAGGTTAGCTATAGACAGCAGATTTCATATTATAATATTTTGAGTAATGTTTTATTTCTTCTTCAGATTAAATTGGAACCTGGTCCCGGAGAAGTCAGTCAAAGTTATTTTGGGACAGTTGCTGCCACTTGGGTTTGGCAGTAGGTGAAAGCATAGCAACCAAGGTATTTGCAACCTGGGTACTCTTGTGGTCATAGCACAGTCTTTTAGGAATGGGTCACCCCTTGAATATCCCCCAGACTAGATGTATCAAACACCCAGAGGCTGAAATGTCCTCTACCCTTCAAAAACCCAGAACTCAATTAAAATACAATTGGGAGTGGGCAAATAGGTTGCACAATGGTTAGAACACCCCTGAAGTCAGGAGGTCCTGAGTTCAAATTTGACCTGAGACACTTAATAATTACCTAGCTGTGTGATCTTGGGCTAGTCACTTAACCCCATTGCTTTGAAAAAACAAACAAAAGACTCAGACAGAGACTTGAACTTCAGAAAATATAAGACTCAGAAAAATACAATTGGGAAATATTTAACAATTAAAATAAAAATACAAATAAATTGGCAATGTTTTTTATTTAGTAGGCAATAAAGGTTAAGAGACTTACTCAGGGTCACACAGCTAGTATCACAGGTCAGATTTGAATTCAGGTTCTCTTCTCTAGAGCTGGTGCTCTATTCACTGTACCACCTAGTTTCCATAATATATAGTTCTTTTTGTCAACATATGTTAGTAGAGTCCTCTATACATAGTTTAGTGGCTCTAGTTTCTGAGTTTGACTGTAAGACCTGTGTTTGAATACAATGCCACCTGCTGGATAAATCAGATATTGTACCTTTCTAGTTTTACATTTTTTGCTGGATAATTAACAGAGACACATTTTGATTCTTCTAAAAATTTAGGAAAGACTACATTCAAGCCACACACCAAAGAATCCCATGCAATACCTATGTCACAAATGGAACATTTGCAGCCTCCAAAAGATAGAAAACTAATGCCACCCAAAGGGCAATGGAAAGCTGTGCAAATGGATATGAGTTGACTACAGTGTTTAAACAAAAAATTATAGACAAGCTCTGGAGTCAAGGGTTATCAAGGGAAAGGATGCTCAGAGTGAAGGATAACTGTTATACAGCTTGAGTAATCCATTTGTATTCTTGTGATGACATGAACAAGCAAAGATTCCTGGCATTGGACCCTCTACGTCATACCAATGGGGAACATTCATAAGGATCAAATAGGGGAGAAATGCATAGATAGGCAACATGGGCAAGAATACCCACATCAACAAGATTACGGATATATTTGAATATTTGAGAAAAGAAATAGCTTATAATTCTATTGTGATCTACATATTATTTCATTTTTTTTATAATAACCCTATTATGTAGGTAGGCCAAGAATTTTATTCCCATTTTATAGAAGAGGAAACCAAGTCTAGGAGAAGCTAGGATAGGTAACAAATCCTAGGGTTGGATTAGAATTTTATTAAATTGTGTTCTTTTCCTTTGTCCCATGGAGTTGGCTACTAATTGTAGAGTAGGTAATTATGGCTAGTAATTTGAGACTTGCAGAGCACTTTAAAAATATTTTCTCTTTTTATCTTCAAAACGACCCTGGGAAATAGGTGCTATCATTATCCTCATTTTACAGAAGAGGAAACTGAAGAACATCTTCACACAGTTACTAAATGTCGGAGTTGGATTTGAACTCATGATTCCAGTTCTACTGTTCTATCTACTGCATGGCTCAGCTGTTTCCAGAAAGCATTTGTTAAAAATGTCTACTGTATATTTGATGCTGTCTTTGGTGCTTGTGATTCGAAGACAAAAAGAAAAGAATCTCTGTCCTCAAGGAACTTACAATCTTGATGAGGGAAAGGAATACATCCAAAAAAGAGAATGCAAAATTTTTCAAAACAGATTCCAAATATAAGATAAAGAATGCATACCAGAAGAAGTTCTGCTTCTATACATATTGTGAAATAAAGGAAAACTACTGGGTCAGCAAAGATTAGCACATCCTACTTTGTGAGATTAATGGTCTTGGTCTTCTAGCTTCAGGGAACAAGAGGAACAGAACTCTAAACCAGCCCAAACTGGTAGTTGGTCATGTCCACAGCATGGTGCTCTGGTTACTGCACCTGCTCAATTACTCTCATGCATATTAACTGACCTCAGGGGGGAGTTTTTCCATCATTTTTGATCATGGGATGAATGATGGAGGGAGGGGGAACATATCAAAGAGTATATGTAGTGGGAGTGTAAAGAAGAGTTGTAACCCAGAAGAGTCTGGACCATTCCTGACTCTGATGTGAGTAGAGCTTAATTAATGGAATAAAGCTTGTCTGGCTTCTGTAATTGTTTGTGTGTGAGTCTCCTTACGGGGTATCATACACTTGCTTCATGGGAGAACTGTAATAAATACTTCTTTCATTCACTTTACTTTCAAACCCCTGAACTCTGTTTCTTCACAATTTAGGGGCTCTTTTGGGATATGAGGAAACCCTGAGGTGGTTGTACAGAAAGGAACTCATGGAAGAGAGCTCCTGTTCTGCTTGAGTAGTCCTTTCCTTCTTCTCTGACCACCCCTTGGTGTCCAGAAAGTTCCCAAGACCTGGGGTTTCTCAGAGAAGTGAGCGAATGCTTATGAAAAAGGAGAAAGTGAAACCAGTGATCACTGAAGACCTTGCAGAGTCCATATATAAAATAAAGTAAGATAACACTGGGGCTAAAGGAGCACCTTATTGGTCTGGAGTCTTAAAGGGGGCAGTCCTTAATGAAAAGGACCTTCTGAGGAAAACTCTAAGATAGTCTTAGGTAGACCCATCCTTACTGGGACTTTTGGAAAAAAGTCCTAAGATGGGAAATAAGGAAATGGCACTTGAGGAAGGAGAGGTTCCTCCAGAGATTCCTACAGTTAGCTCACTGTGGGATAGCCAGTTGACCTGGGAAAATGATAAAATAAAAATGATTAATTATAGTTATTTTGAATGGCCAGAAGAACCCCTGTTTGGATAATCAGTATGGTGGCCAAAGTTTGGGTCTGGTGAAGTTTGGGTATGTCAGGCTCTACATCTCTATGTAAATTAAAGTCAAAATATGTAAAATATTATGTAAAATAGAGCACTTTCTAGGCCCAACATATACTCCTAGGCAGAATTGATATCAATTCTTAACCTCCTCTTTCCTGGAGAAGAAAAAGGAACGAAAGGGAGGATTGCCATGGAAGGGTGGGAAAGGAGACATCCACCCAAGCTAGGGGTAATGGCAGTGGATAGAAAGTTTCCAAATAAGAATTCTGAGTTGGATAATAATGAGGGGCAACATTGCAGACATACACAGAAGCTCAGAGAATCAAAGAAGGCATAAAAGAAACTGTGCCAAAATTGCAGAACCTAAGGCCTTTGAGATAGAACAGGAAAAGAATGAGGGAAAGGATGAGGAAGTATTTGGGCATGGATCCCCAGGATTCTGTGACCCAAGGGACTTTAAAATTAACTTTGTCCCCAAAGTCTGGCCTGATGTAAATAAGAAGTTACAGAAGATTGAAAGATTGAATGAGAAACCTTTGGAAGAATTATTAAGAGAGATAAAGAAAGTTTATGTGAGAAGGGAAGATGAGAAGCAGAAGCAGAAAGCTTGGGTTATGATTCAAAAAGGGAAGTTATGAAAAAGATCAAGGGGAAGCTAGGTGGCATAGTGGATAGAGTATCAGCCCAGGAGTCAGGAGGACCTGAGTTCAAATACGACCTCAGACACTTAATAATTACCTAGCTGTGTAACCTAGGGCAAGTCACTTAAACCCCATTGCTGTAAATAAATTTTAAAAAATTATAAAAACAAAAGCCAGTGTCATAACTATTGATTTTTAAAAAAAGTCAGAGCAAAAGGGAAGAAATGAATTCTGAATTAGAGCCAGAGGAAATGCAAAAATTGGGAAAGGAGAACAGACTCTTGGTGGAAAGCCACTGTAAATGGGGCAGCTAGGTGGCTCAGTGGATAGAGCACTGCCCCTGGAGTCAGGAGTACCTGAGTTCAAATCCGGCCTCAGACACTTAATAATTACCTAGCTGTGTGGCCTTGGGCAAGCCATTTGCCTTGCAAAAAAAAAAAAAGAAAGCCACTGTGCAAAGAGCAAACACTTTAGAAAGAGTACCCCTTCTCACATTCAAGGAGGATGAATAGAGAGGTTTGGGATTCTTCACTCTCTGGTCCATTTGGGAACCCCTGGTAAATCTGCAGGTTGGGGACAATAAGGAAGAAGTAATGTTCCTGGTAGACACAAGGGACCAAGAGATTGTTCCTCTACCTCTTACCACTGGAAATTAAAATTAGGATAGGAATTTTGAATATTAGTCATTGACAGGTCTCTTATTCACTGGAACAGACTGAAAGGTTTTGTTGAATTTTTGTACATCCCTGAAGAGACACTTAATGAAAAGGGACTTGATAATACATTTAGGGATGGGTTAGTAATCAGAATATGCCCACTTGTGGCTCAATATGAACAGGAAATAAATCCCAAGGTCTGGGCTTGGGATGGAAATAAGGGAGGTTTGAAGATTGAACCCCCTTGTAATCAATCTAAAGAACCATGAGGCAGTGGTTTGTGAGGCAGCACCCTATTCCTTTGGAGGGAAAGAAGGGATTATGGCTAATAATTGATAAATTGATAAAGGATGGCTTGCTGAAACCTTGTATGTAGAGATATAATTCCCCTAATCTGCCAGTGAAGAAGTTAGTCGGGATGTATCACATCATACAGGACCTTAGGGTAATAAATTAGATGGTGCAGATCCATCACCCTGTGGTACCCAACATTTACCCTGCTGAGTAGAATTTCCCCAGAACATAGATGGTTCAGTGTGGTGGACTTGAAAGATGCTTTTTAGGCATGTCCCTTAATTGAGGGCAGTAGGGATCTATTTACTTTTTTCCTGGGAGCACCTCCAGACTGGGAAAAAACAGCAATATTGGTGGAAAGTATTACTCCAGAGTTTTTCTAAGTCTCCTAACTTATTTGGACAAGTATTAGAAACAGTATTGGAATCATTCATTCCAGGTTCCCAACCTGGGGGAAAAGACATAGGTGGTTACTCAGGCCATCATTTATCATTCAGTTATTGAGCTTTTTTTTTTTTTTTTTTTTTTTAGGTTTTTGCAAGGCAAATGGGGTTAAGTGGCTTGCCCAAGGCCACACAGCTAGGTAATTATTAAGTGTCTGAGACCGGATTTGAACCCAGGTACTCCTGACTCCAGGGCCGGTGCTTTATCCATTGCGCCATCTAGATGCCCTCAGTTATTGAACTTTCTAGGAGAATGAAGATTGGATGTGTCTCAGCATTTGTAGAACCAAAAGTCAGGAGTCTAGGACACTCCATTAGTAAAGGTAGGAGAAAGATTAACCCTGAGAGAATTAAAGTGATTTTAGAACTACCCTTGCTGAGGACTAAGAGGGAACTAAGAAAATTCCTAGAATTAATTGGGTATTGTCAATTATGGATAAGTGCCTATGCACAAATGACTAAGGATTTATATAAGAAATTATCGGAAGAAGAACCCAAGGCTCTGTAATGAAGCATAGAGGAAAAGCAGCTGATTAAAGGCCCTTGTCCAGGCTCTGGTCCTGCCAACTCCCACTCTAAATAAGCCTTTTCATCTGTGCCACTGTGGATAAAGAATCTGTCCTCGGCGTCCTAACTCAGTCATGGACATGATAGTGATTAGCAGAACTTTCCTATCTAAATTGTTAGGCTTTGTCTTTCAAGGTTAGCCTTAATGTGTGCAGGCAGTGACAGTTACTGCCTTATTAATAGAGAAAAGTAGAAAACTTACATTTCGGGGAGCATTGGTAGTTGGCACCTCCCATCAAGTAAGGACCATACTGAATCAAAGGGATAGGAGGTGGTTAACTGATTCAAAGATTCTGAAATATGAGACAATATTGATGAAAATGGATGACTTGGTACTAAGACTTTTTACAAAAGTTGAATGCTTAATCAGCAGATTTAGGGCATGATTGTGGATTAACAGACAAAAGTTAAGGTTGACTTGCAGGATGTCCCATTTACCAAAGGCTGGAAGTTATTGATAGATGGTCCTTGAGGATAATAATAAATAAATAAATGGAAAAAGGTATGATGTGTTTGCTAATATATATAGAGAGAAACTCAATGATTAGTAGATACAGATTCTCTACCTAAGGGTTGGTCAGCACAAACTTGTGCACTATATGTCCAAAATCAAGTGCTGAAATTACTAGAAGAAAGGGAGGGTACAATTTACACAGATTTCAAATATGCATATTGGGTGATCCATACTTTTGGGAAGATTTGGGAAGAGAGAGGACTGATCAATAGTAAGGGAAAAGCATTAGTTCATGGGGAACTAATTAAACAGATGCAAGAAAGCCTACTGCTGCTACCTGAGAAAATTGCAATAGTCCATGTTAGAGGGCTTCTCCTGAAGCCACAGGAAACTCGAGAGGCAACTTGCAAAGAATCCCCAAGCAAAATATTTACCCTAATCCCCTCCCTCCCTGAGATTAAAATTACCCCAGTATTCACAAAGGGTAAAGAGGAGAATCTTGAAAAACTGGTAGCTATAAGAAACTTAGGAAGTCATTGGTACTTATTTGAAGGGACAGAAATGCTAAGTAAGGGAATAACCAGAGAAGTTTTAGGAAAACTTCATTGGGAGCCACTGGGGAGTACAGGCAATGTGTGATCCTTTCTGAGAAAATTTGGGAACTTAGGGCTGTATATGGTTAACAAAAAGATTATTGAAAAATGTATCACTTGCCATAAAGTAAATAAGAAAGTTCTATGTTAGCAGCCCAGGGAGGGAGGGAACCACAGTTAAGGCCATTTCAGAGCATACAGGTGGATTATATTGAGATGACTCCAGTAGGAAGGATAAAATACCTACTGGTTATAGTTGTCCATTTAACAGGTTGGGTTGAAGCTTGCCCTTTGAGCTCTGTTATCTCCAGTGGGGTTAGAACATATCATACCCAGATATTGATTCAGATAATAGAATTCATTTCACATCTGAGGTATTATAGAATGTCAGGATTACAAATAAAATGGCAATTCCATACCCCCAGCTCCCACCTTTATCAGGAAGAGTGGAACAAATGAATCAGACTCTAAAAAAGGCAGTTTGCCAAATTGATGGTGGAAATCAAGTAACCCTGGCCAAAATACCCATCCTTTATGAATTAGAACTGTCCCCAGGAAGGATCTGGGTCTTTACCCCTGTGAGAATTTATTTGGATTACCCTATGTAAGGGGGGACTTCAGAATTGCCTATGTTCAAAACTAAAGATAAATTTCTGAAGGATTATATACTGGCAATATCAACTTCCCTTTCAGACCTAAGAAAAAGATCAAACGCTGACCCTGGACTTCAGCATACATGATTACAAACCTGGAGAATGGGTGCTGATTAAGTCCTGGAAACAGATTAAACTCTGACCTAGATGGGAAAACCCATTCCAAGTACTCTTAACCAATGAGATGGCTGTACAAGAATTTGAGAGAGGTTGGACACATCAAATCAAGGTAAAGGGACCTGTGGAGGAATCCCAAGAATGGATTAAGGACAAGCCTGATAGCCAGAAGATCGTTCTTATGTAGAGAATTATGAATGTAGCAGAAAACAAAACCTATAATCTTTTCATGCTGTTAAAATCAGGGAATCTTGTTAAGGGTGAGGAAAGAAAGGTCTTTGCTCTTGAAATGTAAATTGACCCCTATTGTTTCATTGTTTAATGTAAAATTTGTAACCTGATTTCCTCATTTCCAACCCCCAGTCTTCAACCCTCTACTTGATTCCAGTCAAGTGGGGGGGGGGGGGATGGAGTTCCTCATTTGCCCTCAGTGCCCAGATAAGGGGCAAGGCTATAAAACCTGGGCTGAAACTCCCCTTGGAGCTGCTTACACTTTCTGACCCAGTCAGCTCTCTTTCTGACTCTTTCCTTATCTCCCTCTCCCTGTTTTCCCCCTCACTCTCTGCCTACCAGGCAGCTATGCCTAGAATTTCTGTCTTAAGTGCTTGTTGACCCTTTGGGAGAAAATTTCTTTTACCTGTTTACTGTGTTATATTTCATAATAAAATCTTAAGCAGTTTTAACATCCCAGAGGGAATACAAATTCCTTTGCTTTTCAGTGGCCTCCCAAATTCCTATGTTCATCTGGTTACCCCAAATTCCATTGGTGACCAATGAAGGGACATTTTCCACCTTGACCCCTGGAACTTGCTCAAGCCTGGAGAGGTGAGAAGCACCCTTTTCCAGACCTGAGATTTCTAGAAAAGTAGGAAAATTAAATTGGGCCTTTTTTTAGTCATCTGTTTTGTTTGTCTCTTCTCTTGCCCCCAGGGTTAATGCGGGAGAAGGTCAAGACTGTGTTTCTGGGGCAAACAGGTACTGACTATATACATATAGAAGGATTTTTGGCTATAGATCCAATTGGTATGTTATTTATCTAGAAGTCTAAGAAGTAATCCTTAGAATTAAAACATGGGGAAAACTTATTCAGTACCAAAGACTCCCCCTGCCCTCCCCCCTCCCCCAGGTCATGCGCTATTCCATTGGAAGGAATTAGACTTGCAGATTTTGAAAAAAAAGGAGTATCTTATTAAGTTCTGTACATTGAATTAACCTGAGTATAATCTAAAAGGAGATGAAAAATGGCCAATCCATGGCACTCAAACATGAAGATATCATGGAATTACACAAATTTTGTAGAAAGACAGGGAGAATTACAGAGGTTAGCTATGGTTCAGGTTTTTATGCATTAGCAAAATACCTGAGTTTCTGGGTCAAGCTGTGATTCTTCCCTGGAAACACCGAACCCACAACAATACTTATGGTAAACTAGCCAGGATGTCATTGAATCTCTCTGAATCTGCTTAGACATCTATGAGGTGAGAGAAACTCTGAATGAGGTTATCTTTTTGGATCTGGCTAAATTGAACTCATGAAAAATCCTCCCCATTTTAGGCCTTTCCCTTGCTCTCCGGAATTTTGTTCTGTCTGTTTGTAATATTTTCTTTTGGGAGTTCTGTAACTTGACTGTAATATTCCTGGGGGTTATTTTTTTTCATCTCTTTCAGTAGATCAGTGAATTCTCTCAGTTTCTATTTTGCCCTCTGCTTCTCAGATATTGGGACAATTTTCCTGTAGAAATTCTTTAAAAATGAAGTCAAGGCTCTTTTCCTGATCATGACTTTCAGGTAGCCCGATAATTTTTAAATTGTCTCTCCTGGTTCTGTTTTCCAGATCCATTGTTTTTTCAATGAGATAGTTCACATTTTCTTCTAGTTTTTCATTCTTTTGATATTGCTTTATTGTGTCTTGATTCTTTGCAAAGTCATCAACTTCCTTTAGCTCCATTCTACATTTGAAGGATCCGTTTTCTTCAGAGAGCTTTGTTATCTCCAATTCTGTTATTTAAGATATTTTTCTCCTCATTAACTTTTTGAACTGTTTTTTCCATTTGACCTAAACTAGTTTTTAGTATCTTATTTTCTTCAGCACTTTTGACTAAGCTGTTGACTTGGTTTTCATGTTTTTCCTGCATTTCCCTTATTTCTCTTCCCAATTTCTCCTCTACTTCCTTTACTTGATTTTCAATTTTTTTTGAGCTCTGAAATAGCCTGAGACCAATTTCTATATTTCTTGAAGGATTTAGTTGCAGAAGCTTAGGCTTTGTCATCTTCAGAGTGTGTGTTTTGGTACTCCATGGGACCAAAGTAATTGTCTATGGTCAGGTTCCTTTTTTTTCTCATTTACTCATTTCTCCAGCCTGTGCCCTGGTTTTGGCATGCTTCCTGAGCTTTTGAGTATTATTGGGACACCTCCCAAGGACCACAGTTCCTTCAAGGTTTTATGAGAGGCTCTGACTGCTCTCCTGGTCTGTACTTTGGTCTGTAGATGACCACAAGTGCATCCCTCTGCCCTGGAGTGGGGTCCTGCTCTATGGCAATGGGTGGTCCCAGACTGTGACCAGGTTCTGAATATGGGCAAAACACAAAAGTCCTGTCTCAGGGCCAGAGGAAAGACCTTGACATTCTCCCTCCACTCCCTTACCTTCCATGGTCTGGAAGCAGCTGCCAGGAGGCTCCCTGCTGAGCAGATCTGTGGACCTGCTTCTATTTGCTGGGATCTGGGCTATGCTGATGGTCACAGCTGTGCTGAGAGGGCCATGTTGGCCTGGGCTTCCTGATTTCTCTGGCAGAGGTTCCCCCACTGATCTTCCAAGTTGTGCTTGGTGTTCCCTGGGTTGCAGGTGAGGAAGCTGATTCTGCTGCTGTAAACTGGTACTCCCCCAGACCCAGGTGCCCAGGTGCCCAGTGGAATGCTCCCCAGATTTTTTTGAGGTGGGCAAGAATGGCTTGTGAGTACAGAAGTGAAACCCTGAGTGAATTGTGTTTGAGCTGGCAGGAGATTGGATTTTTTGGTTGTTGTTGTCAACCCTCCCCATGGGTCCTTATGTTTTACAGCCCTTGAGTGGATCTGCCCTGTGTTTTGTGTGTCAGTCACTGACGAAGGTAGTGAAGGTAGTGCTGAGGTTTTGAAGTGACTTGTGAGCCCTTAGCACAAATTGTCCTTGGGGTAATCCAGGAGTCTGCTGGGAAATGTTTTACTTTTTGAGAAGAGAAATGACTGGTTATAGATTCTCCTTGCCTCTTTCTGGAGGACAAACTCTTTATCTGTGGCTCAAAATGTACTTCCTCTTCTCTCTCTCTCTCTCTCTCTCTCTCTCTCTCTCAGAGAGGAGAAATAAAGTAAAACACTCTCTCTCTGGGGTGGCTAGGTGGTGCAGTGAATAGAGCACCGGCCTTGGAGTTAGGAGTACCTGGGTTCAAATCTGACCTCAGACACTTAATAATTACCTAGCTGTGTGGCCTTGGGCAAGCCACTTAACCCTATTGCCTTGAAACATCTAATCCCCCCCCCCAAAAAAACTCTCTCTCCCTCTCTATAGCGCCCCCCCTCCCCGGTTCAGACATAGTGGTGGTGGGGAAGAGTTCTCATCCTTTTTAGGCTGCAGAAGCTTATCCTATGTCTCAGCTGGATTGCAAATCTACATTACTGATGGGTAAGATTTCCCCAAACTTGGTCTGGCCCAATAGCTTAGAACTAGGGAACCCCCTATACCTTCTTCCTGGGTTGGGGAGAAGGGGGCTGGATGAATGGTCTTTTCCTTAGATTTAACATGTAGTTGCTAATTACCCACCCTTGAGAGGAGGAGGAAGGGGAAGCCAGCAGATTGATTAATGAGCCTTGTGGTCTATTAAGAAAATAAAAGAGGAAGATTGAAGTTTTTCTGGAACTAAGAAATTCAGATTTCATTTTAATTAAGCCTGTTGTAATAACTAATATCTCTGTAATAGTATTTGAACTTTAAGAATGCATCCAGGGTGGCTAGGTGGTACAGTGGATAGAGCACCAGCCCTGGAGTCAGGAGTACCTGAGTTCAAATCTGACCTCAGACATTTAATAATTACCTAGCTGTGTGGTCTTGGGCAAACCACTTAACCCCACTGCCTTGCAAAAACTTAAAAAAAAAGGAATGCATTCAACTATATTAAGGAATTTATTTATTGATTATTTATTTTAAATTCTTAATGTACATATGAGGTTCCCCAAGAAATTCTAAATCATTCGAAAATTTATTTTTCTACTGGTCTTAATTGGCATGATCCAAAAATTAATTTTGTGTGTGTGTGTTTAAACATCAATCAGACATTTTCACACCTCTTTACTGGCCTAGAGAGATGGGAAAATGTTTCTATATTTTGAGATTTTGATGCTGGTGAGTGTCCAAAAAAATCTCACTTTAGTAAAAGTGTAATCTTATTCAAAAAAGATTTTTCTCTGTCTTTGTGTCTGCATCTAAAACTCCTCTGTGTATGTATGTATAATCCAGACCTGAAATTGTTCCTAAATGTTACTCTTATTTTGAGTTTGGGATTTAATTGTTTTAAAAGAGCTAGTTTAAAATTAAGTGGAATATTCCCAATAAAACCATTTCAGGGTTAATATTCCTAGTGAAGTTCTCTCAGAGTTAGGAAATATTAAAGAAAGAACAAACTATTATTCATAAACTATTTCTAGAAGGAAGCCCCTTGTATTCCAAACAGGTCGCTTACTCTCCTATCTTTTGATAAGACTTCTTTTACTGACTGCTAGAAGGGTAGTAGGCGTTTTCCCATGAGAAAATCCTTGTATCCCAAAGAAGCTCATAAGCCTCCTGTTTGATGAAAATTAGACTGGTCCTAGACCTTGCATTCCAAGACAATTTACATTAGTTCAATAAGATAGTTATAATCCTGAAGGTTATTCTCTGGATGTTTTTACATCTGGCTGGTGAGGTAATATTTTATGAAAACCTTTCATTCTTTTCTATGTTGCTGGGGTAGATTTTCACATGTAGAATGTAACTCTGAAGACTAACCAATGATTCGACAGAGAGGGATGATAGCAAGGAGGAGGGGATTGGGTTAGATCATGTAATCTTGCTTGACTGTCAATTCAGGGCAGCTCCTTCACCTCCTTTGTGAGACTTGGAGTGTGCCCTTTACTCCAGAAAAGTCAAAATAAACTCTTTTTTTTGCTCAGAGGACTCTTTATTTTTTTGAGTGGATTTTTAGCCTACACAAAATTAAGTAATTAATAAGACCGGAGCCTACCTCCTTTCTAGAGAATTTTAATACCATTTGATCTCAACTAGAAATTGCAGTCTAGGGGTGGCTAGGTGGCGCAGTGGATAAAGCATTGTCCCTGGAGTCAGGAGTACCTGGGTTCAAATTTGGTCTCAGACACTTAATAATTACCTAGCTGTGTGCCCTTGAGCAAGCCACTTAACCCCATTTGCCTTGCAAAAACCTTAAAAAAAAAGAAATTGCAGTCTTTTCCTTTAAATCAGGTTCAAATTAGAAAATAAATGGCAAAATTTGTGTTTACACTTGAAAGTGTAAGTTATAACTTTTGTGTTATGAATACCTTTACAAAACACCTGTGAAACAACTGTATTCAGTCTATGTAAATTGAGACTTCAAGTGTTCTCTGGGGTTTACAAAAATGTAGTTATTTGTAATTTGTTAACTGGACTGGGTGACTTATTGTTTCATTTCTTTGTGATTGTAAAGTGCCTGACATGTCAATTAGTTACTACTATCTAGTTTCAAGTCCTGGAAACAAATGTTAATTTTTTTTGGTCTAAAACTTGTCCTGCCCTCAAGAGGCTTTGAAAAGAGGACTGGAAGGTTTTTGATAAGAAAGATCCCCACCTTGTGGTTAAAAGAAAAAGAAAAACATTAAATTGAAGAGTAATTTAATCTTCTCTTAATTTCAAGCTATTTAGAAGTTCTGCAACAAATTTGGGAATTTATATGTGTTATTAAGATGATAAGCATTATAAGATTTGAGAGAATTGTCATTGTAAAACCCATATCATCTATGTGAAATCTCATTGGTTACCTAGTTAAGTTTTTATTATTCTTTGTTCTTTCTGTATAAAATGCCATAAAATTTTATATCAGGATTGGCATTTGTAAGTATGTCATCCACCCATGGGTTATTGGTAAGATCCTAAAGGATAAAACTTAATTTGTAAAGTAACTTTATTATTTCATTTGTAGCCTAAGAAAACTATGGTTAGCATATATCAATCTGAAACCTTGTAAATATTGCCCAGCATCTGTGACATAAATTAGAGTTAATTGGAAGTTTAAAAAATTTCAAAAGATTGAACCCTCAGGAATCCTCATTTTCTTTTTTTATTATTTGGTTCTGTGCTAAGGGAATGAGATATTAACATCAAAATCTTATGTTTAATGTAAGTTAGTAATTACATATTTAATTTTAAAGAAGTAAAAAAACTTGCAAATTTCTTCCCTCATGTAAAATGCAGATAGAGGAATAGGAAACTTGAAAGAATGTCCTGATTGTGGGATATTTTCTGCTGATGTTTGCTTGTAAGATATAGGGAGAAAAAAAGAAAAAAAATTTCAGTTATGTGAAATGCTTTTATAGACTTATAATTATTTGGTTATTTCTTATGAACATAAAAGCTATTTGTCTGAAATTAACATCTCACTATTTTGTGAGATTAATGAAATATCAAAGCCAAGACCACCACAAGGATTCCAAATATTACTAAATAATGTAGAATATAATAATGGTAATATTGTTTTGTAAAATTTAATAACTAATGTTAATTGATTTAAATACCTTGTTGTTCTTCCTATTGTTTTATTATATTGCATTTGATAACATATGTTGGAAATTTAAAGTCACCTAAGGTGTTCTAATGATTTTAAAGAATTCTGAAAGTAATAATTTGTATTTTGAACATGGCTAGTTGTTAAACAGGATTAATGTGAAGTTGTCTTTATAGAAGTTTCTAGCTAAATATATATGTATATATGCATATATACATATATATGTAAATTGGAACTATTTTTGGACATAAATATATATATCCTAAAACTATGGTTGTTTGCTTTGTGGGAAAAGCACCTATGTAACATGAGGAAGATAAAATAATAGTGATAATTTGAGATTTTTCTATGGTAATCTACTAGCCAAAGGAAATATTTAGTTATTTTAAACATAGTTAATGACTAAATGGGTTCTTTGCAAAAAGTTGCTTATATATATATATGTGTGTATTATATATATATATATTATATATATATATATATGTGTGTGTATATATATATATATACACACACATATATAAATTCAGTTCTAAATGTGAATTAGGATTATTGTACTTTTACATCTCAAATCAAATTCTTATTGTATTTCATTTACAGCACTGTTCTTAGGTACACAAGCAACAATTGAATTAAGATTCTTATACTTAATTACAGCCTGGCACACTCTTGATTCTCCTTAGTCCCAAGTCACCTGAAGGTCTGGTTAGAGGTAATTCCTATATTACAGTATATTGATAATCGATCCATCTGACAACAGGAATGTTAAAATAAAAAGACAATAACATGTCAGTGAAGCCATTAAACCTATGAGGTTTGATTTTAATGCTGCAGATGGACTGAGTGACCTTTGAGAGAATGATCTCAAACTCTATTATGGTAGGATTCTCTTAAGGGAAGCACTAAACTGTCAGATCAGGAACCTGGCTCATTGGAAAGGATTGTCTGGAACCTCTGCCTATAAAGGACATCTAATACATACAGGAATATGTTCTTATGTCCCTATGTGCTCTTTAATAGCAGATTGCCAAAATCATGCTAGGTGCATCATAATTTAGATATGAGAGTGAGCCTAAATCTAAAATAATTGGCTTTTAGTCTTGGCATTCTTTTTTCACATAGGTTGTGACTCTTTACCACAAGAAATATTAGGATAATGCCTATTGGTCTATTTTTTAAAAAACTATTTTAAAGGGGAGATCCATTCTTCAACCAGAATTTTTGTTCATTCTAAACATGGCCAAAGTTAAAATAGAATATTTTGTTGCAAATTATGTTTTAGACACATGCAGTTTCGAAATGTCTATTCAGTACTATTCTTGAGCTTTTGGTTTCAACCTAATGTGGCATTCATTAATAAATCTGTGTTATATTGGAACCCATGTTCTTATTTTTTTTTAATTTTTAAAAATCTTTTATTTATTTATTTATTCTTATTTTTGTACAAATGATGTTTTTTATACATTATTAAAATATTCTTGTTTAAGAGTAAACATAATACCCCTCCTCCCATAAATATAGACCCACATGAGTGATAAAGGAAAGAGAAAAAATAAAAATAATATTAATATTAATAGGTGCAGCCAGGTGCTCACAGTGGATGGAGCACTGGCCCTAGAGCCAAGAGCACCTGAGCCCAAATCCGGTCCCAGATACCCAACTATCATCCAGCTGTGAGATCCTGTGCAAGCCACCCCAACCCCATTGTCCTGCAAAAACCAAAAAAAGAGGCCTAAAATAATAATAATAGTAGTAGTAGTAGTAGTAGTAGTAGTAGTAGTAGTAGTAGTAGGGGTGGCCAGATGGCGCAGCAGACAGAGCACTGGCCCTGGAGCCAGGAGCATCTGGGTCTAAATCCGGCCTCAGACACCCAACAATCACCCCAGGCAAGTCACCCAGGTCCACTTGTCCTACAACTCCCCTAAATAATAATGATAATAATAATAATGATGATGATGATGATGATGATGATAATGATAAAATGTGCTTCAGTCTGTGTTCCCGCAACTCCCTCCATTCATACTTTCCCACTACCATATACTTTATTTTCTCTCTCCTTTCACTCTGTCCCTCTTCTTAAATGTCCTGTAGGGTAGCTGAGTGGTGCAGCAGACAGATCCCCAACCCTGGGACCAAGAGGTCTTGAGGCCACATACCCCTCCTTAGGCCCAGCATCCACCTGGCCCTATGGTCCTGGACAGGCCATCCAATCCCAGCCCCTTGTAAGAAGTAAAAAAGAAAATGCGTTATATCTGACCACTCTCCCCCCATGGTCCATCCTCTCCTCCATTACACACATTCCCCACCCCTTCCCCCATCCCTCTTCTCTCCTTCTTCCTTTAGATGTCTCCCCATTGAGTATATATGCTGTTTCTTCTCCTAGCCACCTCTGATGAGGGCAAAGGTTCCCTCATTCCCCCTTGCCTTCCCCCCCTTCCATATCATTGCAATAGCTCATTGTAATAAAAAAAATCTTATTATATGAAATGTCTTAGCCTATTCCACCTCTCCTTTTTCTTTCTCCCATTACATTTCTCTTTTAGCCATTGACTCCGTTTTTACACTATATTATATCTTCAAATTCAGCTCTCTCCTCTGCTTCATCTATAAAAGCTCCTTCTACCTGTTCTATTAAATGAGAAGGTTCATATGAGTATTATCAGTATCATTTTTCTATTCAGGAATACATGTAGTTCATCATCATTAAGTCCCTTATCTTTTACCCTTCTCCTCCACTCTCTATGCTTCACTTGAGTCCAAACTTTCTGTTCAGCTCTGGCGATTCCAGTGGGAACATTTGAAATTACCCTGGTTCATTGAAAATCCATCTTCAGTTTTGCTGGGTATTTGATTCTCAGTTGCATAGTTGCATTCTAAGCTCTTTTACCTTTTTTTACCTTCAGGAATATTATATATATATATGAAACCCTATGAGCTTTTAATGTAGTTGCTGCTAAGTCCTGTGTGATCTTGACTGCAGCTCCACAATATTTGAATTGTGTCCTGACTGCTTATAATATTTTCTCTTTGACTTGGGAGTTCTGGAACCTGGCTATAATATTCCTGGTGGTTGTTTTTTTCTGTATCTCTTTCTCGGGGAGATTGGTGGATTCTCTCAATTTCTATTTTTGCCCTCTGCTTCTAGGATATCAGGGCAATTTTCCTGTAGTAATTCTTTGAAAATGATGTCAAGGCTCTTTTCCTGATCATGACTTTCAGGTATTCCAATAATTTTTAAATTATCTTTCCTGAATCTGTTTTCTATATCAGTTGTTTTTTGAATGAGATGTTTCACATTTTCTTCTAAGTTTTCATTTTTTTGGTTTTTTGAAGTATTGTGTCTTGATTTCTTGTAAAATCAGCAGCTTCCCTCAGTTCCATTCTACATCTGAAGAATTTGTATTCCTCAGAGAGCTTTCTTATCTCTTTTTCCATCTGACCAATTCTGCTTTTTAAAGCATTCTTCTCCTCAATAACTTTTTGAACTGTTTTATCCATTTGACCTATGCTGGTTTTTAACATGTTATTTTCTTCAGCATTTTTTTGGATCTCCTCGACTAAGCTGCTGACTTCTTTTTCATGTTTTTCCTGCATCTCTCTCATTTCTTTTCCCAATTTTTCTTCTATCTCCCTCACTTGATTTTCAAAGTCTTTTTTGAGCTCTGTCATAGCCTGGGCCCAATTTCAGTTTTTCTTGGAGTCTTTAGATGTAGGAGCTTGTACTTCCTCATCTTCAGATTGAGAATTTTGATCCTTCTTGGGATTATAGACAATGTATTTCTCAATAGTGTTCCTCTTTTTTTCTCTGCTTACTCATTTCTCCAGCCTGTACCTGGTTTTGGGGTGCTTTCTGAGCTTTTGAGTATTATTGGGACAATTTTTTAAAAAATTTATTTAAGGCAATGGGGTTAAATGACTTGCCCAAGGTCACACAGCTAGGTAATTATTAAGTGTCTGAGGCCACATTTGAACTGAGGTCCTCCAGACTCCAGGGTCAGTTCTCTATCTACTGTGCCACCTAGCTGTCCCAGGCACCCATGTTATAAAAAGTATTCTGATACTGGATTTGGATCATAAAGTATAATTCTTGCTCTTTATAGATCCAATTTTTTTTTCTAATTATTGGGCTTCTGTTAAAGAGAACTCCCTGTTAAAATACCTCTCTGGTTTTTGCTTGTTCAATCTTTTTTCCCCTTGTGTTTCTTTTCTCTAGGTTACCAGCTTTACTTCTCCCAGACCAGTAGGATGCTAGTCAAAAGTGCCAGTCCTGATAGCAATCATTTTAGGGACCCTGCCTCAAAGGAGTTCTCACTGAAATGCATTCATCTCCAAATGGACTCTGAAAGCCCAGAAAAATCTGGGTCATGAATAATTTTGAGAGGGGAAATGATGTAGAGAATTATGAATGTAGCAGAAAACAAAATCTGTAATCTTTTAATGCTGTTAAAATCAAAGATTCTTGTTTAGGGTATGGAAAGGTCTTTGCTCTTGAAATGTAAATTGTCCCCTATTGTTTTGTTGTTTAGTTTGTAAAATTTGTGTCCTGATTTCCTCATTTCCAACCCCCAGTCTTCAACACTCTACCTGATTCCAGTCAAGTAAGGCGGGGGAGGGAGTTCCCCTTTTGCCTTCAGTGCCCAGATAAGGGGCAAAGCTGTAAAACCTGAGCTGAACCTCCCCCCTTGGGATTGCCCCTCTCTCTTTGACCCAGTCAACTCTCTCTGTGACTGTCTTTCCTTATCTCCCTCTTCTTGTCTCTGCCTTACTCTCTGCCTACCAGGTAGCTGTGCCTAGGCTTTGTTATTCATTCTGTCTTAAGTGCTTGTTGACCTTTCTGGAGAAAAAGTTTTTTACCTGTTTACTGTGTTATATTTCATAATAAAATACTGAGCAGTTTTAACATCCCAAAGAGAGTGTGCAAATTCCTTTTCTTTTTCAATGGCCCCCAAATTCCTATGCTTATCTGGTTACCCAGATCCCATCAGCTGCAATTCTACACCAGAAGAGAAAAGGATGCCAGAAGAAGTTGTATTAAAAACTTTTGCATTAATATTATTGCTTCTGTTACTTATCCTTTGGAAGGAGACTTTCACTAATTGAGAAATGCTAGCCTTATGTCTATCATTAGGATTAGTATGAATAATAGGTATTATTTTTCCCCAAAGGATAGTGGAACTATCTAGAAAGAGAAAGGAAGGGAATTATCAGAATGAGGGTCAGACTTAATTCCCTTTCTAGTGACCATGACCATACTGGTTCCTGGAATTCCTACTCCCTCCCCACCCAACTTACCCTCCCCTTCAGGAGAATGTCTTCATGCAAACTACTAAATGTCTTTGCCAAATCTTTTAAAGTGACCAACTTCTGGATTTATGGTGGTCCACAACAGTTTGACAATTGGGGTGTTTGTGCCCATGAATCCAGCCTGGATTCTTAGTAATCAGTCAGAGGTATGGAATGGCACTGAATTTTGGAGTGACTGTAAAGCACAGGATTGGCATTTGATGGAGTCAAGAGAAGGCAGGCACTGTTTGAACTAAATCAGGGAGGGGAACCATTTGAGAGAGCTTAAGTGTGAGTGGACTTTGCAGAGAAACTTGGACTAGTTCCCCTTATGAGGTAAGTTGTAAAATTATCAGGGTAAATGGATCCAGAAAGCCATCCAGTGTTCAAATGGGATTTGGAAAAGGTGTACTCCAGAAAAACCTGATAGTGAAAGCTTCACAGGACAGAGTTGCATGGTGGTTGAACAGAAGGATGATTGTAACGTGAGCAAGCACCTTTTATAGTCAAAGTTCTAATAAGTCTTCTTAGCAAATCTTACTGTTCCCCATGTAGAGATAGAAGAAAAATAATACTTGAACCTTATTTCATAAGATTTGGAGCATGACCAATCAAACTGGTCCCCAATATAATTTACTTGGAAAGGGAAACAATGGCTGTGGAAATGCAATTCCACCTTCAGGGAACATGGGTTCAGAAGAACAACATTATTACTATATTATTGTTTACAGGTCAAGATTGTTTGAAAAGGAATAGTCAACCCTAAAAGGATATTATTGGATTTGTGGCCATACTGTCTATACCCATCTTCCTGTCAATTGGACAGGAGTGTGCTAAACTGGACAAGTCAGACCATAGTTTTTCTTCCTGAGAACAGGAAGGAGGAAAACTGGGAATTCAATTATATGATGATTTAACCCCAAAAGGGTTAAGTGAGGAATAGATACTTCCCTGACAGTGAGTGGGGATACCAATGGATGGTGTAATGAATGACTTCTAGAAAGAATTGTTCAGACCTATGGATCTGCCACATGAGCCCAGAAAGGAGTTGGGGTTATCAGACTCCAGTTTATATTCTTAACAGACTAATAATGTGTTAGGAATCATCAACAACCAAACAACTAGAGCACTGGAACTACTAGCCAATTGAGCCACACAGACTAGAGAAGCAGTATTACAACATAGGCTAGTTCTTGATTATTTACCAATTGTATGAAAATAGATGATAATGGGGGGGCTAGGTGGCACAGTGGATAGAGCACCAGCCCTGGAGTCAGGAGGACCTGAGTTCAAATCCAGCCTTAGACAGTTAATAATTACCTAATTGTGTGATCTTGGGCAAGTCACTTAACCCCATTGCCTTAACCCCCCCCAAACAAAACAAAACAAAACAAGAAAATAGATGATAATGGACAGGTTGTAACGGAAAAATTAGGAAAAATAATGCATATCCCAGTCCAGATTTGAACCAGTCCTTTTAATACATCTTGGTTGAATTGGTTTAGAGACTCTTGGTGGAAACAGTTTATTAATTTAAGTTTTAATTTTCCCTGCCTTCATGTACATACATCTAGCTAATCATGTGGTTCATGCAAAGTACTGTTCAAAGTATGGGGGAAATTCATGTAATTGGGAAAGGGAACACTGAGATGATGATTATGAACACAACTGGTAAAACAGGTGATGAGGAGTGCGAGTTAATGTGTCAAGGGTGTGTAGCAGAATTATTAATAAAAAGAAAAAGCTGTGAATTATAAGATAAGGAGTGCATACCAGAGGAAATTGTGCTTCCACAGATATTGCCAAATAAGGAAAACTGCTATGTCAGCAAAGATAAGCATGTTCTGCTTTGCAAAATTAATGGTCAGGTTCTCTTAATTTCAGGGAACAAGATAGGTAGAACTCCAAACTGGTCCAAACTAGTAAGGGGTCATGTCCCTGTCATGGTGCCCTAGTTACTACACCTGCTCAATTAATCACATGCATATTAACTGGCACTCCTTGGAGTGGAGTTTTTCTCATTTTTGATCATGGAATGTATGATGAGAGAGGGGAAACATATCATAGTAGAAAGGTAAAGAAGAGTTGTAGCCTGGAGAAGTCTGGACCATTTCTGACTCTCATGGGAGGAGTAGGGCTAAATAAACAGTATTGTTTGCTCTCCCTTCTGTGTGTGTGTGTGTGTATGTGTGTGTGTCTCCTTATGGAGTACCATACACCCACTTCTCGCAAGAACCATAATAAATGCTTCCTTTGCTCATTTTACTTTCAAGTTTCATGACTTGAGGGAGGAGACAAACTATTACTAGGGGTGCAATGGGCCGCAGCAGTGCGCTTGGAGTTATGGAACCCTGCTTCCCCCACGAGCAATTTCTAGGGGACACTGATAACTGCAGGAATCACAATAAATTTCCTAACAGCACTTAAACTGAATTTTGAAGGAAGTTGGGGATTCTGAGAGGTGGGGAGTAAAGAGGGTAAAGAGGGAACTCATTCCAGAAATGGGGTACAACCTTTCAAAGTATGGATTTGGAAGATAGAATACCATATCTGAGGAACAGCAAGTAGTTCAGTTTGAACTATACAGAATGTTTGAAATATATTAATGTGTAGTAAACCTGGAAAGGTAGGCTGTGCATGTCCTTACAAGCCTAATAAAGGAATTTGTATTTTATCTTTCTGACAATAGGATGACCCTGATGTTCCTGAGAGGGGAAGTGGCAAGGTCAGAATAACAATTAGACAACTGAATAGTAGATGATTGGGAGGAGGAGTCAGGGAAACAAATTAGGAGGCTACCGCACAATAAAAAAATGACTCAAACATCTCAGCTTTCCGGACAAGAATTCACACTGTTGGGTAAACAGGAAAATGGTATGGAAAAAACTAAGCATAGGCCATCATCATATAGTATCTACCAAGATATCTAGTAAAATAGGTATATGATTTAGATACCATGTGGGAATTAGGAGAGCAAGAAATAGTTTCCCTGTCAAATCTATGGAGAAGGAAAGAATTTCTGACCAAAGAAGAGATAGAATTATGAGCTATCAAATTAATAATTCTAAATATGTTAAACAAAAAATGTTTTACACAGACAAAGCCAACATCACCAAGATTAGAAGCAAAGCAGAAATCTGGGAAATGATTTTTTTTTTATCACAAATGTCTCTGATAAAGGCTTCATTTTTCAAATATATAGAGAACTGTGTCAACTTTATAAGAATACAAATTATTTTCAAAATAATAAATGGCCAAAGAATATAAACAAGTAATTTTCAGATGAATAAATCAAAGCAATTTGGCACTATGCCCAAAGAATAATCAAACTGTGAATACCCAGCAATACCACCACTAGATCTGTATCCCAAAGAGATTTTTTTATTGATATTTTATTTTTCCAATGTAATTGGAAAGTTTTTTTTAACATTCATCCACTTGCATATTTTTAAGTTACACATTTTCCTACCATCCTCTCTTCCCACTCTACTCCCCTTAGTGGCCAGCAATTTGGTAAAAGTTGTACATGGACATTTGTGTTTAACATGTTTACAAATTAGTTTTGGGTATGAAGCATTAGGACTAAGGGGAAAAGAAAGAAAACCATAATATAGGATAGAAAAACATGAGAAGTTTTAAAAAAGTGAGCATATATATTCAGATTCTGTGAAGCTCCCCCCCCATGTGAATGGTGTTATTCTAGATTACTGAACTGCTGAGATGAGTTGCATCCATCATAGTTGATCAACACAAAATGTTGTTAGTATGTACAATATTATCTTGATTCTGTTCTCTTTTCTCAACATCAGTTTGTGTAATTCTTTCCATACTTTTCTAAAGTCCAACCATTCATGGTTTCATACAGAACAATAGTACTCCATAATATTCACATAC
Organism: Macrotis lagotis; assembly: GCF_037893015.1. Classification (NCBI taxonomy): domain Eukaryota; kingdom Metazoa; phylum Chordata; class Mammalia; order Peramelemorphia; family Peramelidae; genus Macrotis; species Macrotis lagotis. Next base: position 200,857,259 of record NC_133664.1, on the reverse strand, counting down.
CATAACTTATTCAGTCATTCCTCTACTGATGGGCATCCTCTCAATTTCCAATTAGTTGTCTAATTGATATTGAAAAAGAGCTACTATAAATATTTTTGAACATGCTGGACTTTTCCTTTTTTTTTGATTTTTTTGAATATAGGCCTAGTATTGCTGGATCAAAAGGTATGATTAGTTTTATTGTTCTTTCCCGAAGAGATTTTATAGTTCTTTTGATGGTGGCAAAACACTGGAATTTGAGAAGATTCCCATCAATTAAGAAATGGCTAAACAAGATGTGGTAATGGAATACTATTGAACTCTAAAATGTTATGAACAGGCAGATTTTAGAAAAACTTTGAAAGACTTACACAAACTGATGAAATATACCAGAAGAAACTTTGTACATAGTAATGGCAATATTGTACAATGAATGACTATGAGTAACAGCTATTCTTAGCAATTCAATGATCTAAGACAAGTCCAAAGCATTTGAAAATGCTATCTACATCCAAAGAAAGAACTGATGGAATCAAAACATACTATTTTTCACTTTTTTCCCCCTTTTGGTCTGTTTCTTTTTTACAATGTGACTAATATGGAAATATGTTTTATATGATTGTACATATTTAATTTATGTGAAATTGATCTTAAAGAGGAAGGAGGAGATAGGAGGAGAAAATTTGGAACTCAAAATTTTACTTGAAAAATAATTTAATTGGGAAACAGAAAAAAAAAGGTTACTGCAGTATTTAGGCAGGAGGTCCTAAGGGCATGAACTAGGTAGGGTGTTGGTCCTGTTAGCAAGAGCTATTGTGAAGATGGAAATTGAAAAGCCTTGGCAACTGAAAGAATAGAAAAAGTGAGCAAGAGTGAACCTGTAACTCCATTCTCCAACAGTAGCTCTGCTTGGCTTTGATTCCCTCTCTGCCAAGATAAACAGATCAACTAAAATCTCATCACCACAAAGAATAATTCAGGCTTTGATACTCTGCTCTAGGGAAACATGATCCTCCAAATAATCTCTCATACCCCTAACTCTCTCTCTCTCTCTCTCTCTCTCTCTCTCTCTCTCTCTCTCTCTCTCTCTCTCTCTCTCTCTCTATCTATCTCTCTGTCTCTGTCTCTCTCTCACCTAAGGCTAAAAAATTAAATAAATCTTTTTTATCCCCCTAAAATTTCTTCTGGGTCAGAGTCAGTCTTTTACATGAATTCTTTCATGTTCTGCCTAAACCTTTAGCTGGATACATTTTCTCTCTGCAATAATATTCATAAAAAGAGGTTTCACCAAAGCAAAGGAGAGTAAGAAGGAATGACCAAATAGGTAGGAAGAGAGTTAGGAGAAAGCAGAGCCATAAAAACCAGGAAGGATTGATTGTTGAGCAGAAGGAAGGGTCAATGATGCTAGATACTGATGAAATCAAAGAGGATGAAGAAAAGACCAAGGGAATATGAACCTGAGATGATTTAACTTTAGTTAGTAGAACCACCTTCTGCCAACTGCCCATCACTTTCTAGTCATCTGTTGTTCCCTGATTCAATGCAGAGGATCCCCAAAACACAAAGCCTGGATAATCACCACAAGTTTTCATATGCCAAGAAGAGCTATGGCTAGCATGTCCATGATTTAGTATAAATTCATACATGTATAAGGTCTTCCAGTGGTGTATTGGGCTGACTTCCAAGAAGTGACTGTTAAAGTTTTGGTATCATTTTGAAAACTGGCAAATACAACTGACAGAAAATTGTTATTAAAATAACTGAATGTAATATAAGCACTTTCTCTTAATCACCCTCAAAATGTCATAAATTCCATTAGTGTCCTTATAATCCTACCCTTAACATAGCATCTATTTGGTTGATCTGAACCACACTCTAAAGCCCTATCTGAGATTTTTCTTTGTAAAGAAATCCTGCTCAAGCTGAATCTAACCTCTAATATCCTTGCCCCCTTTCCTTGGGATTCATGGCATGAAGGGCAAAACAGGCAGGTTACTCAGGGCATCTGGGATCTCATGACCAGACCTTGCTACCTCATAATGCCTCCTTGCTCTCTGCTCTTAAAGGTACAAAAAGCTTTGGCATGGGTCTTGGAGTTGGGATATCCATTGTGCTGTGCATTCATGGGACATCCCCTAGGGTGGCAGTTTATCACAGTTTGCTTTATTTCTCAACTTGTGGCTTTTATTTCAGGACTTGATGCTGGGCTTGATTTTATTTTATTGTTTTACTGATTGTCTAGACCATGAGCAGGGAACCTTATTGGTGTGATGTTGCCAAGGAAATCATGGGAGGGGGGTCTCAAAATTCAGT